>NC_086452.1:337005809-337314737 GCF_028390025.1 Pseudophryne corroboree | reverse complement strand
AGTCCTGTGAGACTCTGCTAACGTTGGGTATCATTTTTGTTGAAAATGTGTGTTAGTCGCAATGCAATGCGCCTATGACACACCAGAAAACTGTGCTGTTTAATTTGATATGCGACACTAAGTTCAGCAACCCAAAATAGATGTATACAAGAGTTGTGCTTCTCCAAACTGCCACATACAAAGGTAGTTGAAGGTCAGACATTTATACACTGTCTAAGGGGCCCATTTATCATTGATCGCATTAGCATTGCAGAATGAGATCACATCTGCCAGATGTACAGTATCATCCGGCACAGGCAGGAACACGGGCTCTGAAAGCTTTGAATCCTCAGCATCTGCATTTTCATAATAATGACATGCCTCAGGGGAGGGTATGTAATGTAAATACCAAATTGCTTTCTAACAAATATTTAAAATGCCCGCTCTAATATATATTGTAGACGCCTGCACCTCTTATTACCATGTGCCATGAATGTGCGCTATACATCGCAAAACGCTGCATCCCATAAGAGAAAACAATACACCCACACATTATCTGAGTTCCAAAGCTCATTGATGTATATATTTGTTATTAAAAATAGGATTTTAGTACCTACCGGTAAATCCTTTTCTCCTAGTCCGTAGAGTATGCTGGGGACTCCAAAAGGACCATGGGGTATAGACGGATCCGCAGGAGCTTGGGCACACTATAAAGACTTAAACTGGGTGTGAACTGGCTCCTCCCTCTATGCCCCTCCTAGAGACCTCAGTTAGAAAACTGTGCCCAGGAGAGATGGACATTTCGAGGAAAGAATTTAAAATTTAAACTAGTGATGAGCGGGTTCGGTTTCTCGGAAACCGAACCCCCCCGAACTTCACCCATTTTACACGGGTCCGAGGCAGGTTCGAACCTTCCCGCCTTGTTCGGCTAACCCGAGCGCGCCCGAACGTCATCATCCCGCTGTCGGATTCTCGCGAGATTCGGATTCCATATAAGCAGCCGCGCGTCGCCGCCATTTTCACTCGTGCATTGGAGATGATAGGGAGAGGACGTGGCTGGCGTCCTCTCCGTTTATTGTTGAACTTGATTGCTTTATTGCTTAATTGTGGGGAGGACTGGGGAGCAGCTGTTAGGAGGAGTACAGTGCAGAGTTTTGCTGATCAGTGACCACCAGTTTTATCCGTTTTCTGCCTGAAAAAAAACGCTCCATATCTGTGCTCAGTGTGCTGCATAATATATCTGTGCTCACACTGCTTAATTGTGGGGACTGGGGAGCAGCTGTATTATATAGCAGGAGTACAGTGCAGAGTTTTGCTGACAGTGACCACCAGTATACGTTGTCTGCCTGAAAAACACTCCATATCTGTGATCAGTGTGCTGCTTTATTGTGGGGACTGGGGACCACCAGTATAATTAATATTATGTAGGAGGAGTACAGTGCAGAGTTTTGCTGACCAGTGACCACCAGTATACTATATATAGCAGTACGATACGGAAGGCCACTGCTGTGCCTACCTCTGTGTCGTCATTAAGTATACTATCCATCTACATTCTATACCTGTGGTGCATTTTAGTTTTGCAGTTTGCTGACACAGTGACCACCAGTATACTATATATAGCAGTACGATACGGAAGGCCACTGCTGTGCCTACCTCTGTGTCGTCATTAAGTATACTATCCATCTACATTCTATACCTGTGGTGCATTTTAGTTTTGCAGTTTGCTGACACAGTGACCACCAGTATACTATATATAGCAGTACGATACGGAAGGCCACTGCTGTGCCTACCTCTGTGTCGTCATTGTTAGGCGCCGGGGTCCGCAATGTCCGCGCGGCCCGGCGCCTAGCAACTAGGGACGCCGTGCGCCTTCAGCCGTCGGCTTCCTAGCAACGCTAGACGCCGGGCGCGCTGAGCCGCACGGACCCTAGCAACGGGGACGCCACGGGCGGACCGCGTTCCCCGGTGCAGGGTCTAATTGCACACACACTTGTCTTCTGGCCGTGCAGCAAGGCAGCTGCACGGCATTAATACCAATCAGGCTCTGAACAGCTGATTGGAGGACTCCCTGCTAAATACCTGCCCAGTGCTGCACACAGACGCCGGTAATAGCTTCCTGCATGCTGCCTTGGTTTGCTGAACGTCTGTTCCTGTCCTGCTGTATCCAGTCATTCCTGTCCTCAGAAGTTCTGTATCTTGGAGTTGTCATCTCATCCCAAGAAGTCGTTTGGTCCCCTGTTGTCCTCAACGATCACCAGAGAATATCGTGTGGTGTTCGTGAGTTACGGCTCTGCCGTATGTTGCGGCTCAGCTGCTTTTTCTTTATATTCTGTTTCGGAGCATTTGCGGAGGGTTCCGCTTCCACAAGTCCTCTCCGGAACTCGGCGGTGCCGGGTAGGAGAGTGGACAAGTGGATATTTTGGTTGTCCTTTTCCCTGGCGGTTTTTCCGCACATATTCTAGTTTTTAGTTTCTTGTAGCCCCTGGCCTGGTTGTTTAGTCAGAGGGCCCCTTGTTATCACCCTGTCTCGGATTTCCCTTTGTCTCCCATTAAGACCTGAGGGGGCATCGGAGATGGGCAGACATAGGCCCTCATTCCGAGTCGTTCGCTCGGTATTTTTCATCGCATCGCAGTGAAATTCCGCTTAGTGCGCATGCGCAATATTCGCACTGCGACTGCGCCAAGTATCTTTGCTATGAAGATAGTATTTTTACTCACGGCTTTTTCCTCGCTCCGGCGATCGTAATGTGATTGACAGGAAATGGGTGTTACTGGGCGGAAACAGGCCGTTTTATGGGAGTGTGGCTGAAAACGCTACCGTTTCCGGAAAAAACGCAGGAGTGGCCGGAGAAACGGGGGAGTGGTTGGGCGAACGCTGGGTGTGTTTGTGACGTCAAACCAGGAACGACAAGCACTGAACTGATCGCACAGGCAGAGTAAGTCTGGAGCTACTCTAAAACTGCTAAGTAGTTTGTGAGCGCAATATTGCGAATACATCGGTCGCAATTTTAAGATGCTAAGATACACTCCCAGTAGGCGGCGGCTTAGCGTGTGTAACTCTGCTAAATTCGCCTTGCGACCGATCAACTCGGAATGAGGGCCATAATCCGCCCTTCAAACGCGGCTGCCATGGGCTCAAGCAACCATAGTCTCGCAGGGGATTTCTGACAGCACGGGCGAGACAACGGAGTTAGGGCGCCAGGGGCTATTTTCCATTCCCGCTCCCTTCCCCAGCAATTCGTTCCAGTGCTCCGGTCCTCGCAAAAGATCTCCTCAGACCAGAGTGCTGGAATCATAACATTATTACCGGCCATAGCAAAAAATTAAAATTAAACAGGGCTTTAATTTTTTCCTCTCATTCAGTTTTTGTTAAAGTTTTTTGGCCGCATGAATCCGACAGCTTTAGGGCCAAATCCTGGCCAGCTCTTAGTCAATCAGATTCAAGAACTTACTCAGATGGTTCAGGATCTTTCTCTTCGGGTGAGGTCGCAGGAAGATCTTTTGCGAGCCTCCCCAAAGGTGGTCCCTGAACCAAAGATGCATTTGCCCGACCGTTTTTTCTGGTGATAGAAAAGATTTTTTTAATTTTAAAGAGTCCTGTAAACTTTATTTTCGTTTAAGACCTACTTCCTCTGGTACTGAATCTCAGCGGGTTGGGATTATTATTTCTTTACTCCAGGGGGATCCTCAGACCTGGGCATTCGGTTTAAGAGCAGAGGATCCTGCGTTGTTGTCAGTAGACGCTTTCTTTAAATCTTTAGGGCTTTTGTATGATGACCCAGATAGAGAGGCGTCCGCTGAAAGTCAGCTGCGCGCTCTCAAACAAGGTAGAAATCCTGCAGAGGTTTATTGTACTGAGTTTCGCCGTTGGTCGAACGACTGTGGCTGGAATGACCCAGCCCTGCGCAGTCAGTTTCGCCTCGGCTTATCAGAGTCTATTAAAGACAGTCTCCTCCAGTACCCCGCTCCTGAGACTCTCGATAAACTCATGGAGCTTTCTATTAAGATTGATCGTCGTCTCAGAGAGCGGAGAGCTGAAAGAGGAACATCTGTAAGGTCAAGTCCTTGTGTTTATTCCATTCCAGAAGACGTCGAGGAGCCCATGCAGATGGGTCTCTCCCGGCTGTCTCCTGAGGAAAGGACCAGAAGGCAAAATTCCGGTCTTTGTTTGTACTGTGGTGGTAAGGGACATTTTGCTCGTAACTGTCCGAACAAGTCGGGAAACGCTTTGACCAGGTGAATTGTGAGGGGGTTCACCTAGGTCTGCAGCTTATCTCCTCGAATAACACTCTTTTAGTTCCAGTTAAGGTTTCCTTTGACAGCCTCAGTTCTTTGGTGTCGGCTTTTGTTGACAGTGGAGCTGCAGGAAACTTTATGGATTTAACTTGGGCTAAGGCCTTAGGCATTCCTCAGTTACCATTGGGTAGGTGTGTCACCATGCATGGCTTAGATGGGAGTCCGCTTTCCAACGGGGTTATTACTCACCGTACACCTCCCGTAGTACTTACAGTAGGAGCTTTACATTCCGAAAAGATCGAGTTCTATCTAACACATTGCCCAGCAGTTCCAGTTGTTCTGGGTCACCCTTGGATGGCCTTTCATAATCCCACCATTGATTGGCGGTCCGGGGAGATTTCACAATGGGGTACTTTTTGTGCTAAGGAATGTATTTCGTTTCCAGTTAGAGTAGCAGCTATCATTCCAGAACTCATTCCTGTGGAATACCAGGAGTTTGCCGATGTATTCTCCAAAGGCAATGCGGACATTCTGCCTCCCCATCGGCCTTATGATTGTGCTATTGAGCTAATCCCTGGTGCCGCATTGCCAAAGGGGAGATTATATGCATTGTCCGGGCCAGAAACTTCGGCTATGAATGACTATGTTCAGGAGAGCTTACAGAAAGGTTTTATTAGACCATCAAAATCCCCTTTAAGTGCTGGTTTTTTCTTTATGGAGAAAAAGGATGGCTCGCTTAGACCATGCATAGATTTTAGAGCCTTGAATAAAATCTCAGTCAAAAACACTTATCCTTTGCCGTTGATTTCTGTACTCTTTGATCAGTTACGTTCTGCTGTGATTTTTTCTAAAATTGACCTGAGATGAGCTTACAACCTCATCCGAATTAAATCTGGAGATGAGTGGAAGACGGCTTTCAGTACTCAGTCGGGTCACTACGAATACCTGGTGATGCCGTTCGGCCTGTCTAATGCTCCAGCAGTTTTTCAAGACCTCATTAACGATGTGCTCCGTGACTTCCTAGGGAAATTTGTGGTCGTTTATTTAGACGACATCTTGATTTTTTCTGAATCGATGGAACAACATATCACCCAGGTGCGTCTGGTTCTTCAAAAGTTACGTGAGAATCGTTTATATGCCAAGCTGGAGAAGTGTGAATTTCACGTCACGAAAGTATCTTTTTTAGGGTACATAATTTCCCCTCAGGGATTTTCCATGGAACCTAAGAAGCTTCAGGCCATCCTTAATTGGGCGCAACCCACCAATTTAAAAGCAATTCAGCGCTTTTTAGGGTTTGCGAATTATTATAGGAGGTTCATTCATTCTTTTTCTGACCTGGTTGCTCCCATTGTGGCTCTGACAAAGAAAGGAGCGGATCCTACCAACTGGTCGCATGAAGCTGAGTTGTCCTTCCGGGCTCTGAAACAAGCCTTTGTCTCAGCTCCAGTCCTCAGACATCCTAATCCGGAATTGCCCTTTGTTGTGGAGGTTGATGCCTCAGAGGTTGGAGTGGGGGCTGTCCTTTCTCAAAAGGATCCGGTGTCTTTGGACTTACATCCTTGTGCCTTTATGTCCAGGAAGTTCTCCTCCGCTGAATCCAATTATGACGTTGGTAATCGGGAGTTACTGGCGGTAAAGTGGGCTTTTGAGGAGTGGAGGCATTGGCTGGAAGGAGCGAAGCATACTATTTCGGTATTGACTGACCATAAGAACCTGCAATACATTGAATCAGCTAAACGGCTTAATGCCCGGCAGGCACGTTGGGCATTATTTTTTACTCGTTTCAAATTTATAATCACTTTCAGGCCTGGTTCCAAGAATACTAAAGCTGATGCCCTGTCACGTAGCTTTCTTCCGGTTCACAATAACAATCCTGTTGTTACCCCAATACTTCCATCTTCGGTCATCCGGGCAGGCCTCACACAGGATTTATTTACCCAGTTAAACCAACTTCAACATCAAGCTCCTAGATTTACTCCTGTTGGTCGTCTTTACGTTCCTGAATTTTTGAGAGCTACTGTTTTAACTGAATTCCATGACAACAAAGTTTCAGGGCATCCGGGAATCACTAAAACATTGGAGTTAGTCTCTCGCTCAGTATGGTGGCCTAGTATTTCTAAAGACGTTAGGGAATTTGTTTATTCATGTCAGGTTTGTGCACAGCATAAGGTTCCCCGTTCCTTGCCTATAGGGCAACTTATGCCCTTAAGTGTCCCTCTCAGGCCATGGTCTCATATTTCCATGGATTTTGTGGTTGACCTTCCCCTTTCAGCCGGATTCCGAGTCATATGGGTGGTAGTGGACCGTTTTAGTAAAATGGCTCATTTTATTGCTCTTCCCCGATTGCCTTCTGCTCAAGGGTTGGCAGTTTTGTTCCTCCGCCATGTGTTCAGGCTTCATGGGTTGCCCACTGATATTGTTTCTGATCGGGGTCCACAATTCGTCGCACAATTCTGGAAATGTTTTTGTGCTTCATTAAAGATGAAACTGTCGTTAACATCCGGTTACCACCCACAATCCAACGGGCAAACCGAACGAGTTAACCAGTCATTGAAACAATATCTGCGCTTGTATTCAGACAAACTCCAGAATGATTGGTCCGAGTTTCTTCCTTTGGCTGAATTTGCTTACAATAATTCTTGTCATTCCTCCACTAAAGAGTCTCCTTTCTTTTCAGTTTTTGGTTTTCACCCCAGAGCTAATTCTTTTTTTCATCATTCTCCAATCTCCTCGCTGACTTTAACCTCCCATCTCAGAGCAATTTGGAAAAAAGTGCACCTTGCTCTCAGAAAAGCGGCCTTTCGAGAGAAGAAATTTTCTGACAGGCTCCGACGTCCTTGCACTTTTAAGGTGGGAGATAAGGTGTGGTTATCAACTCGCAACATCAGGCTTCGACAATCCTCGGCTAGACTGGGACCTAAATTTATTGGACCATTTCTTATTATTAAAAGAGTCAACCCAGTTGCCTTTCGGCTACGTTTACCAAGATCTCTCAAGATTGGAAATACGTTTCACTGTTCCCTGTTGAAACAATACGTTTCTTCCAGTAGATTTCCTCGGAGGATCTCTCAGGGTAGATCTCCAGTGGATGTACAGGGACAACAGGAGTTCTTGGTAGAGAAAGTTCTTGATTCCAAATTGTCCCGGGGTAGGCTTTATTTTTTAGTTCACTGGAAAGGCTATGGTCCGGAGGAAAGGTCTTGGGTCCTAGATAAGGATCTTCATGCCCCTAGGCTCAAGAGGGCATTTTTTCGGGAATTTCCTCAGAAACCTGGCTTTAGGGGTTCCTTGACCCCTCCTCAAGGGGGGGGGGTACTGTTAGGCGCCGGGGTCCGCAATGTCCGCGCGGCCCGGCGCCTAGCAACTAGGGACGCCGTGCGCGTTCAGCCGCCGGCTTCCTAGCAACGCTAGACGCCGGGCGCGCTGAGCCGCACGGACCCTAGCAACGGGGACGCCACGGGCGGACCGCGTTCCCCGTTGCAGGGTCTAATTGCACACACACTTGTCTTCTAATACCAATCAGGCTCTGAACAGCTGATTGGAGGACTCCCTGCTAAATACCTGCCCAGTGCTGTACACAGACGCCGGTAATAGCTTCCTGCATGCTGCCTTGGTTTGCTGAACGTCTGTTCCTGTCCTGCTGTATCCGGTCATTCCTGTCCTCAGAAGTTCTGTATCTTGGAGTTGTCATCTCATCCCAAGAAGTCGGTTGGTCCCCTGTTGTCCTCAACGATCACCAGAGAATATCGTGTGGTGTTCGTGAGTTACGGCTCTGCCGTATGTTGCGGCTCAGCTGCTTTTTCTTTATATTCTGTTTCGGAGCATTTGCGGAGGGTTCCGCTTCCACAAGTCCTCTCCGGAACTCGGCGGTGCCGGGTAGGAGAGTGGACAAGTGGATATTTTGGTTGTCCTTTTCCCTGGCGGTTTTTCCGCACATATTCTAGTTTTTAGTTTCTTGTAGCCCCTGGCCTGGTTGTTTAGTCAGAGGGCCCCTTGTTATCACCCTGTCTCGGATTTCCCTTTGTCTCCCATTAAGACCTGAGGGGGCATCGGAGTTGGGCAGACATAATCCGCCCTTCAAACGCGGCTGCCATGGGCTCAAGCAACCATAGTCTCGCAGGGGATTTCTGACAGCACGGGCGAGACAACGGAGTTAGGGCACCAGGGGCTATTTTCCATTCCCGCTCCCTTCCCCAGCATTTCGTTCCAGTGCTCCGGTCCTCGCAAAAGATCTCCTCAGACCAGAGTGCTGGAATCATAACAGTCATTAAGTATACTATCCATCTACATTCTATACCTGTGGTGCATTTTAGTTTTGCAGTTTGCTGACACAGTGACCACCAGTATACTATATATAGCAGTACGATACGGAAGGCCACTGCTGTGCCTACCTCTGTGTCGTCATTAAGTATACTATCCATCTACATTCTATACCTGTGGTGCATTTTAGTTTTGCAGTTTGCTGACACAGTGACCACCAGTATACTATATATAGCAGTACGATACGGAAGGCCACTGCTGTGCCTACCTCTGTGTCGTCATTAAGTATACTATCCATCTACATTCTATACCTGTGGTGCATTTTAGTTTTGCAGTTTGCTGACACAGTGACCACCAGTATACTATATATAGCAGTACGATACGGAAGGCCACTGCTGTGCCTACCTCTGTGTCGTCATTAAGTATCCTATCCATCTACATTCTATACCTGTGGTGCATTTTAGTTTTGCAGTTTGCTGACACAGTGACCACCAGTATACTATATATAGCAGTACGATACGGAAGGCCGCTGCTGTGCCTACCTCTGTGTCGTCATTAAGTATACTATCCATCTACATTCTATACCTGTGGTGCATTTTAGTTTTGCAGTTTGCTGACACAGTGACCACCAGTATACTATATATAGCAGTACGATACGGAAGGCCACTGCTGTGCCTACCTCTGTGTCGTCATTAAGTATACTATCCATCTACATTCTATACCTGTGGTGCATTTTAGTTTTGCAGTTTGCTGACACAGTGACCACCAGTATACTATATATAGCAGTACGATACGGAAGGCCACTGCTGTGCCTACCTCTGTGTCGTCATTAAGTATACTATCCATCTACATTCTATACCTGTGGTGCATTTTAGTTTTGCAGTTTGCTGACACAGTGACCACCAGTATACTATATATAGCAGTACGATACGGAAGGCCACTGCTGTGCCTACCTCTGTGTCATCATTAAGTATACTATCCATCTACATTCTATACCTGTGGTGCATTTTAGTTTTGCAGTTTGCTGACACAGTGACCACCAGTATACTATATATAGCAGTACGATACGGAAGGCCACTGCTGTGCCTACCTCTGTGTCGTCATTAAGTATACTATCCATCTACATTCTATACCTGTGGTGCATTTTAGTTTTGCAGTTTGCTGACACAGTGACCACCAGTATACTATATATAGCAGTACGATACGGAAGGCCACTGCTGTGCCTACCTCTGTGTCGTCATTAAGTATACTATCCATCTACATTCTATACCTGTGGTGCATTTTAGTTTTGCAGTTTGCTGACACAGTGACCACCAGTATACTATATATAGCAGTACGATACGGAAGGCCGCTGCTGTGCCTACCTCTGTGTCGTCATTAAGTATACTATCCATCTACATTCTATACCTGTGGTGCATTTTAGTTTTGCAGTTTGCTGACACAGTGACCACCAGTATACTATATATAGCAGTACGATACGGAAGGCCACTGCTGTGCCTACCTCTGTGTCGTCATTAAGTATACTATCCATCTACATTCTATACCTGTGGTGCATTTTAGTTTTGCAGTTTGCTGACACAGTGACCACCAGTATACTATATATAGAAGTACGATACGGAAGGCCACTGCTGTGCCTACCTCTGTGTCGTCATTAAGTATACTATCCATCTACATTCTATACCTGTGGTGCGCCTCTTTTTTTCTTTGCATCATGTGCTGTTTGGGGACAATTTTTTTGAAGTGCCATCCTGTCTTGACACTGCAGTGCCACTCCTAGATGGGCCAGGTGTTTGTGTCGGCCACTTGTGTCGCTTAGCTTAGTCACACAGCGACCTTGGTGCGCCTCTTTTATTCTTTGCATCATGTGCTGTTTGGGGACAATTTTTTTGAAGTGCCATCCTGTCTTGACACTGCAGTGCCACTCCTAGATGGGCCAGGTGTTTGTGTCGGCCACTTGTGTCGCTTAGCTTAGTCACACAGCGACCTTGGTGCGCCTCTTTTTTTCTTTGCATCATGTGCTGTTTGGGGACAATTTTTTTGAAGTGCCATCCTGCCTGACACTGCAGTGCCACTCCTAGATGGGCCAGGTGTTTGTGTCGGGCACTTGTGTCACTTAGCTTAGCCATCCAGTGACCTCGGTGCAAATTGTAGGACTAAAAATAATATTGTGAGGTGTTCAGAATAGACTGGAAATGAGTGGAAATTATGGTAATTGAGGTTAATAATACTATGGGATCAAAATGACCCCCAAATTCTATGATTTAAGCTGTTTTTTAGGGGTTTTTTTTTTAAAAACACCCGAATCCGACAAAACATTTTCGGTGAGGTTTTGCCAAAACGCGTCCGAATCCAAAACACGGCCGCGGAACCGAATCCAAAACCAAAACACAAAACCCGAAAAATGTCCGGTGCACATCACTAATTTAAACACAGTGATTGTTATACCAGCTCACACCACGAACATACCGCAAGACATGGCCTTCAACAGAATACCAGCCCACGGTATGAAAAACATACAGCCATATGCTGAGAGAATATGTAACACAACCTGTGTGTCAACCCAACCAATAATAAGAAACCACATGCCATGTCATGAACAACGTCAGCAATAACCTGACAGAGAAGAAACACCACAAAGTGCAACCAAATCAATAACTGCAGACACAGTACGCACTGGGACGGGCGCCCAGCATCCTCTACAGACTAGGAGAAAATGATTTACCGGTAGGTACTAAAATCCTATTTTCTCTTACGTCTTAGAGGATGCTGGGGACTCCAAAAGGACCATGGGGTCTATACCAAAGCTCCAGAACGGGCGGGAGAGTGCATACGACTCTGCAGCACCAATTGAGCAAACATGAGGTCCCCATCATCCAGGGTATCAAACTTGTAGAGCTTAGCAAAGGTGTTTGAAACCCGACCAAGTAGCCGCTCGGCAAAGTTATCCCGCCGAGACACCTCAGGCATCCGCCCAAGAAGAGCCCATCTTCCTAGTAGAATGGGTCTCCCCCGACTTCGGTAACGGCAATCCAGCCTTAGAACTAGCACACCGAAACGTATCACAGATCCAGCGTGTAACAGACTGCAGAGACGCAGGCGCCCCAAACACGCTGGGAGCATACCGGACAAACAGAGCCTCTGTTTCCCCAAACTGAGCCCAATTGGCGACATAAATCTTCAAAGCCCTGACTACATCGAGAGACATTGAAACAGCCAATGCTGAAGTGACCACAGACATCAAAATAGGCAGGTTTTCGAAACACCGAAGACCCTATTCTGAAGAATCACTAACCGAGTTCTCATTCTATCCACTTGGAAAAGGAACAGGGCTCTTGTGAGACAAGCCGCCATTTCCGACAACGCCTTGCGGTCGGCCAAAATGCAAAAGCATGACCACTCTCCAAGAGAGAGATTTCAACACAACCTACAGTAAAGGCTCCAAACAGTAAAACACCAGAAACGCAACACTACGTCATGATCCCACGGTGCCCATGGGACACAAACGGAGGTTGGATGTGTAATACTCCTTTCACGAAAGTCAGAACTTCTGGAAAGGTAGCCAATACAAGTTTATAAGGCCAAAACTGCCCTAAAACGGAGCCAAACTTTAGGCCTGTATCCACACCTGCTTGCAAAGAATGGATAAGACCGACTCAGCTGAAAATCTTCCGCAGGAACCTTCTCAGATTCACACTAAGACACAAATTTGCGCCAATATTGCGGCAAGGCTTCGTCGATACTTCTTTTTAGTCTAAAGAAGGGTGGAAATGACCACACTGGGAATACCCATTCGGACTAAGATATGTCGTTCAACTGCAATGCCGTCAAACGCAGCCGCGTTTCTGATACACGCCCCGATCTCGATGTAAAAGTTCCTCCCTTAAAGGAAGAGGCCCGTGATCTTCTATGAATAAATCTTGTAGAACTGGATACCAAGCCCTCCTTGGCTAGATCGGAACAATGAGGATCGCCGGAACCTCCGACCCTCTTACGTTTATCACCTTCAGCAGAATGAAAGCGGATGGAACACCTAGACCGACTAAAAACACCCAAGGTGCCACGAGGGCGTCCACTGCTATAGCTTGAGTGTCCCCTAGCCCGGAACCATATTCCGGAGATCACTTGTTGAGGCGAGACGTCAATATGCCCTAATGAGGCATTCCTCAAAGACCTGCCACTTCCGTGAAACTTCTCGATGACGACAGTATTTCTCCCAGATGGAGAGCGCTTCTGTAGAGGAAATCTATTTCTCCGTCCTTTACATACGGAGCGAAGACTGCTAATATAACGTTAACCAGACTTTCCACCCAGCAGAAAACTATTTCAGCTTTTGCCGTTGCCGCTTTACTCCTTGTTCCGTCCTAGCGACTTACAGACGCCACTGCTGTCAAGACATCTGACAGAATTAACACGGGTAGATCACGCAGAAAACAACTCTTAATTCAAGAAACTTATTGTAGACAAGCTACACAGCTTGACCTTTTTCTCTGGAAATCTTCCCATGTAAGGACTGCTCCCCAGCCTCAGAAATCTGCATACATGTACACCAGGATCTAATTCTGGACCCCAAACCTTCGTCCCTCCAGGAGGTGAGTACTGAGCAGACACCTCTGAAGTGATATCCTGGCCATTATAAATATATTCCGGTTCCTATGCCGGTGAAACAAGGACCACATTCCTAACAGTTACCGTGAAATAACTTCTTCAACAACGGAACACACTGATGAAGTGGCATTGCAAATCTGATCCAACTCAGGATCCTCAGACTGCTTCCCACCGGAAAACACAGAACCTCAATCGTTCCGTATCAACCCTGACACCACCTCCTACATCTGGGTCGTTGGGGACAACAGCCCTTCCCTGTGTTGAAGAACAGTCAGAGAGAAACAACGATTTGCACCACTTGTTTCTTGACTTCGCCTCAATCAGGCGAACATCTAAGTACAGAATAACAATGGCTCTTACTATTGAAAGAAACCATCATACTACTATCACTCCAGTGAAAAAGCAAAGACAATCCTGGCTTTCCTCCAGGTAATGTAAATGCGTAGAACAATGCAGGTAAAATTTTTTATTTCTTTTTTTTAACCGGGACAGGAGGACAAATCCCGAACCCGGCTCAGCTCTGTATGGCGTCACGTACTACCTCCCCTTCCACAAGGGCAACGGTAATATCCATTAGAGAATCAGAGAGGTGAAACATCTGTAACTCCAGAATGTCCCCCTTTGGAATCCATAAATAACTCACCGGTTCTAGTCTATTCCCTAACTAAGTGGAAGTAGTAACTGAGTCCTCACCGGAGCGGGGTGCCATCATATAGACTGCGACATGCGGTGTATGTGGCAAAACAGAACCGACATCCTCTTCTGCGAACCTAATAAGGCTGCAGAACTCTTACCTGTTCTCCTTCCACAGGCTGTACAGAAAAGGAAAAAGAACTGAATTTAACCGATTAACAGGACTGCATCCCACAAAAGAAGGCGTCACCAACCGTTGTGAGGGAAACTAACTCCCGAAGTTAGACTTACCAGGATATCCCCTGATTGACTGAACTAAGACATCCCCCCAAGACACCGTCCCAGGGAAACAGTCCAGTGACTCTCGGAGTCAGCCTCAGCATTCCCCGGCCACCCTTCCTGTATACATACGGCAGCCTGCCGCAATGTTATAGAGAAGAACCAACTTGAGGAACCTCCCCTGTCTCTTTAGGGCAAATTTATCTGATGTCTTACCAAAAGAAACACTCCCTCATGTGCATGCAAAGTAAATAAGCCCACAGCATAGAAATATAATATCACTTAGCTTTCCTGTATACGATCCATTGAAATAGGGCCCCGTGTCGACCAGGCGTTGACCATCACAGTATTCTATCCGTGGCGGGAAAAGAATAAACCCTCGGACGTCTGGAAAGGGTGCGAGTCACGGCCGACCTAGAGCTGTATCAACAGAGCGACCAGCACATGAGAAGGAATACTATTACTTCAGTATTCATTATAAATTATAATATGAATATACATAATATTGTAATACACATATACACACATATCCTAATTATATATATACAACATACGTATAAGCGAATTGTCCGGGGCCTTCGGGTCCCCCGTGACATTAATGTGTTCCGAACGTGTATGACCATGTACTGAATGCCCCAGTTGTGGATCTACCAGTAAACAATATAGTCGACAGAAAACCTTAGTATTCGTCGACAACAGGGATTAGTAACCAGGCAAAATTTTATTCTTGCGACCCCAAGGGGACCGAGGGAAGTATACCTATGTACACCCGGTGAAAAAAGATGGTGCCGACAGGGCCACCAACATACTACTGCACCTCCCATATAGTATTTACTTTTCACAAGCATATCACTACCGACCTGATCAAATACCCACATACGTCGGCGATGCCGACAGTGAACCCCATAGGTGTTTATGACAGAACACTCACGCCTGTCGACACAAGTGAACTAAAGTGGGTATAACTGACAGGGAGCACACATAAAATACACACAATTATGAGTCCACACTATCTCTGAATAAACCAGTGTTATAAAATTCCAAATAACACGAAAACCTGTGCCCCCCCCCTTTTGGTGGGGACAGAGAGAAAATGGCGCTGACTCCAGTGTGTGTGAGGGCTAAGCCCCGCCCCCCTCAGCGCGCTCTAGCCCCTTATCTTAAATATACAGGCTGGACTCGTATACAGTGTAAAGACACTATATACCATCGAAAACTGCCGTTCAGGGCACCCCCCCTACGCCCTGCACCCAAGTAAAACGTTGGTGTGTGGGAGCACCGGCGAGCCGTGCGACCGCCGCTATGACTGGCGGTATCGCATGTGGCGCCCGGGGCTTATAAACTGGATATATATATATATATATGCTGCCCAGGGCGCCCCCCACCCGGCGCCCTGTACCCATGGAAGCCGGCGACGGGGGAGAAAAGGCGCGCAGTGCGCTATAACGCCCTGGCGGGGGTCTGGGACACGGAGCCCCGGCAGCGCCAACGTAAAACATTTTCGCCCTTAATAAAGAAACTGTAACTTGCTGCTCAGGGCGCTCCCCCCCCAGAGCCCTGCACCCGTGTAAGTCGGCGGCGGGGGGTCAATGGCGCGTAGCGCGCTCTAACATGCTGGCGGGGGAATGAGACACGGTGCCCAGGCACCGAAAATGCTTTCAAAGCCAGTCTTGGTAAAATAAGAATTTACTTACCGATAATTCTATTTCTCATAGTCCGTAGTGGATGCTGGGGACTCCGAAAGGACCATGGGGAATAGCGGCTCCGCAGGAGACTGGGCACAAAAGTAAAAGCTTTAGGACTACCTGGTGTGCACTGGCTCCTCCCCCTATGACCCTCCTCCAAGCCTCAGTTAGGATACTGTGCCCGGACGAGCGTACACAATAAGGAAGGATTTTGAATCCCGGGTAAGACTCATACCAGCCACACCAATCACACCGTACAACTTGTGATCTGAACCCAGTTAACAGCATGATAACAGAGGAGCCTCTGAAAAGATGGCTCACAACAAATAATAACCCGATTTTTGTAACAATAACTATGTACAAGTATTGCAGACAATCCGCACTTGGGATGGGCGCCCAGCATCCACTACGGACTATGAGAAATAGAATTATCGGTAAGTAAATTCTTATTTTCTCTGACGTCCTAGTGGATGCTGGGGACTCCGAAAGGACCATGGGGATTATACCAAAGCTCCCAAACGGGCGGGAGAGTGCGGATGACTCTGCAGCACCGAATGAGAGAACTCCAGGTCCTCCTCAGCCAGGGTATCAAATTTGTAGAATTTAGCAAACGTGTTTGCCCCTGACCAAGTAGCTGCTCGGCAAAGTTGTAAAGCCGAGACCCCTCGGGCAGCCGCCCAAGATGAGCCCACTTTCCGTGTGGAATGGGCTTTTACAGATTTTGGCTGTGGCAGGCCTGCCACAGAATGTGCAAGCTGAATTGTACTACAAATCCAACGAGCAATAGTCTGCTTAGAAGCAGGAGCACCCAGCTTGTTGGGTGCATACAGGATAAACAGCGAGTCAGATTTTCTGACTCCAGCCGTCCTGGAAACATATATTTTCAGGGCCCTGACTACGTCCAGCAACTTGGAATCCTCCAAGTCCCTAGTAGCCGCAGGTACCACAATAGGCTGGTTTAAGTGAAACGCTGAAACCACCTTAGGGAGAAACTGAGGACGAGTCCTCAATTCTGCCCTGTCCGTATGAAAAATTAGGTAAGGGCTTTTATAGGATAAAGCCGCCAATTCTGAGACACGCCTGGCTGAAGCCAGGGCTAACAGCATTACCACTTTCCATGTGAGATATTTTAAGTCCACAGTGGTGAGTGGTTCAAACCAATGTGATTTTAGTAATTCCTTCCATAAGACCATCCAGTCAGGTGTCGACTCCCTAGGGGGTGACATCACTATTACAGGCAATTGCTCCGCCTCCATACCATTTTCCTCCTCATACATGTCGACACAACGTACCGACACACAGCACACACAGGGAATGCTCTGATAGAGGACAGGACCCCAACTAGCCCTTTGGGGAGACAGAGGGAGAGTTTGCCAGCACACACCAGAGCGCTATATATATATATACAGGGATAACCTTATATAAGTGTTTTTCCCTTATATAGCTGCTGTATAGATTTATCTGCCAAATTAGTGCCCCCCCTCTCTTGTTTTACCCTGTTTCTGTAGTGCAGGACTGCAGGGGAGAGTCAGGGAGCTTCCCTCCAACGGAGCTGTGAGGAAAAATGGCGCCAGTGTGCTGAGGAGATAGGCTCCGCCCCCTTCTCGGCCTTTCTCCCGCTTTTTTAAGGAAAAATAGGCAGGGGTTAAATGCATCCATATAGCCCAGGAGCTATATGTGATGTATTTTTTGCCATATAAGGTGTTTTTATTGCGTCTCAGGGCGCCCCCCCCAGCGCCCTGCACCCTCAGTGACCGGAGTGTGAAGTGTGCTGAGAGCAATGGCGCACAGCTGCGGTGCTGTGCGCTACCTTATTGAAGACAGGACGTCTTCTGCCGCCGATTTTCCGGACCTCTTCAGTCTTCTGGCTCTGTAAGGGGGCCGGCGGCGCGGCTCTGGGACCCATCCATGGCTGGGCCTGTGATCGTCCCTCTGGAGCTAATGTCCAGTAGCCTAAGAAGCCCAATCCACTCTGCACGCAGGTGAGTTCGCTTCTTCTCCCCTTAGTCCCTCGGTGCAGTGAACCTGTTGCCAGCAGGATTCACTGAAAATAAAAAACCTATACTTAAACTTTTTACTAAGCAGCTCAGGAGAGCCACCTAGTGAGCACCCTTCTCGTTCCGGCACAAAAATCTAACTGAGGCTTGGAGGAGGGTCATAGGGTGAGGAGCCAGTGCACACCAGGTAGTCCTAAAGCTTTTACTTTTGTGCCCAGTCTCCTGCGGAGCCGCTATTCCCCATGGTCCTTTCGGAGTCCCCAGCATCCACTAGGACGTCAGAGAAAGCATCAGTAACCTGCCGCCCAGGGCGCTCGCCCCCAGCGCCCTGCACCCTGTGAGTGCCGTTGGTGTGTGGGAGCATGGAGCGCAGCGTGACCGCTGTACCTCCGTTACTGAAGTCTTCTGCCGTCACTGAAGTCTTCTGTTTTTCTAATATTCACCCAGCTTCTGTCTTCTGGCCTCTGTAACGGGGTTGACGGCGCGGCTCCGGGAACAAGCAGCTAGGCGCACCAAGTGATCGAACCCTCTGGAGCTAATGGTGTCCAGTAGCCGAGAAGCAGTGCCCTTGAACTAAGAAGAAGTAGGTCCTGCTTCTCCCCCCTCACTCCCACGCTGCAGGGAGCCTGTAGCCAGTAGGTCTACCTGAAAAGAAAAAACCTAACATAAAGTCTTTTAGAGAAACTCAGGAGAGCTCCCCTAGTGTGTGACCCATCACTCCTGGGCACAAAGTCTAACTGAGGTCTGGAGGAGGGGCATAGACGGAGGAGCCAGTTCACACCCAGTTTAAGTCTTTATAGTGTGCCCAAGCTCCTGCGGATCTGTCTATACCCCATGGTCCTTTTGGAGTCCCCAGCATCCTCTAGGACGTAAGAGAAAGGATATGTATTCAATATATCACAATGCACAGTATACATATAGTTACATGGTTACAATTTATACAGTAAGCAGGTAATACAAAATACATACAGTTACAGGCCAGAAAATACATCACCATATCTTTCTCATATAAGTCTTCCCTCCATATCACTCTCTCTCTCTGTAAATAAATACAGGAACTGGTCTGGCAGCACCTCCATCATCGTCTGGGACAAAAAAGCAATTAACTCCTGTGTGTCTCTGTAATGTGTTATCTAGTTTGGGGGAGTGCACACATCTAGTCTAAGGGAGGGGACTTTCTCATTCATGATGAGTCACTGGTTTGTTCGTATGCTAACCAGGTTCAGCCTTGAAGACAATCAAAGGGGCTGGCCTGAGTTTCCTGTCCATTGTCCTAATAAGAGTGATTTTAGCTTTCATACATTTAATCATAACTACTTGTTGCAATGTCCTACAACTTAATAACAAGTATCAAATGAATCTACACATTAATCTGGTTGCTTTAATACCAAATATGACATGTCTATCTGGCTCCGCTCCAATAATACACATACATGACATTACTCCATTATATAATTTTAAATCATTATGATGTCTGGCGCTTGATATTATTATAATTATGTGCTGTATGAAATATGTGTCGAATCCATCTCCATGGCATGTCCGTGTAAATGCGTATGTTACCATATATTGCTGTGCTCGCTGCGCGTATTTGCAAGCATAGCGACTTATAATGTGTGTAGTCTGTATGTTCTCTCTATGTAATATTTTTGACTTCGACAGTAGCATTGCCTGTAATTTGCATCTGTGTTCACACGACAACTGACATCCGTGGTGCTACATTCAAATCAGGAAGTGTCAGTACAAGACCACTCTGTGCACTATTCGGTACCAGAGTATTAGGTCCAATCCTTCTCTAGCAATTGTTACTAAAGCTGGCCCTACGCCTTAAAGCCGGTTACACACTAGCCGATGTGTGTACCCGGCGATATTGGCTGTGGCGGGGACCCGGCGGGGTGCCGGCATCGGCAAGTGCATACACACTTGTCGTTGCCGGCGAAGAGGGAAGACGGTGGGGGGAGCAACAGCCATGCTGTAGCCCTCGTTAACGAGGTCCTCCCTTTTCTGAACTGTTCAGACAAAGGAGGGGGTCGTTAACGATGCGTGGGAGCATGCATCGTTATCGTTTTTGAGTGTACACACTAGACGAGATAGTAAAAGATATATCTTTTACTTTCCCATCTAGTGTGTATGGGGCTTTAGGCTATCTGTCCAACCCCAACTAGTTGGTTGGTTGGTAAGAATATCTGATGATATGTATGGGAGCAAATTACAATCGACCATTAGCTCCCAAACTCCAGAAAACGGACAAAAATGGTAGTTCAGAAACATTGGTAAAACATTGGTAAAAATCAAACGGATTTATGTTTGAGAGGAAATAGTTCTCATTTACTCAATTGCAAATGGACAGATAATCTTATGGTGAATACCCAGCTTAAGGCTGGGTACACACTATCTGATGTGCACCCGATATATCTTACGAGCTGGCAGCTTGTACGATATATCGGTCACATCAGACAGTGTGTACGGGAGATATTGTATTAGATGTGCACTCCCGCGGGTCGTATACGAAGTCAGATATCTTTTGTTCTGCACTTGAAAGGAGAAGATAGCTGACAGGCCTGCGTGCTCCGGGATGTAGGTGGATGTGGTCACACACGATACATCGTACAGTGTGTATACACTGACAATATATAATTTGCGATGTCACATCTGCCAGACATCGGACAGTGTGTACCCAGCCTAACTATGGGCCTAATTCAGACCTGTTAGCTCGCTAGGGTTTTTTTGTAGTCCTGCGTTCGCATGGTCACCGCCCATAGGGGAGTGTATTTTCGCTTTGCAAGTTTGCGAACGCATGTGTAGCAGAGCTGTACAAACAAATCTTGTGCAGTCTTTGCACAGCCCAGGACTTACTCAGCCGCTGCGAACACTTCAGCCTGTCCGGGACCGGAATTAACGTCAGGAACCCTCCCTGCAAGCGCATGGACACGCCTGTGTTTTTCCAACCACTCCTAGAAAACAGTCAGTTGAAACCTACAAACGCCTTCTCCCTGTCAATCTTCTTGAGAAACGCCCGTGCGAATGGATTCTCCACACAAACCCATCGCTGAGCGGTGATCCGCTTTGTACCCAAGCGACGCGCCTGCGCTTTGCGGTGCATATGCATGCGCAGTTTAGACCTGATCGCCCACTGTACGAAAACACAGTGGGTGATCAGGTCTGAATTAGGCCCTGTGCCTGTTGTGCACTAGACTGCTGCTTTATTCCTGACTGATCCCGTGCATGTGACCTTGATCTACTGCCTGTATTCAGATTCTGAACCTTTGTGCCCTTGACCTCCTGCTATGCCTGACCATTCTCCACATTATTATTCTGTTCCTTGCTATGCTAGTGTTCTATGTCACAAGTCACATTGGGGTAAATGGATGAAGCAGTGATAAGAGTGGAGAAATGAACCAGTAGAGAAGTGGCCCATGACAACCAATCAGCTATCACAAAACGCTTATTTTATTTATTTGAGGATTCCCAACTCAAAAAACCCGTAATTTGTGTTTTTCATACCATCACGTCGTACGATCCCATTGTTTCTGGAGGAAAAACATCTCCCCTTTAGGAACCAGGAATTTATCGAAAATCACTCAGATAAGTATCCATTTTCATCACTTAAAAACCATAATTTCCCAGCTGAATCATCAGCTTTACCCACCCCCCCCCCACCCCTATTCCAGCGCCAACTCCCTACACCCGCACACCCCTTCTAGTTCTATTCTTTTTTGGATTATTCTTGGGATTAATCCAGTGGTGTAAGGGGGAGGCAGCAGGTTATTTCATTCATCAGGAGCGCCTCTATCATTCTACCAAACCTCTGTTCCAAGCTGCTCTGTATTATATAGTATGCAAATTATAAATGTTACTTCAATGCTGATTGGTTGCCATGGGCAACTTCTCCACTGCTTCATACATTTACCCCATTAAGGGGTCTATTCATGAAACAGTGAAAAGAGTAGAGAAGTGAGCCTGTGGAGAAGTTGCTCATGGCAACCAATCTGCTGCTCCATACAATTGTATAGTATCCAAATGATAAATGTTACTTCAGTGCTGATTGGTTGCCATGGGCAACTTCTCCACAGGCTCACTTCTCACACTTTTCACTGCTTCATGACTAGACCCCTACGTGGGCTGTCGGAGGGCCATGACTTATAGTCCCCTGGCAGCAAAGCCCAAAACAGCTTGTTGGGGGTCCTGGTAAAGACTGGGGGATAGCCCTTTACACTGCGTGCCTTTACATTCCCAGGACTAAGGGGGATATTTACTAAGCAGTGATAAGACCGGAGAAGTGAGCCAGTGGAGAAGTGGCCCCATCAACCAATTAGCAGCTCTGTATAATTTTATAGTATGCAAATTATAGATGTTACGTCAGTGCTGATTGGTTGCCATGGGCAACTTCTCCACTGGCTCACTTCTCTGCTCTTATCACTGCTTAGTAAATGTCCCCCTAACCTCCTAACTGACTAAAAAGTCCATACATCCCAACTGTAAACATGACATGCACCAATACTGGCAATCAGTATCACTGAGGGTGATCCCAACAAGATCAATCAGATAATAATACTTTGCATGGAGAATTGCATGTACTGTAACTGTACAAAGAGTCAGTGAAACAGGTACACTCCTTGCTTTGGACTCCAACTATTACCTCCCTACCAGGATCTTAAATCCAACAATTTTTGTAACTATATTGTACAATGCACTAACTCTACAACAGAATACAATCCTGGATCTAAGGCTCTCAGGCAAGATCATGGGGGAGTAACTACTGAACCATTCACTCTTGTGTGAGTAAAACATAACGTGACATGTTACCAAAACACTTGCCTTTGTTTATTTCTCACATAGGGGTATATGCAATTGCGGTCGAATTCGCGGCAATTATCGCCGTTTTTTAATTCGACCAAATTCGCCAGGTGAATCCCGGCAGGTGCCTGCCGGGATTCACCATATTCAATGAAAAACGGATTCGCCAGAATCGCGGGCGAAAATCGGCCGATTTGGCGGATTTTGCCGCGATTTTAAAAAACGGGAAAAAAACGGGAAAAACCCGAAAAAAAAATGGCGTGGGGTCCCCCCTCCAAAGCATAACCAGCCTCGGGCTCTTTGAGCTGGTCCTGGTTCTAAAAATGCAGGGGAAAAATTGGCCAGGGATCCCCCGTATTTTTAAAACCAGCACCGGGCTCTGCGCCTGATGCTGGTGCCAAAAATACGGGGGACAAAAAGAGTAGGGGTCCCCCGTATTTTTAACACCAGCATCGGGCTCCACTAGCTGGACAGATAATGCCACAGCCGGGGGTCACTTTTATGCCGTGCCCTGCGGCCGTGGCATCAAATATCCAACTAGTCACCCCTGGCCGGGGTACCCTGGGGGAGTGGGGACCCCTTCAATCAAGGGGTCCCCCCCCCCAGCCACCCAAGGGCCAGGGGTGAAGCCCGAGGCTGTCCCCCCCCATCCAATGGGCTGCGGATGGGGGGGCTGATAGCCTTTGTGATAATAAAAAGATATTGTTTTTTCCATTAGTACTACAAGTCCCAGCAAGCCTCCCCCGCAAGCTGGTACTTGGAGAACCACAAGTACCAGCATGCGGGAGAAAAACGGGCCCGCTGGTACCTGTAGTACTACTGGAAAAAAAATACCCAAATAAAAACAGGACACAGACACCGTGACTTGTACAACTTTATTACATACTGCCGACACACACATACTTACCTATGTTGACACGCCGACTGCCACGGTCGCCGACGATCCGAGGGTACCTGTGAAAAAATTATACTCACCTTCCAGCGTCCAGAGGTACATCCACGTCCAGAGGTAAATCCACGTTCTTGGCAAAAAAACAAACCGAACACCGATCCATACCGGACTAGAAAGGGGTCCAATGTTTTCACATCAGACCCCTTTCTCCCGAATGCCGGGACATCACGTGACTCCTGTCACTGACGTCCCTTCAGCCAATCAGGAAGCGCTACTTCCGTGGCGCTCACCTGATTGGCTGTCCGCTGTCTGTACTGTGACAGCGCATCGCAAAGCCGCTCCATTACTTTCAATGGTGGGAACTTTGCGGGTAGCGGTGGGGTCACCCGCCGGTCAGCCGCTGACCGGCGGGTGACCTCACCGCTAGCCGCTAAGTTCCCACCATTGAATATAATGGAGGGAGCTGTGCGATGCGCTGTCACAGTGCAGACAGCGCTCAGCCAATCAGGTGAGCGCAACGAAGTTGCGCTTCCTGATTGGCTTAGAGACCTGTCAGTGACAGCTGTCACTGACAGGTCTCATTCGTGGAAAGGTGTCCCATGTGTCAGCATGGGACCCCTTTCAGTCCGTTTTTGGTGCGGGTATTTGCGTTTTCTTATTTTGCCAAGTCCGTGGATTTATCTCTGGACCATGGTTGAGGTGAGTATTTTGAACTTTTCTTTACAGGTATCCGTGGATTCTACATGGAGAAGAGGACCGATGTCGGCGTGTGAACATAGGTAAGTATGTGTGTGTCGACGTATGAAATAAAGTTTTACTGTCGACGGTGTGTGTGTCCTGTTTTTATTTGGGTATTTTTTTCCCAGTAGTACTACAGGTACCAGCGGGCCCGTTTTTCTCCCGCATGCTGGTACTTGTGGTTCTCCAAGTACCAGCTTGCGGGGGAGGCTTGCTGGGACTTGTAGTACTATTGGAAAAAACAATATCTTTTTATTATCACAAAGGCTATCAGCCCCCCCATCCGCAGCCCATTGGATGGGGGGGGACAGCCTCGGGCTTCACCCCTGGCCCTTGGGTGGCTGGGGGGGGGGGACCCCTTGATTGAAGGGGTCCCCACTCCCCCAGGGTACCCCGGCCAGGGGTGACTAGTTGGATATTTGATGCCACGGCCGCAGGGCACGGCATAAAAGTGACCCCCGGCTGTGGCATTATCTGTCCAGCTAGTGGAGCCCGATGCTGGTGTTAAAAATACGGGGGACCCCTACTCTTTTTGTCCCCCGTATTTTTGGCACCAGCACCAGGCGCAGAGCCCGGTGCTGGTTTTAAAAATACGGGGGATCCCCTGTCAATTTTTTCCCCGCATTTTTAGAACCAGGACCAGCTCAATGAGCCCGAGGCTGGTTATGCTTTGGAGGGGGGACCCCACGCCATTTTTTTTTATGATTTTACCCTTCCAGCATAAAAAAAAAAAAAAAAAAATAATATTTTAAAAAATATATAAATAATATTTGTGCCTCCCAAAAAAAAAAAAAAAAGTACCTAATCCCTTCTAATATAAATAGATCTGCTATTCCCAAAAAAAAAAACACCAAAAAAAACATGTTTAAAATTTTTTTATTTGTTTTCACCCTCCAAAGTGTGGCGGATTGAAAATGACGAATTTGCTGTCTAAAAGCACTGCTGTCGAATTTCAAAACTTGAATTGAATATGCTTTGGTCGAATTGCAGCACTTGTATCATTGCAGAAAAGTCGAATTTGCAAAAATTCGAATTTCAAAAAGTCGAATTTTGAAAGTCCGTTTTTTGGTCGGAAAGCACTGGATTGCATAGGGGAATTTTTTTTTTTGGTCGAAAATGACCCGAAATTCGACAATTTCGGGAATTCGACCACAATTGCATATACCCCATAGACCCACTAATCTGCAGCACAAATTAGTTTTGGGATGTTACTCAACATTTCTCACATCTACTGAGAAAAGTGATTGATGGTTCTGTTTGAAAATCTGGGTTTACTTGAAATGTTTCTCGCTGGCTGTTAATATCATCAGCGGTCCGTAAAGAACCACGGTGACATGATTTATTACTGAGCATTTGGAAATGTGAAGACAAGTAACATTTAGAAGAAGTCTGCAGATACATATAAATACCAGTATGGCCCCGTGCTAATTGTAGTGCAAGGAGTAATTTGATTGTGTTTCATATACTGATGGTGTTAAGCACTTGGCTTATTTGAAAATAGAAGATAGAACTTGTAATGGATGTAAAGGAGTAACAAAATCTAATTAACACTTCAATTATCAATGGAATTTACATTGAATTACTTCTAATTATCAAGCCTGATACGATGTGTGGCATTTCTGATGCTGGCCAAATTATAATTAAATATGATCCGTAAGAAATTTGGCCACATGTCTTTACAGAAAAATACCAAAATGAGATAATGTTATATTAATCCAATAAAATAAAAAATAAGAATTTACTTACCGATAATTCTATTTCTCATAGTCCGTAGTGGATGCTGGGGACTCCGAAAGGACCATGGGGAATAGCGGCTCCGCAGGAGACTGGGCACAAAAGTAAAAGCTTTAAGACTACCTGGTGTGCACTGGCTCCTCCCCCTATGACCCTCCTCCAAGCCTCAGTTAGGATACTGTGCCCGGACGAGCGTACACAATAAGGAAGGATTTTGAATCCCGGGTAAGACTCATACCAGCCACACCAATCACACCGTACAACTTGTGATCTGAACCCAGTTAACAGCATGATAACAGAGGAGCCTCTGAAAAGATGGCTCACAACAATAATAACCCGATTTTTTGTAACAATAACTATGTACAAGTATTGCAGACAATCCGCACTTGGGATGGGCGCCCAGCATCCACTACGGACTATGAGAAATAGAATTATCGGTAAGTAAATTCTTATTTTCTCTGACGTCCTAGTGGATGCTGGGGACTCCGAAAGGACCATGGGGATTATACCAAAGCTCCCAAACGGGCGGGAGAGTGCGGATGACTCTGCAGCACCGAATGAGAGAACTCCAGGTCCTCCTCAGCCAGGGTATCAAATTTGTAGAATTTAGCAAACGTGTTTGCCCCTGACCAAGTAGCTGCTCGGCAAAGTTGTAAAGCCGAGACCCCTCGGGCAGCCGCCCAAGATGAGCCCACTTTCCGTGTGGAATGGGCTTTTACAGATTTTGGCTGTGGCAGGCCTGCCACAGAATGTGCAAGCTGAATTGTACTACAAATCCAACGAGCAATAGTCTGCTTAGAAGCAGGAGCACCCAGCTTGTTGGGTGCATACAGGATAAACAGCGAGTCAGATTTTCTGACTCCAGCCGTCCTGGAAACATATATTTTCAGGGCCCTGACTACGTCCAGCAACTTGGAATCCTCCAAGTCCCTAGTAGCCGCAGGCACCACAATAGGCTGGTTTAAGTGAAATGCTGAAACCACCTTAGGGAGAAATTGAGGACGAGTCCTCAATTCTGCCCTGTCCGTATGAAAAATTAGGTAAGGGCTTTTATAGGATAAAGCTGCCAATTCTGAGACACGCCTGGCTGAGGCCAGGGCTAACAGCATTACCACTTTCCATGTGAGATATTTTAAGTCCACAGTGGTGAGTGGTTCAAACCAATGTGATTTTAGGAACCCCAAAACTACATTGAGATCCCAAGGTGCCACTGGAGGCACAAAAGAAGGCTGTATATGCAGTACCCCCTTGACAAACGTCTGAACTTCAGGAACTGAAGCTAGTTCTTTTTGGAAGAATATTGACAGGGCCGAAATTTGAACCTTAATGGACCCTAATTTTAGGCCCATAGACAGTCCTGTTTGCAGGAAATGCAGGAAACGACCCAGTTGAAATTCCTCTGTAGGGGCCTTCCTGGCCTCACACCACGCAACATATTTACGCCAAATACGGTGATAATGTTGCACAGTTACATCCTTCCTGGCTTTGATCAGGGTAGGGATGACTTCATCCGGAATGCCTTTTTCCTTCAGGATCCGGCGTTCAACCGCCATGCCGTCAAACGCAGCCGCGGTAAGTCTTGGAACAGACATGGTCCCTGCTGGAGCAGGTCCTTTCTTAGAGGTAGAGGCCACGGGTCTTCCGTGAGCATCTCTTGAAGTTCCGGGTACCAAGTCCTTCTTGGCCAATCCGGAGCCACGAGTATAGTCCTTACTCCTCTCCTTCTTATGATTCTCAGTACCTTGGGTATTAGAGGCAGAGGAGGGAACACATACACTGACTGGTACACCCACGGTGTTACCAGAGCGTCCACAGCTATTGCCTGAGGGTCCCTTGACCTGGCGCAATATCTGTCCAGTTTTTTGTTGAGGCGGGACGCCATCATGTCCACCTTTGATTTTTCCCAACGGTTCACAATCAGGTGGAAGACTTCTGGGTGAAGTCCCCACTCCCCCGGGTGGTAATCGTGTCTGCTGAGGAAGTCTGCTTTCCAGTTGTCCACTCCCGGAATGAACACTGCTGACAGTGCTATCACATGATTTTCCGCCCAGCGAAGAATCCTTGCAACTTCCGTCATTGCCCTCCTGCTTCTTGTGCCGCCCTGTCTGTTTACGTGGGCGACTGCCGTGATGTTGTCCGACTGGATCAGCAGCGGCTGACCCTGAAGCAGAGGCCTTGCCTGACTTAGGGCATTGTAAATGGCCCTTAGTTCCAGGATATTTATGTGAAGTGACGTTTCCATGCTTGACCACAAGCCCTGGAAATTTTTTATTTTTTTTCCCTGTGTGACTGCTCCCCAGCCTCTCAGGCTGGCATCCGTGGTCACCAGGACCCAGTCCTGAATGCCGAATCTGCGGCCCTCTAGAAGATGAGCACTCTGCAACCACCACAGGAGAGACACCCTTGTCCTTGGAGACAGGCTTATCCGCTGATGCATTTGAAGATGCGATCCGGACCATTTGTCCAGCAGATCCCACTGAAAAGTTCTTGCGTGGAATCTGCTGAATGGAATCGCTTCGTAAGAAGCCACCATTTTCCCCAGGACCCTTGTGCATTGATGCACTGACACTTGGCCTGGTTTTAGGAGGTTCCTGACTAGGTCGGATAACTCCCTGGCTTTCTCCTCCGGGAGAAACACCTTTTTCTGTACTGTGTCCAGAATCATCCCTAGGAACAGCAGACGTGTCGTCGGAATCAGCTGCGATTTTTGAATATTTAGAATCCATCCGTGCTGTCGTAGTACTACTTGAGATAGTGCTACTCCGACCTCTAACTGTTCTCTGGACCTTGCCCTTATCAGGAGATTGTCCAAGTAAGGGATAATTAAGACGCCTTTTCTTCGAAGAAGAATCATCATTTCGGCCATTACCTTGGTAAAGACCCGGGGTGCCGTGGACAATCCAAACGGCAGCGTCTGAAACTGATAGTGACAGTTCTGTACCACAAACCTGAGGTACCCTTGGTGAGAAGGGCAAATTGGGACATGGAGGTAAGCATCCTTGATGTCCAGAGACACCATATAGTCCCCTTCTTCCAGGTTCGCTATCACTGCTCTGAGTGATTCCATCTTGAATTTGAACCTTTGTATGTAAGTGTTCAAGGATTTCAGATTTAAAATAGGTCTCACCGAGCCGTCCGGCTTCGGTACCACAAACAGCGTGGAATAATACCCCTTTCCCTGTTGTAGGAGGGGTACCTTGATTATCACCTGCTGGGAATACAGCTTGTGAATGGCTTCCAATACCGCCTCCCTGTCGGGGGGAGACGTTGGTAAAGCAGACTTCAGGAACCGGCGAGGGGGAGACGTCTTGAATTCCAATTTGTACCCCTGAGATACTACCTGCAGGATCCAGGGGTCCACTTGCGAGTGAGCCCACTGCGCGCTGAAATTCTTGAGACGGGCCCCCACCGTGCCTGAGTCCGCTTGTAAGGCCCCAGCGTCATGCTGAGGACTTGGCAGAAGCGGGGGAGGGCTTCTGTTTCTGGGAAGAGGCTGTCTGCTGCAGTCTTTTTCCCCTTCCTCTGCCCCGGGGCAGATACGAGTGGCCTTTTGCCCGCTTGCCCTTATGGGGACGAAAGGACTGAGCCTGAAAAGACGGTGTCTTTTTCTGCTGAGAGGTGACCTGGGGTAAAAAGGTGGATTTCCCAGCCGTTGCCGTGGCCACCAGGTCCGATAGACCGACCCCAAATAACTCCTCCCCTTTATACGGCAATACTTCCATATGCCGTTTGGAATCCGCATCACCTGACCACTGTCGCGTCCATAACCCTCTTCTGGCAGAAATGGACAGCGCACTTACTCTTGATGCCAGAGTGCAAATATCCCTCTGTGCATCTCTCATATATAGAAATGCATCCTTTAAATGCTCTATAGTCAATAATATATTGTCCCTGTCCAGGGTATCAATATTTTCAGTCAGGGAATCCGACCAAGCCACCCCAGCACTGCACATCCAGGCTGAGGCGATTGCTGGTCGCAGTATAATACCAGTATGTGTGTATATACTTTTTAGGATATTTTCCAGCTTCCTATCAGCTGGTTCCTTGAGGGCGGCCGTATCAGGAGACGGTAACGCCACTTGTTTTGATAAGCATGTGAGCGCCTTATCCACCCTAGGGGGTGTTTCCCAACGCGCCCTAACCTCTGGCGGGAAAGGGTATAATGCCAATAATTTTTTAGAAATTAGCAGTTTTTTATCGGGGGAAACCCACGCTTCATCACACACCTCATTTAATTCATCTGATTCAGGAAAAACTACGGGTAGTTTTTTCACACCCCACATAATACCCTTTTTTGTGGTACTTGTAGTATCAGAAATGTTCAAAACCTCCTTCATTGCCGTGATCATGTAACGTGTGGCCCTACTGGAAAATCCGTTTGTTTCCTCACCGTCGACACTGGAGTCAGTGTCCGTGTCTGGGTCTGTGTCGACCACCTGAGGTAACGGGCGCTTTAGAGCCCCTGACGGTGTTTGAGACGCCTGTACAGGTATTAACTGATTTGCCGGCTGTCTCATGTCGTCAACAGTCTTTTGTAAAGTGCTGACACTATCACGTAATTCCTTCCATAAGACCATCCAGTCAGGTGTCGACTCCCTAGGGGGTGACATCACTAATACAGGCAATTGCTCCGCCTCCATACCATTTTCCTCCTCATACATGTCGACACAACGTACCGACACACAGCACACACACAGGGAATGCTCTGATAGAGGACAGGACCCCACTAGCCCTTTGGGGAGACAGAGGGAGAGTTTGCCAGCACACACCAGAGCGCTATATATATACAGGGATAACCTTACATAAGTGTTTTTCCCTTATATAGCTGCTGTATAGATTTATCTGCCAATTTAGTGCCCCCCCCTCTCTTGTTTTACCCTGTTTCTGTAGTGCAGGACTGCAGGGGAGAGTCAGGGAGCTTCCCTCCAACGGAGCTGTGAGGAAAAATGGCGCCAGTGTGCTGAGGAGATAGGCTCCGCCCCCTTCTCGGCGGCCGTTCTCCCGCTTTTTTATGGAAAAACAGGCATGAGTTAAATGCATCCATATAGCCCAGGAGCTATATGTGATGCATTTTTTTGCCCCCTAAGGTGTTTATATTGCGTCTCAGGGCGCCCCCACCCAGCGCCCTGCACCCTCAGTGACCGGAGTGTGAAGTGTGCTGAGAGCAATGGCGCACAGCTGCGGTGCTGTGCGCTACCTTATTGAAGACAGGACGTCTTCTGCCGCCGATTTTTCCGGACCTCTTCTGCTCTTCTGGCTCTGTAAGGGGGACGGCGGCGCGGCTCTGGGACCCATCCATGGCTGGGCCTGTGATCGTCCCTCTGGAGCTAATGTCCAGTAGCCTAAGAAGCCCAATCCACTCTGCACGCAGGTGAGTTCGCTTCTTCTCCCCTTAGTCCCTCGATGCAGTGAGCCTGTTGCCAGCAGGTCTCACTGAAAATAAAAAACCTAAAACTAAACTTTTTTCTAAGCAGCTCAGGAGAGCCACCTAGACTGCACCCTTCTCGTTCGGGCACAAAAATCTAACTGAGGCTTGGAGGAGGGTCATAGGGGGAGGAGCCAGTGCACACCAGGTAGTCTTAAAGCTTTTACTTTTGTGCCCAGTCTCCTGCGGAGCCGCTATTCCCCATGGTCCTTTCTGAGTCCCCAGCATCCACTAGGACGTCAGAGAAAATACAATGGAAACTGGGCGCACACACGCTGACCTACAAGGTTTTGTCAAAATAACCTCACAAACTACCTAACGGGGAATAGCCAGCAAGCCATAAATATAATCTAGGCACATGCTGCATAGCTCCACTGTACAGTAACTCACATGCAGGCTGTGTTCCTGCACAAATACAAGCATGAAACACGTGTCTAGGTCATGTCAGCATGTGTAATGTTGTTCACACATGCTGCATTATCGCAGCACATTTTAATGCATATAGGGCCTAATTCAAGGTTGATTGCAAAAGCAATATCTTCCGTAATGGGCAAAACCATGGGGCTAATTCAGACCTGATCGCTCGCTATCTGTTTTTTGCAGTCATGCGTTCTCATAGTCGCCGCCCACTGGGAAGTGTATTTTAGCTGTGCAAGTGTGCGATAGCATGTGCAGCCAAGAGGTACAAAAAAACTTTGTGCAGTTTCTGAGTTTCCCAGGACTTACTCAGCCAATGCAATCACTTCAGCCTGTCCGGGGACGGAATTGACGTCAGACACCCGCCCTGCAAACGCTTGGACACACCTGCGTTTTTCCAACCACTCCCTGAAAACGGTCAGTTGCTACCCACAAACGCCTTCTTCCTGTCAATTTCCTTACAATCGGCTTGTGTGAATGGATTCTTCGTAAAACTCATCGCACAGCAACGATCCGCTTTGTACCCATGCAACACGCCTGCACATTGCGGTGCATACACATGCGCAGTTCTGACCTGGTCGCAGCGCTGCAAAAAACGCTAGCAAGCAATCAGGTCTGAATTACCCCCCATGTGTACTGCAGGCAGGGCAGATGTAACGAGCACAGAGATTTAGATTTGGGTGGATTATATTGTTTCTGTGCATGGTAAATACTGGCTGCTTTATTTTTACACTTCAATTTAGATTTCAGTTTAAACACACCCCACCCAAATCTAACTCTCGCTGCACATGTTATATCTGCCCCACCTGCAGTGCACACGGTTTTGCCCATTAGAGGAAGATTTTGCTTTTGGGATCAACCTTGAATTAGGCCCATAAGATTATTTAAATTGATCTGACAGAATATGTCGGAAAAAGCAGTAGTTCTCTTTGTGTCTGTCCAGTCCACATCCCCTCTAGAGTATAAGGTCTTGCAAGCAGGGCCCTCTTTTTTTCTCACCTTGAATTACTGTATGTAATTTATGGGTTGTATTCCGCTTCCCAGTTGAGGACTCCGGGGATGAACACTGACGATATTGCTGGCAGATGTCGTTCCGCCCAACAAAGGATTTTTGATACTTCCAGCATTGCCATGCGGCTTCGAGTGTCGCCTTAATGATTTATGTACGTCACCGTGGTGGCGTTGTCTGACTGTACTTGAAAAGGCCTGTTCTGTACTGCATTGAACACCGCCGGCAATTCCAGAAAGTTTATTGGGAGAAGAGATTCCTCCCTGGTCCACCGACCCTGGAGGGAGTGTTGCTCCAACACCGTGCCCCAACCCCACAGACTGGCATCCGTTGTCAGGAAGACCCAGTTGGAGATCCAGAAGGCACGGCCCCTGCTCAACTGTTGGTCCTGTAGCCACCAGCTCAGTGACAGACGAACCTCCGGAGACAAGGAGATCATTTGAGACCTGATCCGATGAGGCAGGCCGTCCCACCTGGAAAGGATTAACCTCTGTAGAGGGCGGGAATGAAATTGAGCATACTCCACCATGTCGAAAGCCGACACCAGGAGGCCTAGTACTTACATCGCCGAGTGTATCGACACTCTTGGACGAGAGAGGAAGTATCTGATCCTGTCCTGAAGTTTCAGGACTTTCTCTGGAGACAGAAATAACTGCTGACTCTGTGTGTCCAGCAGTGCCCCCAGGTGCACCATGCTCCGAGCAGGGACAACGAGAACTTTTTCCAGTAGATGAGCCATCCGTGGGTTTGTAGGAATTGGACAGTCAGTTCCAGATGAATGAGGAGAACCTCTTGGGAGTTCGCCAGGATTAGCAAGATGTCCAGATACGGCAGGATCCTGATTCCCTGATGGCGGAGAAGAGCCGTCATCACGGCCATGACCTTGGTGAAGATCCGAGGTGCCGTGGCCAATCCAAAAGGCAGTGCCTGGAATTGATAATGTAGGTTGCCAATAGCAAACCGCAGAAATTGCTGATGCAACATGGCAATAGGTATGTGCAGGTAAGCATCCTGTATGTCCAGGGATACCATATAGTCTTCGGGTTCCATGGCCAGCACTATAGAGCGAAGAGTTTCCATACGGAATTTGGATACTCTCACAAACTTGTTCAATGATTTGAGTATAGGCCGGAAGGACCCATTTGGCCTCGGAACTAGAAACAGGGTCGAATAGTATCCCCTGCCTCTCTGAGACAGAGGTATCGGCACTACCACTCCTGTATCCATGAGGGATTGTACAACCATGTGTAGAGCTTGCGCTTTTAACGGATCCGCAGAAATAACCATTGTGCAAAATTGGCGAGGGGGACGTCTCTTGAAAGAGATTGCGTATCCGTGAGAGACAACCTCACGCACCCAGGCGTCCGAAGTGGTCTTTAACCAGACCAGGGCAAACTGCAGAAGTCGGCCTCCTACCCTGGGGTCCCCCAGGGGGAGACCCACCCGGTCATGCGGCAGTCTTGTCTTGTTTGGAAGCAGGCTGACGGGCGGCCCAGGATTGTTTAGATTTAGGCTTAGTGGTTTTGAAAGCACGAGCCTTTCGCGGATATGCCTGACCCTTTGCTTTCCCTGGAGGTCGAAAGGAACGAAAGGTGGTACTCTTAGCCTTCAGAGCAGAAGGATTAGTATTTGGGAGACACTCAGTTTTGGCAGTAGTCAAGTCAGTTACAATCTTGTTCAGATCCTCCCCAAATAGGATGTCTCCCTTAAAAGGGAGCACCTTCAAGGTCTTTTTGGAGTCCAGGTTCACCTTCCATGACCTCAACAACATAATTCGACGAGCCAGGATAGACGTAGTAGATGCCTTGGCCACCATTACACCTGCATTAGAGGTCACCTCCTGAATATAGTGGGAGGCTGTGGTAATATAAGACAGATATTGTCTGGCAGTGTCAGAAAAATCCTGAGGCAGCTCCTCCATTGCTTGAACCTATGCTTCAATACCTTTTGCAGCCGAGGAGGCTGCCATAGTGGGTCTAGGTACAGCGCCGGTAAGGGAGTAAATAGACTTCAGGCATCCCTCCACACGCTTATCTGTCGGTTCCTTCAGTGAAGTGACAGTGGTGACAGGCAGAGTAGATGACACCACAAGACGGGCGACATGACAGTCCACCGGCGGTGGAGTTTCCCACTTGTTACTCAAATCTGCAGGGATAGGATAACGAGCTAGCATCTTTTTAGACATGGAAAATTTCTTTCTTGGAGACGACCAGGATTCCTGACGTATGTCAATTAAATGGTCAGAATGTGGCAAGACTACTTCAGCAACCTTCTGACGTTTGAACTTATCAGGTTTCTTAGACGCAGTAGTAGGCTCAATGTCATCATCTATTTGAAAAATTAGCTTAACAGCCTCCACTAGGTCAGGAACATTAACCTGGGTTGTAGATTCCTCATCAGAAGCAACTGTATCAGTGTCTGACGGATCAGTATATTCCCCACCCTCATCGGAAGAATTATTCGAAAAATTTGTGGATAGTGAGGAAGAAATGGCCCGTTTAGATTACCCCTTGGCCCCAGAGGGGCATTGGGTAGACTTTTGTCTAACCAAATATTGATTTAATTGTTGTAATTGGGTAGAGTATCCGCCCAGGGCGGATTGACTATAGGGACAATATGTAGCTGCAATGGCTTAGGAGGTCCCACAGGGGGCGTAAGACGTGTCACAAGTGTAGTCAGCATACTTGAGAACGCTGCCCAAGGTGGGTCCTGATTGGCCACAGGTGCTGCAGGTAGACTGGGTGTATGGCACTCAGTGCCTGAACCAGCAGCTGAAACTTCCCCCTAAGGTAAATCAGTGGTGCCAGTACTGCATGATGCAGAAGCATCCACGGATTTCCCGCCCTGTGAGGCAGATTTTATAAGGAAGGTAGCCTTAGGGCGTAACAGTGCAATATACCTATAGTGTACTATAGTATACAGTACACTATACAATATAGTGACAGTAAACACAAGACACAAAACTGAGGATGTAAGCGTTATTAGGTGACTGAAACACACAGTAAAAATACCAAATTGCATATTCTGTGTAACACTATATATATATATATATATATATATATATATATATATATATATATATATAAAGGGGGGGATAGGGATACCGGCGACTAATGTGGCTAAAAGACCGTGTGTGTTTTTTAAATGTTTCTTTTAAAAAATTGAAAGCCAAAAAATATATATATAAAAGCAAAAAGTTTTTAATTCATGAGAGTAAAAAATGTTTGAAGTAAAAACAAAGATTTCATATAAAACCAAGATTTCATGTAAAACAGAGTACAAAAACATACAAAGGTTAAGGGTAGGAAATGAACTTAACTTGAAAACACTGGGTGGTCAGTACAGGTCCAACGCGTTTCGTCTCAACAGACTTCTTCAAGGGGTCCCTTGAAGAAGTCTGTTGAGACGAAACGCGTTGGACCTGTACTGACCACCCAGTGTTTTCAAGCTAAGTTAATTTCCTACCCTTAACCCTTGTATGTTTTTGTACTCTGTTTTACATGAAATCTTGGTTTTATATGAAATCTTTGTTTTTACTTCAAACATTTTTTACTCTCATGTATTAAAAACTTTTTGCTTTTATATATATATTTTATATATTTTTTGGATTTCAATTTTTTAAAAGAAACATTTTTTTAAAAAACACGGTCTTTTAGCCACATTAGTCGCCGGTATCCCTATCCCCCCCTTTTTATGCACTTTTAACAACATTTTACCATTGTTGTATTTTTAGGGTTTGGCTGACACCTTTTTATAAGGGAAAATGGGCTTTTAGTATTTTTGTGTGGTGAAACTTTTAAAGTTTACATAGCCTTACTGAGACTTTCATTTCACAAGTGGCGCTGTACTACTGTCTTGTGCAAAATAAATATATATATATATATATATATATATATATACATATATACACAGTACCAGTCAAAAGTTTCTCATTCCAAGTGTCCAAACTTTTGACTGGTACTGTGTGTGTATATATATATTATACATTATATATGTGTATAGATAGATAGATAGATAGATAGATAGATAGATAGATAGATAGATAGATAGATAGATAGATAGGAGTCCTATGTGCTACTCCTTAGATTATAGTACACTGCTCATATCCCCTCAATTTATTGTCATTTTTATGGATGTCAATTTTAAAACCTTAACAATATACATGATTTAAATCCCTGCCCTGTACTTATAGACCAATAACTATATGGGTCTCTGAAAACAGCATCAGTTCACTGCATGGCCTGTGATGGGCCTGTGGTGTGCGTACGTCTAATGTCATGAAAACTTCACTGTATAGGGAAAAGGACATAATGCATTGGGAAGGTCAGCATATGCAAAGTCTGTTCTCGGCTTATGTGAAAGAAATGTGTTTTATATCTTCTACTGCATTTGTCTGTCTGTGAAATGCATTACAAAAATATGCTGTCCTAGCAGAGATAAGCAATATGGTAATGAAACGATGTCTGAATATTTTCCTATCTTACATGTGTTGGTCATGACATTTTCTATATCTTCTGCAATACTACCAAATTATAACTTGAAATTCAAAGGAATAAACCTAAAACGGAGTCACAAAATAAATCGGTTCAGCAGGAGTGACAAGTGCGGTCAGGTACATCTACAGTAAGCCAAGGGTTTGTTTACAACCATGAACTCCATTTTGTTTCTGTATTGTCAGCAGATGAAATGCAAAAGTTGGAATATACAGAAAATAAAACTCACAGGTTTTCAGGAGAAACAGACAAATGAAAAATAAGAATTTACTTACCGATAATTCTATTTCTCATAGTCCGTAGTGGATGCTGGGGACTCCGTAAGGACCATGGGGAATAGCGGCTCCGCAGGAGACTGGGCACATCTAAAGAAAGCTTTAGGACTAACTGGTGTGCACTGGCTCCTCCCCCTATGACCCTCCTCCAAGCCTCAGTTGGATACTGTGCCCGGACGAGCGTACACAATAAGGAAGGATTTTGAATCCCGGGTAAGACTCATACCAGCCACACCAATCACACCGTATAACTTGTGATCTGAACCCAGTTAACAGTATGATAACAGAGGAGCCTCTGAAAAGATGGCTCACAACAATAATAACCCGATTTTTGTAACAATAACTATGTACAAGTATTGCAGGCAATCCGCACTTGGGATGGGCGCCCAGCATCCACTACGGACTATGAGAAATAGAATTATCGGTAAGTAAATTCTTATTTTCTCTAACGTCCTAAGTGGATGCTGGGGACTCCGTAAGGACCATGGGGATTATACCAAAGCTCCCAAACGGGCGGGAGAGTGCGGATGACTCTGCAGCACCAATTGAGAGAACTCCAGGTCCTCCTCAGCCAGGGTATCAAATTTGTAGAATTTAGCAAACGTGTTTGCCCCTGACCAAGTAGCTGCTCGGCAAAGTTGTAAAGCCGAGACCCCTCGGGCAGCCGCCCAAGATGAGCCCACTTTCCTTGTGGAACGGGCTTTTACAGATTTTAGCTGTGGCAGGCCTGCCACAGAATGTGCAAGCTGAATTGTACTACAAATCCAACGAGCAATAGTCTGCTTAGAAGCAGGAGCACCCAGCATGTTGGGTGCATACAGGATAAACAGCGAGTCAGATTTCCTGACTCCAGCCGTCCTGGAAACATATTTTCAGGGCCGTGACAACATCCAGCAACTTGGATTCCTCCAAGTCCCTAGTAGCCGCAGGCCCCACAATAGGTTGGTTCAGGTGAAAACGCTGGAACCACCTTAGGGAGAAACTGAGGACGAGTCCTCAATTCCGCCCTGTCCGAATGGAAAATCAGATAAGGGCTTTTACAGGATAAAGCCGCCAATTCTGACACGCGCCTGGCCCAGGCCAGGGCCACCAGCATGACCACTTTCCATGTGAGATATTTTAACTCCACAGATTTAAGTGGTTCAAACCAATGTGACTTTTGGAACCCAAACTACATTGAGATCCCAAATTTCCACTGGAGGCACAAAAGGAGGCTGTATATGCAGTACCCCTTTTACAAACGTCTAAACTTCAGGGACTGAAGCTAGTTCTTTTTTGGAAGAAAATTGACAGGGCCGAAATCTGAACCTTAATGGACCCCAATTTCAGGCCCATAGACACTCCTGTTTTCAGGAAATGTAGGAATCGACCCAGTTGAATTTCCTCCGTCGGGCCTTACTGGCCTCGCACTACGCAACATATTTTCGCCAATTGTGGTGATAATGTTTTTGCGGTTACATCCTTCCTGGCTTTTGATCAGGATAGGGATGACTTCATCCGGAATGCCTTTTTTCCTTCAGGATCCGGTGTTCAACCGCCATGCCGTCAAACGCAGCCGCGGTAAGTCTTGGAACAGACAGGGTCTTTGCTGGAGCAGGTCCCTTCTTAGAGGTAGAGGCCACGGATCCTCCGTAAGCCTCTCTTGAAGTTCCGGTTACCAAGTCCTTCTTGGCCAATCCGGAGCCACGAATATAGTGCTTTCTCCTCTCCATCTTATCAATCTCAGTACCTTGGGTATGAGAGGCAGAGGAGGGAACACATACACTGACTGGTACACCCACGGTGTTACCAGAGGGTCTACAACTATTGCCTGAGGGTCTCTTGACCTGGCGCAATACCTGTCGAGTTTTTTAATCATGTGGACGACTTCTGGGTGAAGTCCCCACTCTCCCGGGTGGAGGTCGTGCTGAGGAAGTCTGCTTCCCAGTTGTCCACTCCCGGAATGAATACTGTTGACAGTGCTATCACATGATTTTCCGCCCAGCGAAGAATCCTTGCAGCTTCTGCCATTGCCCTCCTGCTTCTTGTGCCACCCTGTCTGTTTACGTGGGTGACTGCCATGATGTTGTCCGACTGGATCAACACCGGCTGACCTTGAAGCAGAGGTCTCGCTAAGCTTAGAGCATTGTAAATGGCCCTTAGCTTCAGGATATTTATGTGAAGTGATGTATCCAGGCTTGACCCTAAGCCCTGGATATTCCTTCCCTGTGTGACTGCTCCCCAGCCTCGCAGGCTGGCATCCGTGGTCACCAGGACCCAGTCCTGAATGCCGAATCTGCGGCCCTCTAGAAGATGAGCACTCTGCAACCACCACAGGATGGATACCCTTGTCCTTGGTGACAGGGTTATCCGCTGATGCATCTGAAAATGCGACCCGGACCATTTGTCCAGTAGGTTCCACTGGAAAGTTCTTGCGTGGAATCTAACGAATGGGATTGCTTCGTAGGAAGCCACAATTTTTACCCAGAACCCTTGTGCATTGATGCACTGAGACTTGGTTCGGTTTTAGGAGGTTCCTGATTAGCTCGGATAACTCCCTGGCTTTCTCATCCGGGAGAAACACCTTTTTTCTGGACTGTGTCCAGGATCATCCCTAGGAAACAGAAGACAAGTCGTCGGAACCAGCTGCGATTTTGGAATATTGAGAATCCAATCATGCTGCCGCAACACTACCTGAGATAGTGCTACACCGACCTCCAACTGTTCCCTGGATCTTACCCTTATCAGGGAATCGTCCAAGTAAGGGATAACTAAAATTCCCTTCTTTCAAAGGGATATCATTTCGTCCATTACCTTGGTAAAGACCCGGGGTGCCGTGGACCATCCCTACGGCAGCGTCTGAACTGATAGTGACAGTTCTGTACCATAACCTGAGGTACCCTTGGTGAGAAGGGTAAATTTTGACATGAAGGTAAGCATCCTTGATGTCCCGAGACATCATGTAGTCCCCTTCTTCCAGGTTCGCAATCACTGCTCTGAGTGACTCAATCTTGAATTTGAACCTCTGTATGTAAGTGTTCAAAGATTTTAGATTTAGAATCGGTCTCACCGAGCCGTCTGGCTTCGGTACCACAATAGTGTGGAATAATACCCCGTTCCCTGTTGCAGGAGGGGTACCTTGATTATCACCTGCTGGGAATACAGCTTGTGAATGGCTTCCAAAACTGCCTCCCTGTCAGAGGGAGACGTCGGTAAAGCCGACTTTTGGAAACGGCGAGGGGGAGACGTCTCGAATTCCAATATGTATCCCTGAGATATTACCTGAAGGATCTAGGGGTCTACTTGCGAGTGAGCCCACTGCGCACTGAAATTCATTGAGAACGGGCCCCCACCGTGCCTGAGCTTGTAAAGCCCTAGCGTCATACTGAGGGCTTGGCAGAGGCGGGAAAGGGTTTCTGTTCCTGGGAACTGGCTGATCTCTGCAGCCTTTTTCCTCTCCCTCTGTCACGAGCAGAAAAGAGGAACCTTTTGTCCGCTTGCCAACAAAGGACTGCGCCTGATAATACGGCGTCTTATTTTGAGAGGCGACCTGGGGTACAAACGTGGATTTCCCAGCTGTTGCCGTGGCCACCAGGTCTAAAAGACCGACCCCAAATGTCCCCTTTCAAAGGCAATACTTCCAAATGCCGTTTGGAATCCGCATCACCTGACCATTTTACTGGTAGAATTGGACAACGCACTTATACTTGATGCCAGTCGGCAATTATTCCGCTGTGCATCATGCATATATAGAAATGCATCTTTTAAATGCTCTATAGGCAATAATATACTATCCTTATCTAGGATATCAATATTTCCAGTCAGGGAATCCGACCATGCCAACCCAGCACTGCACCTCCAGGCTGAGGCGATAGCTGGTCGCAGTATAACACCAGTATGTGTGTAAATACCTTTTTGGATACCCTCCTGCTTTCTATCAGCAGGATCCTTAAGGGTGGCCATCTCATGAGAGGGTAGAGCCCTTGTTCTTACAAGCGTGTGAGCGCCTTATCCCCCCTAGGGGGTGTTTCCCAACGCACCCTAACCTCTGGCGGGAAAGGGTATGCAGCCAATACTTTTTAAGAAATTATCAATTGTTATCGGGGGGAAACCCACGCATCATCACACACCTCATTTTATTTCTCAGATTCAGGAAAACTACAGGTAGTTTTTCCCTCACCGAACATAATACCCCTTTTTGGTGGTACTCGTATTATCAGAAATGTATAAAAACATTTTCCATTGTCTCAATCATGTAACGTGTGGCCCTACTGGAAATCACGGTTGTCTCTTCACCGTCGACACAGGAGTCAGTATCTGTGTCGGCGTCTGTATCTGCCATCTGAGGTAACGGCCGCTTTAGAGCCCCTGACGGCCTATGAGACGTCTGGACAGGCACAAGCTGAGTAGCCGGCTGTCTCATGTCAACCACTGTTTTTTTATATAGAGCTGACACTGTCACGTAATTTTCAACAGTACATCCACTCAGGTGTCGACCCCCTAGGGGGTGACATCACTGTTACAGACACTCTGCTCCGTCTCCACATCATTTTTCTCCTCATACATGTCGACACAAACGTACCGACACACAGCACACACACAGGGAATGCTCTGATAGAGGACAGGACCCCACTAGCCCTTTGGGGAGACAGAGGGAGAGTATGCCAGCACACACCAGAGCGCTATATATATACAGGGATAACCTTATATAAGTGTTTTTCCCCTTATAGCTGCTGTATGTTTTAATACTGCGCCTAATTAGTGCCCCCCTCTCTTTTTTTTAACCCTTTCTGTAGTGTAGTGACTGCAGGGAAGAGCGAGGGAGTTTCCCTCCAACTGAGCTGTGAGGGAAAATGGCGCCAGTGTGCTGAGGAGATAGGCTCCGCCCCCTTTTCGGCGGCCTTATCTCCCGGTTTTTTGTATATTTTGGCAGGGGTTAAATGCATCCATATAGCCCAGGAGCTATATGTGATGTATTTTTTTGCCATGTAAGGTATTTCTGTCATGTTTTATTGCGTCTCAGGGCGCCCCCCCCAGCGCCCTGCACCCTCAGTGACCGGAGTATGAAGTGTGCTGAGAGCAATGGCGCACAGCTGCAGTGCTGTGCGCTACCTTATTGAAGACAGGAACGTCTTCTGCCGCCGATTTTTCCGGACCTCTTCGCTCTTCTGGCTCTGTAAGGGGGCCGGCGGCGCGGCTCCGGGACCCATCCAGGCTGGACCTGTGATCGTCCCTCTGGAGCTAATGTCCAGTAGCCAAGAAGCCCAATCCACTCTGCACGCAGGTGAGTTCGCTTCTTCTCCCCTTAGTCCCTCGATGCAGTGAGCCTGTTGCCAGCAGGTCTCACTGAAAATAACAAACCTAAACTAAAACTTTCACTAAGAAGCTCAGGAGAGCCCCTAGTGTGCACCCTTCTCGTCGGGCACATAAATCTAACTGAGGCTTGGAGGAGGGTCATAGGGGGAGGAGCCAGTGCACACCAGTTAGTCCTAAAGCTTTCTTTAGATGTGCCCAGTCTCCTGCGGAGCCGCTATTCCCCATGGTCCTTACGGAGTCCCCAGCATCCACTTAGGACGTTAGAGAAATACAATATATATATATATATATATTGCATGTGTGAGGTAAAAAGGTTAAAAAAAGAAGTGGCCGGTGGTACTTACCATGCTGCTGAAGAAGCTGTGGGGTGATTGCTACAGAAAAATGCTTCATCTCTGGCCAATCCATATTACAGAAAATAACCATTTACCAGACATAAGTCCCACCAGCCACTTGACAATCTGCGAAGACTATTTGCTAAAGGACCGCATGGACTTCACTTCCCGCAATTGGCTAACACCCGTTGCTGACTGGGAATTCTCTGGATGGTAACTAACTTCTATTATTACATGTATTGGACATCTCTTTATAATGGCCAAAATTGGGGGTCCTGCATTAATGGACTAAACAAATAGTTCAAAGTGCAAACTTGATGCAATCATTATTGCAATTATGTGTTTCAATTTTTATGATATCATCAAGTCGTATTTTAGTCTCTCATATATACCAGCATTGTTATTCCTTTTACTATTGTACAACAAATAATAGCAAGATACTGTATATTATTTATTTATTTTATTTATTACCAGTTATTTATATAGCGCACACATATTCCGCAGCGCTTTACAGAGATAATTTGCTCATTCACATCAGTCCCTGCCCCAGTGGAACTTACAATCTATATTCCCTATCACATGAACACACATTCATGCTAGGGTTAATTTTGTTGGGAGCCAATTAACCTACCAGTATATTTTTGGAGTGTGGGAGGAAACCGGAGTACCCGGAGGAAACCAACGCAAGTACGGGGAGAATATACAAACTCCACACAGTTAGGGCCATGGTGGGAATCGAACTCATGACCTCAGTGCTGTGAGGCAGTAATGCTAACCATTATACCATCAGTACTGTTTAGGAGTATGGAGACAATAAAACTTTTATACACTTACCCTGAGTATTGATATCCTCTTGATACACAGTATCCCCATTCTTCTGAAGAATAAAACTTGGTCGTGGAAGACTATCTCCAAACAGTTTTCTCTGATTTAGAACCAACTGCTTCACTGTAACAAACAAGAGGAAAGAGAATACAAAAAGTGTATTTTCACAAATATGCAACTAAACCATCCTGTCTGTACACAGGTAGAACAAGTACACTGCAAGGGGTTAATCCAATTAGGTGCAAGTTGGGACCGGAGAGCCGTTTTCACACCAAACTATCACTGCAAATTTAATTTCCAAACTCACATTAATTTTTTCAGAGGAAATTCATATTTTTTCATGCGCAATCCCAGAGCAGGTTAAAGTGTAGGGAAAATTTGAAGGTAAAAATGTCTGGTCACAGTGCAGAACCTCTATGCTGTGTATAATTTGTCCAATAAAGGCATGTGGGACAGGTACGTGGAGGTGTTGTATTGATGGTGTTCGAACTTTTTACATACTAGAATTAAAACACAGAAAAATAATTTTACAGATATTTTCTGTACCGCAAAATGCTTAAAGCTTTAATTTGATAAATAGCTCTTCCTTGCTTTCGTTTTTCCATCATTAATAAAAAGTGCAAAAATCAACCATATGACACCTTAGAATAAACTCCAGTACTTTCCTTATGGCCACTAACACCCTTCTATATGGTCCTGCTATATTACGTGCCACTTGTATAGGGACCAGGAAGGTTTCCCCACTTTTTCATGCACTTTTCCCAGTTTGCTTTGTGTAGAAATGTTGTACAACCTTGCCGCGACTACCGCAAACTAGCATTTCTAATGTAATCTCTTTGGTGCGCGCGTTCACAGATGTATGCAAGTTAGATAAAACAAACTGGCGTTTCCAAATTCACTCTTAATTACATTGACCCCTAAGCGTAGTTAAAACAACAAGAAGAACCCAAGTATCCGTGCACCTTCAATGGTCAGGCACAAACATTGCACTTTCTTGTTACAACTGCTGTTAATATGCATAGTGTGAACTAATTCAGATTGTAATCAACAGAAGAATAAAATGATGGCCCAAATGTATTAAGCCTTAACAAGCGATAAAGTGGAGATAAATGACCAGCCAACCAGCTCCTGTCATTTTTCAAACACTGGGGCAGATGTATTAAGCCTGGAGAAGGCATAAGGAAGTGATTAACCAGTGATATGTGTAAGGTGCTAATCACACCAACCAATCAGCTCCTAACTGTTAATTTACATATTGGAGCTGATTGGCTGGTGTGTTTATCACCTTGCACATATCACTGGTTTATCACTTCCTTATGCCGTCTCCAGGTTAATACATCTGGCCCACTGCCTCTTACAAGGCAGTTAGGAAGCGTGTTGGCTGGTCATTTATTTATCTTTATCTGTCTCCACTTTATTATTAAGGTTGAATACATTTGGGCCTTTGTGACCAGTTTGTCCATATACAGGAAAGCCAAGACTGCACAGATAATGGACACTCGGAAGTAGGGACAATACAGTTTTCCATGGAGCAACTCATTCTGAACTGCTTGTGACCAGCATATATGGATGAGGGGGAATCTGTACCAGAGATCTCTATAATAGTTTATAACAACACCAGTGGAAACATAAATAAACATGTTTTCTGTGATACAGTTTCACATTGTTTAAGAGCCTACTTATGTGATGGCAATAAAGGTTTATATTTAGACCGGATTTACGAAGTTTAGGTTGTGAAACGTATCTACAAAGTTGTCCTGTATACTATGCTATAGTAAAATTACAGAAGTATCAAGCATAACTGTAAATAAAGATGTAGAGTATTTAAACATACAAATAGTTAAAACATTTAACACCATATGATAAATGTGCACTCATTGTAAAATGTGATCTTTCTGATGTCTTAAAAGAGGACCTACAGTACAGATGTGTCCTTTTACATCTAGCCCCCATGCACGTTAAGCAGCCCTTCTAGTCACTCCATGCCGTGGTGTGACTCGGTAGCATAGAGCGTCTTTATGTGCAAGTTTTTCAATTATAATGTGTCTTATTCGCAAAACGATGTGAAAAAGATGCACAAGCAGCTTATGCTGATTAAAATGATATGCTGCATGCCGGAACAGGACGGAACTGCGTTCAGTTAGTTCTATTTGGAGATGGAATCTGTTCCGCCTCTTCCTTCCTACCTAACCCAGACTGTCACCCCGACTCCGGAGGGAGATGGCGGGTGCTTGCTGAGATTTTGTAATCAGCGGGTGGCCGTCCCCTACCCACAGCGGCAGCTGGAGGCAAGAGTTCACTCCTGAACTCCAGCTTCCGGCTCTCACAGTGTGTACTATGGGAGAGACGTCATGATGTATCTTCCATAGTTCTGACGAGCAGGTGGCAAGACGGACAGCAGCGGTCAGACGCAGGAGCTAGGCTTAAGCTAAGTATTGGGGGGGGGGGGGGTTGTGTGTAAGGGGCACTACTACAGGGGGCATTACCACTGGGGTCATTACTACAGGAGGCATTACTAATGGGGGCATTACCACTGAGAACACTACCACTGGGGGAACTACTACGGGAGGCATTACTATAGGGGGCAGTACTACTGGGGGCACTTCATATGGGGCGCTGCATAAGGGACATCATTCCTGGGAGTATAAGGGGCACTACTACTGGGGGCACTGCATAAGGGGAACAAGAGCTATGAGCTCTGCATAAGGGGCACTACCACTGTGGGCAATGCATAAGGGGCACTACCACTACAGTGGGCATTACATAAGGGGCACTACTGCTGTAGGCATTGTATAAGGGGCACTACTGCTGTGGGCATTATGTGTATTAGGGGCACTGCTAATGTGGGCATTGTGTAAAAGGGGCACTACGGTGTGTCATAACATAAATAAGGGACACTACTATGTGGTGTCATGTGAATAAGAATGTGCTACTTTGCTGCTTAATTTGAATTGGGGATACTATTGCATGACAAAGCCCCTTTCTTTTTGAGACCACACTCCTTTTGCGCCACGTGGCGCAGTCCCTTTACTAAATAAGCGCTGGGGGGCAGTTCCACCACTTCTCTAGGACCACTTTAAACACTGGGCATGCCTATATTGTGTGTGCGACTGTGGCTGTATCTGTATATGAAATTGTAAGTAACAGTGTTTTTCTATGCAGATACTATGAATGTAACATTTTGCATGCATATACAGCTGCAGTCGCGCACAGAATATAAGCATACCGCATATCATTTTAATATGCAGAGTCTGCTTGTGTGTCCTATTCACAACATTTTGTGAATAAGACACATTTTTTTGCAAAAAAGGAGATTTATGGTAAGAACTTACCTTTGTTAAAATCTCTTTCTGCGAGGTACACTGGGTTCCACAGGGAATAACATCGGGGTGTAGAGTTGGATCTTGATCCGAGGCACCAACAGGCTAAAAGCTTTGACTGTTCCCAAGATGCACAGCGCCGCCTCCTCTATAACCCCGCCTCCGTGCACAGGAGCTCAGTTTTGTTAACCTGTCCAATGCAGTAGCAGGTAAAAGAGATGACAATAGTTAGTAGCCACATAAACCACATTCTCGCGACAGGAGAAGGTGCCAGCGGCTAATGCCATAGAAACCCAAAGAAGCTAAGTGCGTCAGGGTGGGCGCCCTGTGGAACCCAGTGTACCTCGCAGAAAGAGATTTAACAAAGGTAAGTTCTTACCATAAATCTCCTTTTCTGCAGCGGGGTACATTGGGGTTCCACAGGGAATAACATCAGGGATGTCCTAAAGCAGTTCCTCATGGGAGGGGACGCATTGTAGTGGGCACAAGAACCCGGCATCCAAAGGAGGCATCCTGGGAGGCGGAAGTATCGAAGGCATAGAACCTTATGAACGTGTTCACTGAGGACCATGTAGCCGCATTGCACAATTGCTTAAGGGTCGCACCATGTCGGGCCGCCCAAGAAAGTCCAACAGACCGAGTAGAATGGGCTTTGAAGGTAGTAGGAGCAGGAAGACCAGCCTGTACATAAGCATGTGCAATCACCATTCTAATCCATCTGGCCAAGGTCTGCTTATCAGCAGGCCAGCCACGTTTGTGAAAACCAAAAAGGACAAAGAGGGAATCAGATCTCCTCAGAGAAGCTGTTCTCTTCACATAAATACGGAGAGCCAGTACCACATCCAAAGACTGCTCTTTGGGGGATAAACCTGGAGAGGTAAAGGCCGGAACCACAATCTCTTGGTTAAGGTGGAAAGATGACACCACCTTAGGCAGACAACCAGGGCGAGTTCTAAGAACCGCCCGGTCACGGTGAAAAATCAGAAAGGGTGACCTACAGGACAAGGTACCCAAGTCTGAAATCTGTCTAGCAGAGGCAATAGCCAGCAAGAACAGGACCTTAAGAGTAAGCCACTTAAGGTCCACAAACTCAAGAGGTTAAAACAGAGTCTCCTGTAAGGCGTCCAGAACAACCGACAAATCCCAAGGAGCCATAGGCGGGACATAGGGAGGTTGAATCCGTAAAACACTCTGAGTGAATGTATGAACATTAGGCAGAGTCGCAATTTTTCTCTGAAACCATATCGACAAGGCAGAAATATGATCCTTGAGGGAGGCCAGACGAAGGCCTAAGTCCAGGCCCTGTTGCAGGAAAGCAAAAAGCTTGGCAGTACTGAACTTATATGCGTCATAATAGTTAGTCGGACACCAGACGAAGTAAGAATTCCAGACCCTATAATAAATCCGATCAGAAGCCGGTTTACGGGCCTTCAACATAGTTTGAATGACCGCCTCAGAAAATCCTTTGGCCCTCAGTACGGAAGATTCAAGGGCCACGCTGTCAAAGCCAGCCGGGCCAAATCCTGGTAGACACAAGGGCCCTGAACATGGAGATCTGGGTGCTGCGTAAGTTGAAGGGGACGCTCTATCGAGATCCCCTGGAGGGACTGTACCACCGAATGAAGAGTTTTTGCCTTCACCTGATCCGAAGGGACGTCTGTCAGGCAAAATCGATGAGGGGACGATTCTTGAAGGATACGGCGTAACCTCGAGTGACGACTTCCAGTACCCAGGGTATACCTAGAAGTCGGCCCCCCACCCTGGGAGGGAGGCCCGCCCAGTCATGCGGCAAGCTTTTCAGTTTTGGAAGCAGGCTGACAGGCAGCCCAGGCCCTTTTGGGTTTGGGCTTAGTGGGTTTGGAAGTGTGAACCTGTTTCAGGTACGCCTGACCTTTTGCTTTCCCTGAAGGACGAAAGGAGCGAAATGGAGTACTCTTAGCCTTCGGCAACGAAGGAGCAGTACTAGGTAGACTTTCTTGTTGAGGACTTCTCCGAAAAGAATGTCTCCCTTAAAAGGGTACCTCCAGGGTTTTTGTAGAGTCCATGTCCACAGACCAGGACCGTGACCAGAGAATTCGGTGAGCCAAAATGGACGTAGTAGAAGCCTTGGCCGCCAGAATACTGGCATCAGAAGCCACCTCTTTAATGTAATGAGACGCTGTAACAATATACGATAGGCATTGTCTAGCATGATCAGAAGCATTGGAAGGCAACTCTGCCTCCAGCTCCTGAGCCCACGCTTCCACAGCTTCTGCAGCCCATGTTGCTGCAATAGTGGGCCTATACACCGCACTGTTTAGGGTGTAGATTGCCGTCAAACAACCTTCCACACGCTTGTCCGTCAGCTCTCTCAAGGACGTGACGGTAGTTACAGGCAGAGCTGAGGATACTACCAGCAGCGCCACTTGCTAATCCACTGGTGGTGGTGTTTCCCAATTTTTATTAAGCTCCGCAGCAAGGGGTAAGCGTGCCAGCATCTTCTTGTGAGGCGTGAACTTCTTTCCTGGATTTTCCTAGGACTCCTGACGTATGTCAACTAAATGGTCAGAGTGAGGTAAAACTTGTTTATCACCTTCTGACGTTTAAACCTGTCCGGTTTCTTAGGGGCAGTGTCAGGCTCCTGTTCATCATCAACCTCAAGAATGAGCCTGATAGCCTCTAACAAGTCAGGAATATCCACCTGCAAAACAACTTCTCCATCAGAAGCATCAGGATGAGAATATTTGGGGTCCGTATAAGCGCCATCCTCATCAGATGAGGTGTCTGGGATGTGGGTGGATTGTGAGGAAGTAATTGCCCGCTTAGAGGACCCCTTGGTCTAAGGCTGGCGAGGATTAGACTTCTGAGTAGTCAGTGATTGGTTCAATTGCTGTAACTGAGCGGACAGTTGATATGCCCATGGCGGGTTAACCGCGGGGACCATAAGGCACCGTGCCCGCAGCGTGGCGAGCGAAGCGTGCCCGCAGCGCGGCGAGCGAAGCGAGCCCGCAAGGGGCTGCGTTCCGCTCGCCACCCCTGTCGGGATTGTGTGGTCGGGATTCCGGCGTCGGGATTTCGACCGCCGGGATCCCGTCCAGCGGGATTACGTACTGATCCCAATCCAAGGGCAAGATACATACCAGCTACACCAATCACACCGTATAACTTGTGATAACTACCCAGTTAACAGTATGAAAACAACATATCATCAGTGCAAGACCGATGCAACTATAACGTAACCCTTATTGAAGCAATAACTATATACAAGTATTGCAGGAGAAGTCCGCACTTGGGACGGGCGCCCAGCATCCTCTACGGACTACGAGAAATAGATTTACGGGTAAGTAAAATCTTATTTTCTCTAACGTCCTAGTGGATGCTGGGGACTCCGTAAGGACCATGGGGATTATACCAAAGCTCCCAAACGGGCGGGAGAGTGCGGATGACTCTGCAGCACCGATTGAGCAAACATGAGGTCCACCTCAGCCAGGGTTTCAAACCTATAGAATTTTGCAAAAGTATTTGAACCCGACCAAGTAGCAGCTCGACACAGCTGTAGTGCCGAGACCCCCCGGGCAGCCGCCCAAGAAGAGCCCACCTTCCTAGTGGAATGGGCCTTGACCGATTTTGGTAACGGCAATCCAGCCGTAGAATGCGCTTGCTGAATCGTGTTACAAATCCAGCGAGCAATAGTTTGCTTTGAAGCAGGGGCACCAATCTTGTTGGATGCATACAGGACAAACAGCGCTTCAGTTTTCCTGACTCTAGCCGTTCTGGCCACGTAAATTTTTCAAAGCCCTGACCACATCAAGTAACTCGGAAACCTCCAAGTCACGTGTAGCCACAGGCACCACAATGGGTTGGTTCATATGAAAAGATGATACCACTTTCGGCAGAAATTGCGAACGGGTCCGCAATTCTGCTCTATCCATATGGAAAACCAGATAGGGGCTTTTATGTGACAAAGCCGCTAATTCTGACACACGTCTAGCCGAAGCCAAGGCTAATAACATGACCACCTTCCACGTGAGATATTTTAACTCCGCCATTTTAAGTGGTTCAAACCAGTGTGACTTTAGGAAACTTAACACCACGTTAAGATCCCAAGGTGCCACCGGAGGCACAAAAGGAGGCTGAATACGCAGCACTCCTTTTACAAACGTCTGAACTTCTGGAAGAGAAGCCAACTCTTTTTGAAAGAAAATGGATAGGGCCGAAATCTGAACCTTAATGGAACCTAAGTTTTAGGCCCAAATTCACTCTAGTTTGTAGGAAGTGAAGGAAACGGCCCAGATGGAATTCTTCCGTAGGAGCCTTCCTGGCCTCACACCAAGAAACATATTTTCGCCATATACGGTGATAATGTTAAGATGTCACGTCCTTCCTAGCCTTTATCAGCGTAGGAATGACCTCATCCGGAATGCCTTTTTCCGCTAGGATCCGGCGTTCAACCGCCATGCCGTCAAAAGCGGCCGCGGTAAGTCTTGGAACAGACATGGGCCCTGTTGCAACAGGTCCTGCCTTAGAGGAAGAGGCCACGGATTTTCTGTAAGCATTTCCTGCAGATCCGGATACCAGATCCTTCGTGGCCAATCTGGAACAATGAGGATTGTTCTCACTCCTCCTTTTTCTTATTATTCTCAACCCTTGGATATGAGAGGAAGAGGAGGAAATACATAGACTGACTGGAACACCCACGGTGTCACTAGGGCGTCTACCGCTATTGCCTGAGGGTCTCTTGACCAGGCGCTATAACTCTGCAGCTTTTTGTTGAGGCGGGACGCCATCCTGTCTATCTGTGGCAGTCCCCACCGAACTGCAATCTGTGCGAAGACATCCTGATGAAGTCTCCACTCTCCATGACGTATGTCTGGTGAGGAAGTCTGCTTCCCAGTTGTTCACTTCTGGAATGAACACTGTTGACAGTGCTCTTACATGATTCTCCGCCCAGCGAAGAATTCTGGTGGCTTTCGCCATCGCCACTCTGCTCCTTGTGCCGCCTTGGCGGTTTACATGAGCTACTGCGGTGACGTTGTCTGACTGGTTCAGAACCGGTTGGTCGCGAAGAAAGGTCTCCGCTTGACGTAGGGCGTTGTATATGGCCCTTAGTTCCAATATGTTGATGTGAAGACAAGTCTCTTGACTTGACCAAAGACCTTGGAAATTTCTTCCCTGCGTGACTGCTCCCCAGCCTCGGAGGCTCGCGTCCGTGGTCACCAGGATCTAGTCCTGAATGCCGAATCTGCGGCCCTCTAGAAGGTGAGCACTCTGCAGCCACCACAGAATAGATACCCTGGCCCTGGGGGATAGGGTGATCAACTGATGAATCTGTAGATGTGACCCGGACCACTTGTCCAGTAGGTCCCATTGGAAAGTCCTCGCATGGAACCTGCTGAAGGGAATGTTTTTCCCAGGACTCGAGTGCAGTGATGCACTGACACCTGTCTTGGTTTCAATAGGTCCCTGACTAGAGTCATGAGTTCCTGGGCCTTCTCTATCTGAAGGTAAACCCATTTCTGGTCTGTATCCAGAATCATACCCAAGAAGGGCAGACGAGTTATAGGAACCAACTGTGACCTCGGGAAATTGAGAATCCTGCTGTGTTGCTGTGACACCTTCAGCGAAAGTGACACGCTGTTCAACAACTGCTCTTTTGATCTCGCCCTTATTAGGAGATCGTTCAAGTATGGGACAACTGTGACTTCTTGCTTGCGTAGGAGCACCATTATTTCCGCCAATTACCCTGAAATTGGTAATGACAATCCTGTACCACAATTGTCAGGTACACCTGATGGGGTGGATAAATGGGAACATGAAGGTATGCAGCCTTTATGTTTAGATACACCATCAAATCCCCCCCTTCCAGGCTGGCGATGATCGCTCTGGGCGATTCCACTTTAAATTTGAACCTTTTCCCGTATAGGTTCAGAGATTTTAATTTTAAAAATAGGTCTGACCGAACCGTACGGTTTCGGGACTACAGCCAAGGTTGAGTCATATCGCCTTCCTTGTTGCAGGAGGGGAACCTTGAGCACCACCTGTTGGAGATACAATGTGTGAATTGTATTTAATATTATCTCCCTTTCTGGGGGAGAAGCCGGTAGGTTCGATAAGGAAAAACCGGCGAGGAGGCACCTTTCGAATTCCAGCTTGTAACCCTGAGAAACAATTTTTTATTGCCCCGGGGAACCACCTGTGAGTGAACTCAGATGTGGCTGAAGAGTGGAGCTCCAGCGTCATGCGTTGGATGTAGTAGAGGCCGGGGAGGACCTCTGGTAAGAAAGGACGCTCCTCGTACTTTCTTGTTATTCTGCGATCGAAAGGACTGCATTTGATAATGTCGTGCTTTCTTAGGCTGTGAGGGAATATAAGGCAAAAGATCAGAATTACCAGCTATAGCTGTGGAGACCAGGTCCGAGAGCCCTTCTCCACACAATTCCTCAGCCTTGTAAGGTAAACCTTCCATATGCCTCTTTTAGTCGGCATCACCTGTCCATTGCATGTTCCACAGGACACTTCTAGCAGAAATCGACACAGCGTTGACTCTAGAACCCAGTAGACTAATGTCTCTTTGGGCATGTTTTATATATATATATATATATAAGACAGCATCGTTTATTTATTTATATATATATATATACCTGTATATATATATATATATATATATATATATAAAGCAGCAGAATGGCGGCACTCAGAGTCTTCTTACTCACGTATAGAGCTGAAAAAAACTTTTTATTGGGACATCAACGTTTCGGGTAAGCACCCGTCAGGATAGCATAACAATAATTACCACATCTTACCACATTTAAATACCTCGGCATACCTCGTTAGACCTCCTGACCGGTTTCAGCTGGGCACCGCAGTATCAGATGCCGGCCTCCGTGTGAGTGTGCAGCGTGAACGCTGCTCCATCACGCTTTGTGACGTCATCAGTGTGCGTCTACCCAGTCCGTCCGGCCGGGCGTCATCGGGTTGTCACCATGGTAACTGAATACATAAACAAACATAAAAACAAAGTGAGATGAGTAACATTAATGATTAAAAACACGAATAAAATATGTTACTAACAGTAACCAAAGGTGATGAGCTACTTAGTTGCATTGTTGGGGATAATAGATATCGTTACCACTGAACATGGAGTTTAATGTAAATTAGTGTGATCCACTCATTTAATGGGGAATTTATTCAGCCCTATATCTGGACTTAATGGTAACGAATAATCAAGGAATCAAACAAATAAATCAAACAAATCATGAGAATAGATAAGCGACTGTTGGGTTACATAAAACACTTTAGGCCTAGGGTGTCATTAAGTCCCCTAGGGGCTATAGTATCCAATTGGAAAATCCATCTACTTTCCAATTGGAGGAGCATTTTTCCACGGTTGCCACCCCTAATAGTGGCTGGTACATGATCGATCAATTTTGATCGCAGACTAGCTATACTGTGTTTAGCCTGTGCGAAATGTCGCGCTACAGGTTGGTCACTGTCTCCTGACTGGATGGCTGCCCTGATGGCGGATCTGTGTCCTGCCATCCGTTCCCTAAACTGTCGTTCAGTTTTGCCAATATAACTCAGTCCACAAGGACAAGTTAAGATATATATGACAAATTTAGTGGTGCACGTTAGTGCATGTCTAATTGTATATTTTTTTCCTGAGTGGGGGTGATTGAACGTACTGCCTGGGATTAGGGACCTACAGGTGGTACACCCTAAGCAACGATAACATCCTGTTCTCTGTGTTAAAAAGTGTGTTTGTGTTTTCTTCTTTAAAGTGGTGACATCTCTCTTGACTAAGCGGTCGCCCAAATTACGGCCTCTAGTATAACAAGAAAGGAGGCGTGAATCTTTAAGTGAGATCAGGTTTTTATCCGTGTTGATTATGGGCCAGAACTTTTTAGCTACTTTATTAGTGAGTTGGCTCCTGGTGTTATATCTATTTACCCAGGGCACAAAAGGGGTAGTTGACGATGTATCTCTAGTAGTGCTAAGTACTACATCTCGGGGGGTAGCTAGTACTTTGTCCCTGGTCTTCTCCAATTCCACACGGGGATACCCTCTCTCAACAAATTTATCCACCATCTCAGACATGGCTTTTATTGTTTCCACTGGGTCGCTAGTAATTCTTCTCACTCGCAACATCTGCGAGTAAGGGAGACCTTTGCGAAGTGCTTGTGGGTGAAAACTGTCGTGTTTGAGAATGGTATTCCTGTCAGTTTCCTTCACATACATTGCTGTAGTTATTCTCCCAGATTGGAGTGAAATCTTGACATCAAGGAAATTAATGGCTATTGATGAAATATTGTATGTGAATTGGACTGCATGTCCTGTCCTATTATGGGTAGTTAATAAGGTAATTAACGATGATTCATCGCCCTCCCAAATAAGCAGGAGGTCATCAATAAACCTTACATAAAGTGGCAGGTGAATCATTACATCAGGTTTAGACAATAATAGCTGTTTCTCAACCATAATCATAAATGCGTTGGCGTACGATGGGGCCACATTCGACCCCATCGCACACCCCGCCAGTTGTACATAGAAGTGTGCATCATACATAAAATAATTTCTAGTGAGGACTAGATTAAGGAGTTGTAGAAATAAATGTACCGGGGGCCCTTTATAGTGTGGATTGTCAGTAATCAGTAATTCCACAGCTCTTAACCCGTCAGTATGGGGAATACATGTATACAGACTATTAACGTCTGCACTACATAGTAATGTACCTTGGGGGAGTGGTCCCAAATTCTGGATTTTTAACAATAAATCTGTCGTATCTTTAAGGTAAGTACTTGAGTTCTGAACACATGGATTTAATAGTGAATCTAAATACACTGATATTGGTTGGTAAAGAGAGCCCCGGGCAGATATGATAGGTCTGCCTGGGGGCTTCTCCAACCCTTTGTGTATTTTTGGTACTGTATAATAAATAGGTACCACTGGGAATTCAACTGTGAGTGCTTTGGCTACTTCAGGAATAATGTGCAGTTGTGTGACCGCAGCTGATAGTATTGAATCTATTTCTAATTTATAACTCATCGTTGGATCACTAGATAATAACTCATAAGTGTTAGTATCAGATAGTTGTCGTAGACATTCAGCATCGTAATCTTCAAGGGATTGTACTACAACCGCTCCACCCTTGTCAGCTTTACGTATGACAATATCTGTGCGTTTACTTAACTTGCTGACTGTCTCTAGTTCTTCTTTGGACATGTTGTTTTTAAATGGTTTTTCATGTAGGGATACTGTGCCTAATTGATCCATCAATCTAGTGTATGTCCTAATTGATGGGTTGGCACTAATTGGATCAAACGTGGATCTGGGTTGTAGCTTCTTTAAGTTCCTCGGTAGTGCTGCTTCTGTAGAGTTATTAATCGATGGTTGTATTTCCTTGAAGTGTTCCTTAAGTCTCAAAGTTCGATTGAGCTTATAAGTATCCACTTTCCACTGAAAGCTGTCAAACTTAGTGGTGGGGATATAGGAAAGACCTTTAGAGAGGACATCATATTCTTGGTCTGTTAACGGAATCGTGGATAAATTGAACACCTTGTCTATTTTCTGCGCGGCGGTCTGCCTCTTCCTCTGCCTCGCGTTTTGTCTCCCCCTCCTCGTTTTTCTTTTACTGGGCCTGTTTTGGTTACCTGAGTGGCAACCCCTAAAGGGTGGTGTTGGCCCATGGAGGTGGATGGTTGAGGTTCAGATTCACTTGCTGATGTACTTGTATCTTCTCGTTGCGGTCGATCATGGTATTGGCGTCGAAATCTTGGTAAGGTATTCCCTCGTGGCTTATTGCTCATGGTGTTGAGCCAAGAATACACCTGATGTCTTTGGTAATCTACTTGGACTTTTTTATACTTTTCCCTTTTATATTTTATTAATTCATTTTTATGTTGCTCAACCTGAGATGTTAATTTATTGAGCCAGTCTTCACTGGTGTTCTGTGTGAAGCTGGCCTTATGTTGGAGCTCAAATGTGGCCAGTTTTTCTTTAGTGATGTTCAGTTCCCGTGTGGACTCCTCGATAACTGCCAATATCAGGTCCATGGAGCATTTATTCAGGATTGATATCCATTTGCGGCAAAAGGGAACAGAATAACGTCCAATTGTTGGCATGTTTCGGATTCTAAATCCTCGCGGGATTAATTTTTCCCTGTAATAATCAGACAGTGTAATAGCATGGTATTTGAAATCAAGTTCTCTTTTTTTCAGATTAAACCACTCCTTAAACAATTCCTCCTGGGTCAGAGTTCCTGTGTTATCCACAAATTTCTCAGTGCAGAGTATAGCTTCCGCTTCAGAATCAGTGTAACTAAACTGATCCTGTGTATCCATTTCCATCAGTTGCTGAGCCATATCTGCTGCGTCCATGTCTCTTGCAGTCATGATTGGTTTAAACAACACACAGCGTGGTGCTGTTCATATAAAAAACCTCCAATGCAAGGTAGTGCTCAATATGCTATCGGTTAAAAAACCTGATCTCACTTAAAGATTCACGCCTCCTTTCTTGTTATACTAGAGGCCGTAATTTGGGCGACCGCTTAGTCAAGAGAGATGTCACCACTTTAAAGAAGAAAACACAAACACACTTTTTAACACAGAGAACAGGATGTTATCGTTGCTTAGGGTGTACCACCTGTAGGTCCCTAATCCCAGGCAGTACGTTCAATCACCCCCACTCAGGAAAAAAATATACAATTAGACATGCACTAACGTGCACCACTAAATTTGTCATATATATCTTAACTTGTCCTTGTGGACTGAGTTATATTGGCAAAACTGAACGACAGTTTAGGGAACGGATGGCAGGACACAGATCCGCCATCAGGGCAGCCATCCAGTCAGGAGACAGTGACCAACCTGTAGCGCGACATTTCGCACAGGCTAAACACAGTATAGCTAGTCTGCGATCAAAATTGATCGATCATGTACCAGCCACTATTAGGGGTGGCAACCGTGGAAAAATGCTCCTCCAATTGGAAAGTAGATGGATTTTCCAATTGGATACTATAGCCCCTAGGGGACTTAATGACACCCTAGGCCTAAAGTGTTTTATGTAACCCAACAGTCGCTTATCTATTCTCATGATTTGTTTGATTTATTTGTTTGATTCCTTGATTATTCGTTACCATTAAGTCCAGATATAGGGCTGAATAAATTCCCCATTAAATGAGTGGATCACACTAATTTACATTAAACTCCATGTTCAGTGGTAACGATATCTATTATCCCCAACAATGCAACTAAGTAGCTCATCACCTTTGGTTACTGTTAGTAACATATTTTATTCGTGTTTTTAATCATTAATGTTACTCATCTCACTTTGTTTTTATGTTTGTTTATGTATTCAGTTACCATGGTGACAACCCGATGACGCCCGGCCGGACGGACTGGGTAGACGCACACTGATGACGTCACAAAGCGTGATGGAGCAGCGTTCACGCTGCACACTCACACGGAGGCCGGCATCTGATACTGCGGTGCCCAGCTGAAACCGGTCAGGAGGTCTAACGAGGTATGCCGAGGTATTTAAATGTGGTAAGATGTGGTAATTATTGTTATGCTATCCTGACGACGGGTGCTTACCCGAAACGTTGATGTCCCAATAAAAAGTTTTTTTCAGCTCTATACGTGAGTAAGAAGACTCTGAGTGCCGCCATTCTGCTGCTTTGTATCCTTGGATTATTTCCTTATGGAGGGCACCGGAGCAAGTATTAATCACTAGTGCCGGATGATCTTGTCTGCATATATATATATATATATATATATATATATATATATATATATACACACATATACTAGGGTCAATAACATGGTATCCTTATCTAGGGTTTCAATCTCCGCTGATAAGGTATCTGTCCACGCTGCTACAGCGCTATAAACCCATGCCGACACAATCGCCGGTCTGAGTAGTGTACCAGAATGTGTGTAAATGGACTTCAAAGTACTTTTACTGCAAGCTATCTGCAGGATCCCTGAGGATAGCTGTTAAGTCAGCGCTACCTTTTGGGTAACCGTGACAAAGCTTTGTCCGCCCTAGGGAAAGATTCCCATCGTATCCTGGCCCTAGTAGGGAAAGGATACTCCCTGAGAATTCTCTTTTTGGGAAGCTGCAGCTTCTTGTCTGGAGATTCACGCTCTTTTTCTTCGTGAGAGGAGGGAAATTTACCTCAGCTTTCTTCCCCTTAAACATGTGTACCCTCGTGTCAGGGACAGATGAGTCATCAGTGATATGCAAAACATCTTTTATTGCAATAATCATAAATTGAATACTTTTCTACCAGTTTTGGCTGTAACTTTGCATTATCGTAGTCGACACTGGAGTCAGACTCCGTCTCGATATCAGTGTCTATTATTTTGGATAGTGAGCATTGTGAGACTCTGAAGGTCTCTGCGACATAGGGACAGACCTGTGTAGATTCACTGTCTGTTCTCTAATCTTTTGTGCAATAAATTTACCTCAGCACTTTATTTCACATATCCAATCAGGTGTCGGCGTTGTCGACGGAGATACCACTCACACACACATTTGCTCCATCTCCTCCTTAGGAGAGCCTTTTACCTCAGACATGTCGACACACACGTACCGACACACCACACACTCAGGGAATGCTCAACTGAAGATAATTCCCCCACAAGGCCCTTTGGAGAGACAGAGAGAGAGTATGCCAGCACACACCCCAGCGCTATATGACCCAGGAAAAAACACAGCAATTTAATGTTTACCCAGTAGCGCTGTTATTATCTGCGCCGAATTATGTGCCCCCCCTCTTCTTTAAATCCCTCTCTTCTACCGTGGTATAAGCAGGGGAGAGTCCGGGGAGCTTCCTCTCAGCGGTGCTGTGGAGAAAAACATGGCGCTGGTGAGTGCTGAGGGAGAAGCCCCGCCCCCTCGACGACGGGCTTCTGTCCCGCTAAAATAAGATTTTACTTACCGATAAATCTATTTCTCGGAGTCCGTAGTGGATGCTGGGGTTCCTGAAAGGACCATGGGGAATAGCGGCTCCGCAGGAGACAGGGCACAAAAAGTAAAGCTTTTCCGATCAGGTGGTGTGCACTGGCTCCTCCCCCTATGACCCTCCTCCAGACTCCAGTTAGGTACTGTGCCCGGACGAGCGTACACAATAAGGGAGGATTTTGAATCCCGGGTAAGACTCATACCAGCCACACCAATCACACCGTACAACTTGTGATCTAAACCCAGTTAACAGTATGATAACAGCGGAGCCTCTGAAAGATGGCTTCCTTCAACAATAACCCGAATTAGTTAACAATAACTATGTACAATTTATGCAGATAATCCGCACTTGGGATGGGCGCCCAGCATCCACTACGGACTCCGAGAAATAGATTTATCGGTAAGTAAAATCTTATTTTCTCTATCGTCCTAGTGGATGCTGGGGTTCCTGAAAGGACCATGGGGATTATACCAAAGCTCCCAAACGGGCGGGAGAGTGCGGATGACTCTGCAGCACCGAATGAGAGAACTCCAGGTCCTCCTTAGCCAGAGTATCAAATTTGTAAAATTTTACAAACGTGTTCTCCCCTGACCACGTAGCTGCTCGGCAAAGTTGTAATGCCGAGACCCCTCGGGCAGCCGCCCAAGATGAGCCCACCTTCCTTGTGGAGTGGGCCTTTACAGATTTAGGCTGTGGCAAGCCTGCCACAGAATGTGCAAGTTGGATTGTGCTACAGATCCAACGAGCAATCGTCTGCTTAGACGCAGGAGCACCCATCTTGTTGGGTGCATACAATATAAACAACGAGTCAGATTTTCTGACTCCAGCTGTCCTTGCAATATATATTTTTAATGCTCTGACAACGTCCAGTAACTTGGAGTCCTCCAAGTCACTTGTAGCCGCAGGCACTACAATAGGCTGGTTCAGATGAAATGCTGACACCACCTTAGGGAGAAAATGCGGACGAGTCCGCAGTTCTGCCCTGTCCGAATGGAAAATCAGATATGGGCTTTTGTAAGATAAAGCTGCCAATTCTGACACTCTCCTGGCAGAAGCCAGGGCTAGAAGCATGGTCACTTTCCATGTGAGATATTTCAAATCCACCTTTTTTAGTGGTTCAAACCAATGAGATTTTAGGAAGTCCAAAACCACATTTACATCCCACGGTGCCACTGGAGGCACCACAGGAGGCTGTATATGCAGCACTCCCTTAACAAAGGTCTGGACTTCAGGGACTGAAGCCAATTCTTTTTGAAAGAAAATCGACAGGGCCGAAATTTGAACCTTAATAGATCCCAATTTGAGACCCATTGACAATCCTGATTGCAGGAAATGTAGGAATCGACCCAGTTGAAATTCCTCCGTCGGAGCACTCCGATCTTCGCACCACGCAACATATTTTCGCCAAATTCGGTGATAATGTTGCACGGTTACTTCCTTCCTTGCTTTAATCAAAGTAGGAATGACTTCTTCCGGCATGCCTCTTTCCTTTAGGATCCGGCGTTCAACCGCCATGCCGTCAAACGCAGCCGCGGTAAGTCTTGAAACAGACAGGGACCCTGCTGAAGCAAGTCCCTCCTTAGAGGTAGAGGCCACGGATCTTCCGTGATCATCTCTTGAAGTTCCGGGTACCAAGTCCTCCTTGGCCAATCCGGAACCACTAGTATCGTTCTTACGCCTCTTTGCCGTATAATTCTCAATACTTTTGGTATGAGAGGCAGAGGAGGAAACACATACACCGACTGGTACACCCAAGGCGTTACCAGCGCGTCCACAGCTATTGCCTGCGGATCTCTTGACCTGGCGCAATACCTGTCCAGTTTTTTGTTGAGGCGAGACGCCATCATGTCCACCATTGGTCTTTCCCAACGGGTTACCAGCATGTGGAAGACTTCTGGATGAAGTCCCCACTCTCCCGGGTGAAGATCGTGTCTGCTGAGGAAGTCTGCTTCCCAGTTGTCCACTCCCGGGATGAACACTGCTGACAGTGCTATCACATGATTCTCTGCCCAGCGAAGAATCCTTGCAGCTTCTGCCATTGCCCTCCTGCTTCTTGTGCCGCCCTGTCTGTTCACATGGGCGACTGCCGTGATGTTGTCCGACTGGATCAATACCGGTTTTCCCTGAAGCAGAGGTTCTGCCTGGTTTAGAGCATTGTATATTGCTCTTAGTTCCAGAATGTTTATGTGAAGAGACGATTCCAGGCTCGTCCATACTCCCTGGAAGTTTCTTCCTTGTGTGACTGCTCCCCAGCCTCTCAGGCTGGCGTCCGTGGTCACCAGGATCCAATCCTGTATGCCGAATCTGCGGCCCTCCAATAGATGAGCACTCTGCAACCACCACAGAAGAGACACCCTTGTCCTTGGAGACAGGGTTATCCGTAGGTGCATCTGAAGATGCGACCCTGACCATTTGTCCAACAGATCCCTTTGGAAAATTCTTGCGTGGAATCTGCCGAATGGAATCGCTTCGTAAGAAGCCACCATTTTTCCCAGGACTCTTGTGCATTGATGTACAGACACCTTTCCTGGTTTTAGGAGGTTCCTGACAAGCTCGGATAACTCCTTGGCTTTTTCCTCCGGGAGAAAAACCTTTTTCTGAACCGTGTCCAGAATCATCCCTAGGAACAGCAGACGAGTTGTCGGCATTAACTGGGATTTTGGAATATTCAGAATCCACCCGTGCTGTTTTAGCACTTCTTGAGACAGTGCTAATCCCATCTCTAGCTGTTCTCTGGACCTCGCCCTTATTAGGAGATCGTCCAAGTATGGGATAATTAATACGCCTTTTCTTCGAAGAAGAATCATCATCTCGGCCATTACCTTTGTAAAGATCCGAGGTGCCGTGGACAATCCGAACGGCAGCGTCTGAAACTGATAGTGACAGTTTTGTACAACGAACCTGAGGTACCCCTGGTGTGAGGGGTAAATTGGAACGTGGAGATACGCATCCTTGATGTCCAAGGATACCATAAAGTCCCCCTCTTCCAGGTTCGCTATCACTGCTCTGAGTGACTCCATTTTGAACTTGAACTTCTTTATGTACAGGTTCAAGGACTTCAGATTTAGAATAGGCCTTACCGAGCCATCCGGCTTCGGTACCACAAAAAGAGTGGAATAATACCCCTTCCCTTGTTGCAGAAGAGGTACCTTGACTATCACCTGCTGAGAGTACAGCTTGTGAATGGCTTCCAACACCGTCTCCCTTTCGGAGGGGGACGTTGGTAAAGCAGACCTCAGGAAACGGCGAGGTGGATCTGTCTCTAATTCCAACCTGTATCCCTGAGATATTATCTGCAGGATCCAGGGATCTACTTGCGAGTGAGCCCACTGCGCGCTGTAATTTTTGAGACGACCGCCCACCGTCCCCGAGTCCGCTTGAGAAGCCCCAGCGTCATGCTGAGGCTTTTGTAGAAGCCGGGGAGGGCTTCTGATCCTGGGAAGGAGCTGCGTGTTGCTGTCTCTTCCCTCGACCTTTGCCTCGTGGCAAATATGAATAGCCCTTTGCTCTCTTATTTTTAAAGGAACGAAAGGGCTGCGGTTGAAAAGTCGGTGCCTTTTTCTGTTGGGGAGTGACTTGAGGTAGAAAGGTGGATTTCCCGGCTGTAGCCGTGGCCACCAAATCTGATAGACCGACTCCAAATAACTCCTCCCCCTTATACGGCAAAACTTCCATATGCCGTTTTGAATCCGCATCGCCTGTCCACTGTCGCGTCCATAAAGCTCTTCTGGCCGAAATGGACATAGCACTTACCCGTGATGCCAGTGTGCATATATCCCTCTGTGCATCACGCATATAAAGAAATGCATCCTTTATTTGTTCTAACGACAGTAAAATATTGTCCCTGTCCAGGGTATCAATATTTTCAATCAGGGATTCTGACCAAACTACCCCCGCACTGCCCATCCAGGCAGTTGCTACAGCTGGTCGTAGTATAACACCTGCATGTGTGTATATACTTTTTTGGATATTTTCCATCCTCCTATCTGATGGATCTTTAAGTGCGGCCGTCTCAGGAGAGGGTAACGCCACTTGTTTAGATAAGCGTGTTAGCGCCTTGTCCACCCTAGGAGGTGTTTCCCAGCGCTCCCTAACCTCTGGCGGGAAAGGGTATAATGCCAATAATTTCTTTGAAATTATCAGCTTTTTATCAGGGGCAACCCACGCTTCATTACACACGTCATTTAGTTCTTCTGATTCAGGAAAAACTATAGGTAGTTTTTTCATACCCCACATAATACCCTGTTTAGTGGTACCTGTAGTATCAGCTAAATGTAACGCCTCCTTCATTGCCAAAATCATATAACGTGTGGCCCTACTGGAAAATACGGTTGATTCGTCACCGTCACCACTGGAGTCATCGCCTGTGTCTGGGTCTGTGTCGACCGACTGAGGCAAAGGGCGTTTCACAGCCCCTGACGGTGTTTGAGTCGCCTGGACAGGCACTAATTGATTGTCCGGCCGTCTCATGTCGTCAAACGACTGCTTTAGCGTGTTGACACTATCCCGTAGTTCCATAAATAAAGGCATCCATTCTGGTGTCGACCCCCTAGGAGGTGACATCCCCATATTTGGCAATTGCTCCGCCTCCACACCAATATCGTCCTCATACATGTCGACACACACGTACCGACACACAGCAGACACACAGGGAATGCTCCTAATGAAGACAGGACCCACTAGCCCTTTGGGGAGACAGAGGGAGAGTTTGCCAGCACACACCAAAAGCGCTATATATATATCAGGGATAGCCTTATAATAAGTGCTCCCCTATAGCTGCTTTGTTATATAAAAATATCGCCATAAATTTGCCCCCCCTCTCTGTTTTACCCTGTTTCTGTAGTGCAGTGCAGGGGAGAGACCTGGGAGCCGTCCTGACCAGCGGAGCTGTGAGAGGAAATGGCGCCGTGTGCTGAGGAGATAGGCCCCGCCCCTTTTCCGGCGGGCTCGTCTCCCGCTATTTTGAGAAATCAGGCAGGGGTTAAATATCTCCATATAGCCTCTAGGGCTATATGTGAGGTATTTTTAGCCTTTATAGGTACTCATTTGCCTCCCAGGGCGCCCCCCTCCCAGCGCCCTGCACCCTCAGTGACTGCCGTGTGAAGTGTGCTGAGAGGAAAATGGCGCACAGCTGCAGTGCTGTGCGCTACCTTTAGAAGACTGCAGGAGTCTTCAGCCGCCGATTCTGGACCTCTTCTGTCTTCAGCATCTGCAAGGGGGCCGGCGGCGCGGCTCCGGTGACCATCCAGGCTGTACCTGTGATCGTCCCTCTGGAGCTTGATGTCCAGTAGCCAAGAAGCCAATCCATCCTGCACGCAGGTGAGTTGACTCCTTCTCCCCTCAGTCCCTCGCTGCAGTGATCCTGTTGCCAGCAGGAATCACTGTAACATAAAAAACCTAGCTAAACTTTCTCTAAGCAGCTCTTTAGGAGAGCCACCTAGATTGCACCCTTCTCGGCCGGGCACAAAAATCTAACTGGAGTCTGGAGGAGGGTCATAGGGGGAGGAGCCAGTGCACACCACCTGATCGGAAAAGCTTTACTTTTTGTGCCCTGTCTCCTGCGGAGCCGCTATTCCCCATGGTCCTTTCAGGAACCCCAGCATCCACTAGGACGATAGAGAAAAGTGTAAAATTGGCGGGGGCTCATGCATATATACAGTGTCCAGCTGTATATATGCTCCTTTTGCCAAATAAGAGGCTTATATTGCTGCCCAGGGCGCGCCCCCCTGCGCCCTGCACACTTACAGTGACCGGAGTATGTGAGGTGTGTGGGAGCAATGGCGCACAGCTACAGTGCTGTGCGTTACCTCAGTGAAGATCATGAAGTCTTCTGCCGCCTCTGAAGTCTTCTTTTCTTCTCATACTCACCCGGCTTCTATCTTCCGGCTCTGCGAGGGGGACGGCGGCGCGGCTCCGGGACGGACGGCGAGGGTGAGATCCTGCGTACCAATCCCTCTGGAGCTAATGGTGTCCAGTAGCCTAAGAAGCAGGACCTAGCTTCAGAGAGTAGGGCTGCTTCTCTCCCCTCAGTCCCACGATGCAGGGAGTCTGTTGCCAGCAGAGCTCCCTAAAAAAATAAAAAACCTAACAAAATACTTTCTATCAGTAAACTCAGGAGAGCTCACTGAAAAGCACCCAGCTCGTCTGGGCACAGTATCAAACTGAGGTCTGAAGGAGGGGCATAGAGGGAGGAGCCAGTGCACACCAGGAACTAAATTCTTTCTTAAAGTGCCCATGTCTCCTGCGGAGCCCGTCTATCCCCATGGTCCTTACGAAGTCCCCAGCATCCTCTAGGACGTTAGAGAAATCACAGAGAAAAATACACACTGAGTATATCCTGTGAACTACCTATATTAAATGATAAACCTGACGCACTTACCCCCTCAAGTTATAGAATATAAGGATAGCAATCTGAGTGAGATACACAAAACGGAGGTAACACAGCAGCTATATGCACACACATAGTCACATTGTACAATGCAGAAATTATGACATGCAATAAAACTGCACTGGACTAGCAATACAGAGTAGTACTATGTATAGCTATACACTCAATAGATATAACAATGCACAGTGAAGACTGGATGTATATCACAGGGTACTTGTACTATATAACCCTGACTAAATGCCCTCTTTCTTAACTAACACTGTCAGCAGACATGTAGAATACTTAAGTGTCCTGTAAAATGCACAGCGCTGACATGCAGGCGGCTTTACAGAGGAGGATTTGCCTAAACAGTCCCAGGATCAGCTCAGCTTGTCCTAATGGTGCCCAAACGCTGAGAGGGAGTGAGGGAGAGGGAGATATACAGCTCCAGGGCGGGAATATTTACTCTAAATGGCGTCCTGGGGCTGGGGGAGGAGCTACAGGTCAAAGCCTTAGCCCCCTGCTGGACTTATCCCCCTGTTGGACTGTGGGCTTATAATAAGATTTTACTCACCGGTAAATCTATTTCTCGTAGTCCGTAGTGGATGCTGGGGACTCCGTAAGGACCATGGGGAATAGACGGGCTCCGCAGGAGACTGGGCACTCTAAAGAAAGATTTAGTACTACCTGGTGTGCACTGGCTCCTCCCTCTATGCCCCTCCTCCAGACCTCAGTTAAGGAAACTGTGCCCGGAAGAGTTGACATTACAAGGAAAGGATTTTGGAATCCAGGGTAAGACTTATACCAGCCACACCAATCACACCGTATAACTCGTGATAAATTTACCCAGTTAACAGTATGAACAACAACAGAGCATCAAACAACAGATGCCAACATAACATAACCCTTTTATCAAGCAATAACTATATACACGTATTGCAGAAAGTCCGCACTTGGGACGGGCGCCCAGCATCCACTACGGACTACGAGAAATAGATTTACCGGTGAGTAAAATCTTATTTTCTCTAACGTCCTAGTGGATGCTGGGGACTCCGTAAGGACCATGGGGATTATACCAAAGCTCCCAAACGGGCGGGAGAGTGCGGATGACTCTGCAGCACCGAATGGGCAAACACAAGGTCCTCCTCAGCCAGGGTATCAAACTTATAGAACTTTGCAAAGGTGTTTGAACCCGACCAAGTAGCTGCTCGGCAAAGTTGTAATGCCGAGACCCCTCGGGCAGCCGCCCAAGAAGAGCCCACTTTCCTTGTGGAATGGGCTTTCACTGATTTTGGATGCGGCAAACCAGCCGCAGAATGAGCCTGCTGAATCGTGTTACAGATCCAGCGAGCAATAGTCTGCTTTGAAGCAGGAGCACCCAGCTTGTTGGATGCATACAGGATAAACAGCGAGTCAGTTTTCCTGACTCCAGCCGTCCTGGCTACATAAATCTTCAAAGCCCTGACTACATCAAGCAACTTGGAGTCCTCCAAGTCACGAGTAGCCGCAGGCACCACAATAGGTTGGTTCAAATGAAAAGATGACACCACCTTCGGCAGAAATTGCGGACGAGTCCGTAATTCTGCCCTGTCCATATGGAAAACCAGATAGGGGCTTTTACATGACAAAGCCGCCAATTCTGACACACGCCTAGCCGAAGCTAAGGCCAATAGCATGACCACTTTCCACGTGAGATACTTTAGCTCCACGGTCTTAAGTGGCTCAAACCAGTGAGATTTCAGGAAACTCAACACCACGTTAAGATCCCAAGGTGCCACTGGTGGCACAAAAGGGGGCTGAATATGCAGCACTCCCTTTACAAACGCCTGAACTTCAGGAAGCGAAGCCAGTTCCTTTTGAAAGAAAATGTATAGGGCCAAAATCTGGACCTTTATGGATCCTAATTTTAAGCCCATAGTCACTCCTGACTGTAGGAAGTGCAGGAACCGGCCCAGCTGGAATTCCTCTGTAGGAGCCTTCCTGGCCTCACACCAAGCAACATATTTTCGCCATATACGGTGATAATGCTTTGCTGTCACGTCCTTCCTAGCCTTTATCAGCGTAGGAATAACTTCATCCGGAATGCCTTTTTCCACTAGGATCCGGCGTTCAACCGCCATGCCGTCAAACGCAGCCGCGGTAAGTCTTGGAACAGACAGGGCCCTTGTTGCAACAGGTCCTGTCTGAGAGGCAGAGGCCATGGGTCCTCTGTGAGCATTTCTTGCAATTCCGGGTACCAAGTCCTTCTTGGCCAATCCGGAACAATGAGTATTGTTCTCACTCCTCTTTTTCTCACAATTCTCAGCACCTTTGGTATGAGAGGAAGAGGAGGAAACACATAGACCGACTGGAACACCCACGGTGTTACAAGTGCGTCCACAGCTATCGCCTGCGGGTCTCTTGACCTGGCGCAATACCTTTTTAGCTTTTTGTTGAGACGGGACGCCATCATGTCCACCTGTGGCAGTTCCCATCGATTTGCAATCTGCGTGAAGACTTCTTGATGAAGTCCCCACTCTCCCGGGTGGAGGTCGTGCCTGCTGAGGTAGTCTGCTTCCCGGTTGTCCACTCCCGGAATGAACACTGCTGACAGTGCTAGTACGTGATTCTCCGCCCAACGAAGAATCCTGGTGGCTTCTGCCATTGCCACCCTGCTTCTTGTGCCGCCCTGGCGGTTTACATGGGCCACTGCAGTGATGTTGTCTGACTGAATCAGCACTGGTTGGTTTCGAAGCCGAGGCTCCGCTTGACTCAGGGCATTGTATACGGCCCTTAGTTCCAGGATATTGATGTGCAGACAAGTCTCCTGACTTGACCACAGCCCCTGGAAGTTTCTTCCCTGAGTGACTGCCCCCCATCCTCGGAGGCTTGCATCCGTGGTCACCAGGACCCAGTCCTGTGCGGCCCTCGAGGAAGTGAGCACTTTGCAGCCACCACAGAAGAGACACCCTGGCCCTGGGGGACAGGGTGATCAGCCGATGCATTTGAAGATGCGATCCGGACCACTTGTCCAACAGATCCCACTGAAAGATCCTCGCATGGAACCTGCCGAAGGGAATGGCTTCGTATGACGCCATCATCTTTCCCAGGACTCGCGTGCAGTGATGCATCGATACCTGTTTTGGTTTTAGGAGGTCTCTGACCAGAGTCACGAGCTCCTGAGCCTTTTCCTCCGGGAGAAACACCTTTTTCTGGCTTGTGTCCAGAATCATGCCCAGGAAGGGCAGACGCGTCATAGGAATCAGCTGCGACTTTGGAATATTCAGAATCCAGCCGTGCTGTCGCAACACTTCCTGAGAGTGTGCTACGCTGATCAGCAACCGCTCCCTGGACCTCGCCTTTATGAGGAGATCGTCCAAGTATGGGATAATTGTAACCCCTTGCTTCCGAAGGAGCACCATCATTTCCGCCATCACCTTGGTAAATATTCTCGGTGCCATGGACAGGCCAAACGGCAACGTCTGGAATTGGTAATGACAGTCCTGTACCACAAACCTGAGGTACTCCTGATGAGGTGGATAAATGGGGACATGCAAGTACGCATCCTTGATGTCCAGAGACACCAAAAAATCCCCTTCCTCCAGGCTTGCAATGACCGCTCTGAGCGATTCCATCTTGAACTTGAATTTCTTCAGATAAATGTTCAGGGATTTTAAATTCAAAATGGGTCTGACCGAACCGTCCGGTTTCGGTACCACAAACATAGTGGAATAGTAACCCCTTCCCTGTTGAAGGAGGGGAACCTTCACTACCACCTGCTGGAGATATAGCTTGTGAATTGCTGCCAACACTACCTCCCTTTCCATGGGGGAAGCTGGCAAGGCCGATTTTAGGTAACGGTGAGGGGGCGTCACCTCGAATTCCAGCTTGTATCCCCGAGACACAATTTGTGTAGCCCAAGGATCCACCCGTGAGCGAACCCACTGGTGGCTGAAATTTCGGAGACACGCCCCCACCGCTCCTGGCTCCGGCTGTGGAGCCCCAGCGTCATGCGGTGGATTTAGTGGAAGCCGGGGAGGACTTTTGTTCCTGGGAACTAGCTGCATGGTGCAGCATTTTTCCTCTACCCCTGCCTCTGGCAAGAAAGGATGCACCTCTGACTTTCTTGCTTTTTTGTGAACGAAAGGACTGCATTTGGTAATACGGTGCTTTCTTTGGCTGTGAGAGAATATATGGCAAGAAATTTGACTTCCCAGCCGTAGCTGTGGAAACTAGGTCCGAGAGACCGTCCCCAAACAATTCCTTACCCTTATAAGGTAACACCTCCATGTGTTTTTTAGAGTCGGCATCACCTGTCCATTGCCGAGTCCATAGGACCCTTCTGGCAGAAATCGACATTGCGTTTATTCTAGAGCCCAGCAGGCAAATGTCCCTCTGGGCATCCCGCATATATAGGACAGCGTCTTTGATATGCCCTAGGGTCAGTAAAATAGTCTCCCTGTCCAGGGTATCTATCTCCTCAGACAGAGTATCTGTCCATGCTGCTACAGCACTACACATCCAGGCCGAAGCAATTGCTGGCCTCAGAAGAGTACCAGAATGTGTATAAACAGACTTCGGGATACCTTCCTGCTTCCTATCCGCAGGATCCTTTAGGGCGGCCGTATCCTGTGACGGCAGGGCCACCTTCTTAGATAAGCGTGTCAACGCTTTGTCTACCCTAGGGGAGGATTCCCAGCGTAACCTATCCGTTGGCGGGAAAGGATACGCCATAAGTAATCTTTTGGAAACCAGTACTTTCCTATCAGGGGAATCCCACGCTTTTTCACATAACTCATTTAATTCATGTGAAGGGGGAAAAGTCACTTCTTGCTTTTTCTCCCCAAACATATAAACCCTCTTGTCAGGGAGAGGGTTTTCCTCCGATATGTGCAATACATCCTTCATTGCTATAATCATGTATCGGATGGCTTTAGTCATTTTAGGCTGCAACTTTTCACCATCGTCATCGACACTGGAGTCAGAATCCGTGTCGACATCTGTGTCAACCAACTGGGATAGTGGGCGCTTTTGAGACCCTGACGGCCCCTGAGCTGTAGAATCAGACATGGGTTGAGACCCTGACTGATTATCCAACCTTTTATGCAAGGAGCTTACGTTATCATTTAACACCTTCCACATATCCATCCAATCAGGTGTCGGCGCCGACACCACATTCACTTGCACTTGTTCTGCCTCCACGTAACCGTCCTCATCAAACATGTCGACACAAACGTACCGACACACCACACACACACAGGGAATGCTCTAATTGAGGACAGGACCCCACAAGGCCTTTTGGGGAGACAGAGAGAGAGTATGCCAGCACACACCCCAGCGCTATATAACCCAGGGATTACACAGTAATTTAGTGTTTACCCAGTAGCTGCTGTTTATGATAATTTGAGCCTAAATTTATGTGCCCCCCCTCTCTTTTTACCCTTTTTCTACCTTGATACTGCAAGGGAGAGCCTGGGGAGCTTCCTCTCAGCGGAGCTGTGGAGAGAAAATGGCGCCGGTTAGTGCTGAGGAAGAAGGCCCCGCCCCCTCAGCGGCGGGCTTCTGTCCCGGGTCTGTGTAAATAAAATGGCGGGGGCTCGTACATATATACAGTGCCCAGCTGTATATATGTGTCTTTTTGCCAAGAGGTATCCTAATTGCTGCCCAGGGCACCCCCCCCTGCGCCCTGCACCCTACAGTGACCGGAGTGTGTGGGTAGTGTGGGCGCAATGGCGCACAGCTGCAGTGCTGTGCGCTACCTCATGTGAAGACAGGAGTCTTCTGCTGCCGATTTCGATGTCTTCTTGCTTCCGCCGGCTTCTGTCTTCTGGCTCTGCGAGGGGGACAGCGGCGCGGCTCCGGGAACGGACGACCAAGGTTAAGATCCTGTGTTCGAACCCTCTGGAGCTAATGGTGTCCAGTAGCCTAAGAAGCGCAACCTAGCCGCAGTTTGCTTCTCTCCCCTCAGTCCCTCGTAGCAGAGAGTCTGTTGCCAGCAGAAGCTCTCTGAAAATAAAAAACCTAACTAAAATACTTTCTTATTAGCAAGCTCAGGAGAGCTCACTAAAAGCACCCAGCTCTGGCCGGGCACAGATTCTAACTGAGGTCTGGAGGAGGGGCATAGAGGGAGGAGCCAGTGCACACCAGGTAGTACTAAATTTTTCTTTAGAGTGCCCAGTCTCCTGCGGAGCCCGTCTATTCCCCATGGTCCTTACGGAGTCCCCAGCATCCACTAGGACGTTAGAGAAATAAACGGTTTATGAGAGAAAACCGACCTGTGCCATTGCCCTGGTGGTCTAGTGGGGTTCCTGTACTACCACAGTGTCCACGCCAGCGCTCAAGGGATCGCGATTTACAGCGGGTCCCGCCGGGGGGACCCACTTACCTCCTCCCTGAGTGCGGCCACGCGATCCAGGAGAACAGCGGTCGTGTGTGTGACTAACTGGAAGAAAACCGGAGCCTCCTCTGTAGGTACCCGGCAACCAGGGTGCGGGAGTGTACAGCGCCACTGGGGGAGGTGATGGAGCTGCAGCAGGAGATGTCTGACTGACATCTAACACAGTCAGTGTCTCTGCTGCCGTCCTTGAAGTCTTCATCTTTCTTTAAAAGCTTCTTCTCAGGGCTGCTGGAGCAACCCCCCTGTTGTATGCCTGCTTACTGCATGGCACCAACTACAAAACTGAGCTCCTGTGCACGGAGGCAGGGTTATAGAGGAGGCAGCGCTATGCATTCTGGGAACAGTCAAAGCTTTGAGCCTGTTGGTGCCTTGGATCAAGATCCTACTCTACACCCCAATGTCATTCCCTGTGGAGCCCAGTGTACCCTGCAGCAGAAATGGAAGATTTCCAACATGTTGGATTTTGCTGACAGATCGTCAAAACTCAGATTGTCAATCAGGCAGAGGCGATCGCAGGGCTAAGACCGCCGTCGGCTGTCTGCCATGCGCCGGCGCACTGCGACGCCAGCGCATGCGCACTTCAGACCTGATCGTGCTGTGCGAACACGCACAGCAGTGATCAGGTCTGAATTAGCCCCTCAGTCTGATATAGCAGCTGAGAGAAGAGAAACAAAAATTAGGACTCTTTATATATTCAAGATTATCTAAACTACATTGTTTTTAAATCTTTCACATTTATAGTCTTATTATTGTACAGTCACTGAAAGGATTAAATGCATGAGAGGAGATGAATGGATTCTGGGCAATCTTCACAATTAAAGTAATAGCTTCCTAGATCATTAGAAAAGCAGCCGAGTTTTAATGCATTATTTATCAACTGGCCTTCCCTTGATTCAATGCAATACATTTACTAAATGACTTTATAATGTAGATAGCGGGATAGTGAGATAGCGATTTACCTTCTCCTTGTTTCACCTGCAGCACTCGAAACGCCTTTGGCCGATCAAATCTGGCTTTTGCTGACACTTTGTCCTTTGTATCCCATACCTTCATGTGTATACGATGTGTTAACGCTTTCAATAAAACTTCTTTTGTAACACAGAGATCAACACTGTGGCTCCATATCAACCATGTTTTATCATTTTCTTGCCATGGTTTTAACAACTAAAAATAAAATGATTAATGTAAGCCAGTGGATTTTTCGCTATAAGGTTTTCAAGACATTTCAGAATGTTTTGTACTAACTGCATACAGTATATTATTCAGTGATTATTCTTTATTTATAAAGCACTGACAGATTAGGCAGCACTGTACAACAAAGTAAATAACATAAACCATGGAATTTCACTTTCACACCATTCTTTTTCACTCTTCACATCACTCACACATGCAGCAGTAGCTGCTCCTACCTATTTAACTCTTTACTTGTATCACTCATGCGGTGCCCTGGGGTTGTCAGGCTGGGTGGCTTTGGGGTGTCCTGCCCCCCGGACCTGAACCCCTGTAGTTAGGGACTTAACCAATGAGAGGCTACCTTGGTGTGGTGGGTAAGCTCATAGCCCTGGCCAGGATTATGCTAAATGCCTCTGGTTATTACAGGTTGAGCTAGTGTGGGATACTGCACCTGCACCTTTTTCCCTCTGTACATTGGGCCTAATTCAGGCCTGATCGTAGCCCTGCAATATTTTACAGGGCTATTATCAGGCACACTGACATGCGGGGGGGAGCCCAGCACAGGGCTAGTCCGCCCCGCATGTCAGGTCTGCCCACTCCCCTCGCAGAAGTACAAGAGCATCGCACAGGGGCGATGCTTTTGCACTTCAAGAGTAGCTCCCGGCCAGCGTAGCTTTTGCATGTTGGCCGGGAGATACTCGTCGCTGCCCGAGTCGCAGCGGCTGCGTGTGACGTCACGCAGCTGCCACGGCCCGCCCCCCACACAGTCCGGCCAACGCACCCGCGCCTACAAAATGGCGGCCTACCGCCCCCTCCCGCTTCTGCCTGTCAATCAGGCAGAGGCGATCGCTAAGCAACGACAGCCGTCGGCTGTCAGCCATGCGCCGGCGCACTTCTGACCTGATAGCTGCGCTGCGATGAACGCAGCGTGAGATCAGGTCAGAATGACCCCCATTGTATTAAGTCTCAAGCAGAGCAGCACCTCATTACCTAATTATGGTGTGCAAACTATGGCCCCCCTCCCTTTGCATTTAATGAACTGTGTCTGCTATTGAAAGGACACATGCACATATGTAAAGGGATAAAAACTGAAGTGAAAAAATAAAATTAGAACAAGTTCAATGTTAAGCTAGCTGGTATAAATTCAAAATTGGAAAGAGTTATTACTTTGTACAATATATATTGTTAATTTTTTATACTTTGTCTAATAATGATATCCGTCTGTCTGCAATTATTCCAACTTACAGGACTTAAAGGATCTGCTACTAATGTCTTAGTGCCAGACACCACAGGAGACGTTCAGAGAGGTTGGGTATGAAATACCTTCAGTCAAGATCCTGAAAGCCAGAATTCCGCCATATTACAGCAAGTATTTTACCCCACCCCTTATCCCAACTCTAATCCACTACTCTCGCAGCCTAACCCTACTCTCCCCTGCCTGCAGCCTAACCCCAACTATTCGCTTCCCCCGCAGCCTAACGCTAACCTCCCCCACCCCCACAGGCTAGTCCATACCCTCCCGCTGGTTCTTATTCTTAACCCTCGTACTTACCACCGGGATGTGTTGGGATCAGTTAAGATCCCGCTGTCTGTCTCCTTACTGTCGGGATCCCGACTGCCGGTATTTTGACCGCATACCTTTCAGAGGTCTTGCGGAATTCATGCCTCGATAGGTCAGAGCTGTTTTAGCAGTAAACAAGTATATATATTTGACTAAAGATCAATAAGGTGACTCCATGTACCCAATTCTTGTCAGCCACATCTACACTAGTGACTGAATGGAAAGAAATGGAAGGCTAAGTAAACTTATTCAGACTTTTTCTATTTTAAGATACTCACCCGAGACTCTTGCTCCATGTACAGCTTAGCCACAACCCCAAACAAGACTACATCTACTTTAGTGGGTTCTGTGTCCTCAGGGAGTAGAAAATATTCAAAGTGGAAATACTGCTGTGCTTTAGGAGCCTCAATCAGCTTGTTGTGGTGCTTATGGCCAGTTTGTCCATTGTGAGCAGGTTTGGGATCATCTTCTTCTACATATATAAAGAAAGACATAAAAAAGGATATTTTACTTGAAATTACTTCTGCCGTATTGATATTTCTGTGATACAAAAAAAAGGATTTTAATTACCTACCGGTAAATCCTTTTCTCGTAGTCCATAGGGGATACTGGGAATCTATTTAGTACCATGGAATATAGACGGGTCCACTTGGAGCAATGGACACTATAGAAGTTTGATAACGTGTGCTGGCTCCTCCCTCTATGACCCTCCTACCAGACTCAGTCTAGGAAACTGTGCCCGAGGAGACGGACATACTTTGAGAGAAGGATATAGATAAGGGAAGTGGTGTGGTTTCAAACCAGCACACAAAAGGAAAGCCATGCTAAGCAAACTTGAAACCAGGAACAGCAACAGCTGAACCAAACAACAGTAGTTAAACAAGTAACCATGCAGGAAGACCGAAGCACTGGACGGGCGACCAGTATCCCCTACGGACTACGAGAAAAGGATTTACCGGTAAGTAATTAAAATCCTATTTAATCTTACGTATTAGGGGATACTGGGAATCCATTTAGTACCATGGTGAAGTACCAAAGCTCCAAACCGGGTGGGAGAGTGCTGAGGGTCCTGCAGAACTGACTGACCAAACTGAAGGTCCTCAGAGGCCAAGGTATCGAACTTGTAAAACTTGGCAAACGTGTTGGAACCTGTCCAAGTAGCTGCTCTGCAGAGCTTTAATGCCGAGACACCCTGGGCAGCCTCCCAAGAGGAACCCACCGACTCAGTAGAGTGGGCCTGTACAGATTTAGGAATCGGCAAGCCTGCCATGGAATAAGCATGCTGGATAGTGAGCCTGATCCAGCAAGCAATTGACTGTTTTGAAGCAAGACACCCAATCTTGTTGGTATCATATAAAACGAACAGCAATTTCCTGTGAAGAGCAGTTTACTTTACATAAATCTTCAATGCCCTTACAACGTCCAAGGACCTGGAAGTAACAGAGGTGTCAGTAACAACCAGGACCACAATTGGCTGGTTGATGTGAAACGCTGACACCATCTTAGGAAGGAATTGCTGACGAGTCCTGAGTTCAGCCCTGTCCTCATGGAAAATTAAGTAGGGGCTCTTGTGAGACAACGCCACCAGCTCCGACACGCGTCTTGCCGCAGCCAAGGCCAACAGCGTGACGGTCTTTCACGTAAGATACTTTATGTCTACCTCCTGTAATGGTTCAAACCAGTCCAATTGGAGGAATGTCAGAACCAAATTGAGATCCCAAGGTGCTGTGGGAGGCACAAAGGGAGGTTGGATGTAAAGAACACCTTTAAAGAACGTCTGGACCTCAGAGAGAGAAGCCAATTGTTTCTGAAAGAAAATAGCAAAGGCCGAAATCTGAACTTTTATGGAGCCTAGGCGTAGACCCACTTCAACTCTAGACTGCAGAAAAAGCAGGAAACGTCATAGATGTGATGGTAATGTTTTGACGTTACCCCATTTGTGGCTTGGATCATAGTCGGGATGACCTTGTTAGGAATCCCTCTCCTGGCTAGAATCAGCCGTTCAACTTCCATGCCGTCAAACGTAGCCGTGGTAAGTCTTGATAGACGAACGGGTCCTGTTGCAGAAGATCCTCTTAAAGAGGCAGAGGCCACAGATCTTCGATTAGCATCTCGAGAAGATCTGCATATCAGGCCCTTTGCGGCCAGTCCGGAGCAATGAGAATTGCTTGAACTCTTTCCATTTTTATTCCTTTGAGAATTCTAGGGTTCAGAGGAATGGAAGGAAACACGTACACTAGCTGGTAGACCTACAGAGTTGTCAGGGCGTCGAAAAGCTACAGCTTGTGGGTCCCTTGACCTGGAACAATACCGCCTGAGCTTCTTGTTGAGTCGAGAGGCCATCATGTCGATTTGTGGATAACCCCACCGACGTGTCAGCTACTGGAACACCTCCGGGTGGAGGCCCCATTACCCCCGGTGCAGGTCGTGTCTGCTGAGTAAGTATGCTTCCCAGTTGTCTTCTCCCGGAATGAAGACCGCTGACAACGCCACAGCGTTTCTCTCTGCCCAGAGGAGAATTCTTAACACCTCTGAAATTGCTGCTCTGATTTTCGTTCCGCCCTGTCGGTTTATGTACGTTACTGCCGTCACATTGTCCGACTGGACCTGAATGGCCTGATCTTGAAGAAGATGTGAGGCCTGCAGAAGGGCGTTGTATACGGCCCTAAGTTCCAGAATGTTGATTGGAAGGATGACTTCCTGACTGGACCATCTTCCTTGAAACTGCACCCCCTGAGTGACTGCTCCCCAACCTCTGAGGCTTGCATCTATGGTTAACAGAATCCAATTCTGAATTCCGAACCTCCAACCCTCGACGAGGTGAGAAGTCTGTAGCCACCACAGAAGGGAGATCCTGGCTTTTGGCGACAGACGGATCCTCTGGTGCATGTGAAGATGCGATCCAGACCATTTGTCCAACAGATCGAGCTGGAAGGGTCTTGCGTGAAACCTTCTGTATTGAAGAGCCTCGTAAGAGGCCACCATTTTCCCCAGAAGGCGAATGCATAGATGCACCGATATCCGGGTTGGCTTCAGGACATCCAGAACCATCGACTGGATCACTAATGCCTTTTCCAACGGAAGGAACACCTTCTGCGACTCCATATCCAGTATCATTCCCAAGAATGGAAGCCTCCGTGTTGGCTCTAGGTGAGATTTCGGAAGGTTCAGAATCCACCCATGATCCAGGCGTAATCTGGTCGTGAGACCAATGTCCTCCAACAACTGCTCTATGGACGCAGCCTTTATCAGAAGCTCGTCCAGGTAAGGAATTACGTTTACTCCCTGTCTGCGAAGCAACATCAACACCTCTGCCATCACTTTGGTGAACACCCTTGGTGCCGTGGAGAGACAAAATGGCAGGGCCTGAAACTGGTAGTGACAGTCCTGCAGTGCAAACCGTAGATAAGCCTGATGAGGTGGCCACATCGGAATGTGAAGCTATGCATCCTTGACATCCAGAGACGCTAGGAATTCCCCCCTCTTCCAGACCTGAGATCTCCGCTCTCAGAGACTCCATCTTGAACTTGAACATTCGGAAGTACAGGTTCAATGATTTGAGATTCAGAATTGGTCTTACGGAACCGTCCGGTTTTGTAACTACAGACAAGCTGGAATAGTATCCATTGTTTTGTAGATGATGTGGAACTGGAACAATGACCTGGGTCTGTAACAGTTTTTGAATGTCTTCCTGTAAGGTTACTCTTGCTTCCTGTGAAACTGGTAAGCCTGATTTGAAGAATCTGTGAGGTGGGAGATCCTGGAACTCCAGCCGGTAGCCCTGTGATATTAGGTCTATGACCCAGGGATCCTGGCAAGATCTTGTCCAGGTGTGACTGAAGAATTGTAGCCGGCCTCCCACCTGCCAGTCTCCCAGGCATCGCGGTCCACCGTCATGCGGAAAGTTTTGAGGAAACAGAGCCTGAGCTCCGTTCCTGTGAACCAGCAGTCGCTGGCTTGCGTGGTTTACCTCTATCACCTCTGGTGGTGGTAAAAGAACCTCTGGCCTTGCCCCTAAACTTGGCAGTCCGAAAGGACTGTAAATTGGGTCCTGTGTAGGCCTTCCAGGCTGGCGGAGCTGCAGAAGGCAAATAAGTGGACTTACCCGCAGTAGCTCGTGAGATCCACTTGTCAAGTTCATCGCCAAATAAGGCCTCACCTGTGAATGGCAGGCCTTCCACACCTTTTTTGGAATCGGCGTCAGCAGTCCACTGACGTAGCCATAAACCCCTGCGTGCCGACACTGTTGTGCAGCAGGAGCAACACAATTTCCTCCTGAGGTAAGGTGTCTAACCTCTCAATTAAATTACCAGACCATATAGCAATGGCTCGAGTAATCCACCCACATGTTGAAGTGGGTCTCTGGGTCACCCCTGCAGCTGTGTACAAAGATTTGAGTGTTGTCTCAATCTTACGATCAGCTGCATCCTTTCGGGAGGCTGCACCAGGAACAGGTAGTACTATTTTATGTGAGGCAACATGCAAAGAATTTTTCCCAGCGCAAATTTGCGCTGGGAAAAATTCTTTGCATGTTGTATCTTCTACAGCGGAGCAAGGTAGTAGCCCCGCCTCCTTCAGCTGCATTGTCCATGACTAACCTATTCCTCCACTATAGCGCAGTACCCAAACCTTTTCTTGTGTTGTCTCGTATTTTATGTGAGAGCCTGGAGACTGATGTATCCACTATCAGTGGATTTTTCCATTTTTTCGTATCCTCAGGAGGAAAAGGAAAAGATGATAATATTCGCCTAAGAATTTGAAATTTCTCATCTTGACTAACCCACGGTTCTTCAAACAGGGTATTCAGTTCCTTTGATATGGGAAAAGTGGCTGAGGATTTTTTCTTTATATTAAAGTAAGATTCCTTAAACTCCTCGGTCACCTTATCAGGGATATTTAGGACTTCTCTGATAGAATCTATGAGAGCCTCTACACCCTGCGACAGAGTACCCTCCCCTGCCTCTATGTCCACCTCGCCTTCCTCCATTTCTGACCCTGCATTATCAGAGTCAGAATGCAGGATCTGGGCCAAAGTACGTTTTGCGGACAAATGGTAGAGGACTAAGTCGCTGGTCTGAGGACTAAGTCCTTTTGCATAAACTCAGCCATATACTGTCTTAAGTATTGCGTCTCTTTCTCATTACAAGATAATTAGTAGAGATGGTGGAAATCATCCCCCTAATGGAGTCCAGCCATGCTGGCTCCGCCCCACTAGCCTGAGAAGGGATACTACACTGAGTACACACTAGTGAACCCCCCGGAGAAGATGAACACTGTGCCTTACATGAAATACACTCTTTGCCTAATACCCCTTTCACATTGCACAAATAACCCGGTATCGACACGGCATATTGGCGGGTCGACGTGGGTCAGTGTGCGGTGTAAAAGGGCCATGTCCGAATTCCCAGGTCGCCTGACCCGGTAGTTCAACCCGGGTAATAAGAAGGGTTATTCCCGGGTTGAATACCGGGTCAGGTGCAGTGTGAATGGGTTGCCGTGTCGATGCGGCCCGGTACCCATTCACAGCATAGGAAGAGGCGGTACCTCCACTCCCCCCATCCCCCCCACCACTATGGCAACCGGCCCGGGAAGGCCAGCAAGCAGCCACCAATGCCGAATCCCACACGGGAAGGGCCCGTTTCCAATTCCTGGGTGGGATCCGGCATTGGAGATGTGAAAGCGGTAATACTGCCGCAGTGACAGCACACACACAGGAAAAGGTTAAATGCACAATTAGCCCACAAAGAGCCCTTCCCGAGAGTCACAGAGAAAGGATAGAACCAGCACATGGCACCCTTATCGCTAAAGCCAAGCTTATCTGGGTCACAGACTAAGTACCTAGATTAGGGATTTAGTACACTATTATGTTGCTCCTCCAAGCAATGACCCCCCTGGTACCGCTGAGGTAATCTGGAGGCTCTCTGGAGGAGCTGCGCGTCCCTGTCAGTCAGCGTCTGTGTCAGCTGCAGTAGGGTAAAATGGCGCCTGCGAGCTGCTGGATCCACTCATAGTGAAGCCCCGTCCCTTCAATGGCGCGCGGCCTTCCCGCTCTTCTTTATACCGGCTTTATGTGTCTGTGTGCATAAAATGGAGACAGTCCCCTTTTAAGCCTGTATTGCCAGTCTGGGTACTGTGTACACTACAGTATGCGTCTCCATACCCTTATGCCGCCATAATGGCCGGCGACCCGCTAACCGGGATGCCGGCTTAGTACTCACTATTCTTCTTTCTTCTGGCTCTGTTAGGGGTGGCGGCGTGCTGCGGGAATGTACGCTCGCCGCGATGGGGTTTGCAAACAGTTCCCTCCGGAGCTAGCGTCCTGTCAGCGGGAACGGGACCATTAACCCTTAGTGGGGTTGGGCCGCCCCCCCCCCACCACCTAAGTCCAACAAAGCAGGCAGGCTGGTGCCATCCAGTCCTGCCTGAAATGAAATTTAAAAATAGATGCAGAAAACTCTTCAGGAACTTCCAGAGATGTGCCTTCGGGCACATTTTCTAAACGGAGTCTGGTAGGAGGGGCATAGAGGGAGAAGCCAGCACACGTTATCAAACTTCTATAGTGCCCATGGCTCCAAGTGGACCCGTCTACACCCCATGGTACTAAATGTATCCCCAGTATCCCCTAGGACGTAAGAGAAAAGTACAGTAAGTAAACTTAATGGAAACTATATGCTTCATGCACAAATATAAAAAAAGAAAGAAAAGAAGCAGAAACTGCAATTCCCAGTGAAAAAGTAAAGGTGATGTCTACTATGATCACTGTTTAACTTAACTCTGACTGGCAGATTGGTTGTAGGTCCTCTGTTGGGAACCTGCCTTTATTGTAAAACAGAATGAATCATTTAGAGATATGTAAGTATCACTTGAAACAATGGCCCTCATTCCGAGTTGATCGTAGCAGGAAATTTTTTAGCAGTTGGGCAAAACCATGTGCACTGCAGGGGGGGCAGATATAACATTTGCAGAAAGAGTTAGATTTGGGTGGGTTATTTTGTTTCTGTGCAGGGTAAATACTGACTGCTTTATTTTTACACTGCAATTTAGATTGCAGATTGAACACACCCCACCCAAATCTAACTCTCTCTGCACATTTTAAATCTGCCTCCCCTGCACTGCACATGGTTTTGCCCAACTGCTAAAAAAAATCCTGCTGTGATCAACTCGGAATTACCCCCAATGTATGAAATGGGTATGATCACCAGGGGACGGCAGCACAGTACTTGGATGGTTGCTGAAGCCATCCAACCAGGTGCCACCATCCCATGACAAATTTCTGTCATCTTTGTAAAGTCCATCTTCTGTCTAGGAGAAATACCCCCACAATTCTACTTGCTGGGAAAGACTGAATTAAAAATATGCAAAAGCTATATATATAATAGTATTTTAATACCTACCGGTAAATCCTTTTCTCCTAGTCCGTAGAGGATGCTGGGGACTCCAAAAGGACCATGGGGTATAGACGGGATCCGCAGGAGACATGGGCACACTAAAAAGACTTTGACTGGGTGTGAACTGGCTCCTCCCTCTATGCCCTTCCTCCAGACCTCAGTTATAGGAACTGTGCCCAGGGGAGACGGACATTTCGAGGAAAGGATTTTTGTTAAACTAAAGGCGAGAGACATACCAGCTCACACCACAAACACACCGTACAACTGGATCAGCAGGAAAACCAGATAACAGTATGAACTAACAACAGCAACAAGCTGAATATAACTGATACACAAACCTCGTGTAACCGAAAATAACCAGTATCAATACAACTGCAAGGAACAGTCCGCACTGGGATGGGCGCCCAGCATCCTCTACGGACTAGGAGAAAATAAGATTTTAAACCTACCGGTAAATCTATTTCTCCTAGTCCGTAGAGGATGCTGGGGACTCCGTAAGGACCATGGGGTATAGACGGGCTCCGCAGGAGATAGGGCACCTAAAAAGAACTTTGACTATGGGTGTGCACTGGCTCCTCCCTCTATGCCCCTCCTCCAGACCTCAGTTAGAGAACTGCGCCCAGAGAAGATGGACAATACAAGGCAGGATTTAGCAATCCAAGGGCAAGATTCATACCAGCCCACACCAATCATACCATGTAACCTGGAACATACATAACCAGTTAACAGTATGAACAAAAACAACAGTAACGGTCCTAGACCGATGTCAACTGTAACATAACCCTTATGTAAGCAACAACTATATACAAGTCTTGCAGAGTTTCCGCACTGGGACGGGCGCCCAGCATCCTCTACGGAATAGTGGAGAAATAGATTTACCGGTAGGTTTAAAATCTTATTTTCTCTTACATCCTAGAGGATGCTGGGGACTCTGTAAGGACCATGGGGTTTATACCAAAGCATCCAATCGGGCGGGAGAGTGCGTATGACTCTGCAGCACCAACTGAGCAAACGCTAGGTCCTCATCAGCCAGGGTATCAAACTTGTAGAATTTAGCAAAAGTGTTTGACCCCGACCAAGTCGCCGCTCGGCAAAGTTGTAAAGCCGAGACGTCTCGGGCAGCCGCCCAAGAAGAGCCCACCTTCCTAGTGGAATGGGCCTTAACCGAATTTGGTACCGGCAATCCAGCCGTAGAGTGAGCCTGCTGAATCGTATTACAGATCCAGCGAGCAATAGTCTGTTTTGAAGCAGGAGCGCCAATCTTATTGGCCGCATACAGGACAAACAGAGCCTCTGTTTTCCTAATTCTAGCCGTCCTGGCTACATAAATCTTTAAGGCCCTGACTACGTCTAGGGATCTGGAATCCACCAGGTCACCGGTAGCCACAGGCACCACGATAGGTTGATTCATATGGAACGAAGAAACCACTTTAGGCAAAAATTGCGGACGTGTCCTCAATTCAGCTCGATCCACATGAAAAATCAAGTAGGGGCTCTTGTGTGATAGAGCCGCCAATTCTGACACTCGCCTTGCTGATGCTAAGGCCAACAACATGACCACCTTCCAAGTAAGAAATTTCAACTCAACCTTGTTAAGCGGTTCAAACCAGTGTGATTTTAGGAACTGCAACACAACGTTCAGGTCCCATGGTGCCACTGGAGGCACAAAAGGGGGCTGGATGTGCAGCACTCCCTTTACAAACGTCTGGACTTCTGGAAGAGAAGCCAATTCCTTCTGAAAGAAAATCGAGAGGGCTGAAATCTGTACCTTAACCGAGCCTAATTTCAGGCCCATATCCACTCCTGTCTGTAGGAAGTGGAGAAAACGACCCAGATGAAAAACTTCCGTAGGTGCATTCTTGGTCTCACACCAAGACACATACTTTCGCCAGATCCGGTGATAATGTTTTATCGTCACCTCCTTCCTAGCCTTTATTAAAGTAGGGATGACCTCTTCCGGAATCCCCTTTTTTGCTAGGATTCTGCGTTCAACCGCCATGCCGTCAAACGTAACCGCGGTAAGTCTTGAAATACACAGGGCCCCTGCTGCAACAGGTCTTCCCTCAGAGGAAGAGGCCAGGGGTCTCCTGTGAGCATCTCTTGTAGATCCGAGTACCAGGCCCTTCGAGGCCAGTCTAGGACAACGAGTATCGTCTGTACTCTTCTTCGTCTTATGATCCTCAACACTTTCGTGATGAGAGGAAGAGGAGGAAACACGTAGACCGATTCGAACACCCACGGTGTTACCTGTGCGTCTACTGCTACTGCCTGAGGGTCCCGAGACCTTGCGCAATACCTCCGAAGTTTTTTGTTGAGGCGTGACGCCATCATGTCTATTTGAGGGGTTCCCCAAAGACGTGTTACGTCTGCAAAGACTTCTTGATGAAGTCCCCACTCTCCTGGATGGAGATCGTGTCTGCTGAGGAAGTCTGCTTCCCAGTTGTCTACTCCCGGAATGAAGACAGCCGACAGAGCGCTTACATGATTTTCCGCCCAGCGAAGAATCCTTGTGGCTTCCGCCATCGCGACTCTGCTTCTTGTCCCGCCTTGGCGGTTCACATGAGCCACTGCTGTGACATTGTCTGATTGAATCAGAACCGGTAGGTTTCGAAGAAAACTCTCCGCTTGTCGAAGGCCGTTGTAAATGGCCCTGAGTTCCAACACATTGATGTGTAGACAGGACTCCTGGTCTGACCAAAGACCCTGAAAAGTATTTCCCTGTGTGACCGCTCCCCATCCTCGGAGGCTCGCGTCCGTGGTAACCAGGATCCAGTCCTGAATCCCGAACCGGCGACCCTCCAGTAGGTGAGCACTTTGCAACCACCACAGGAGGGACACTCTGGTTCCCGGGGACAGAGTTATTTTCCGATGTAAGTGCAGATGGGACCCTGACCACTTGTCCAGAAGGTCCCATTGAAAAATCCGTGCATGGAACCTTCCGAAGGGAATGGCCTCGTAGGCCGCCACCATTTTTCCCAGAACTCAAGTGCATTGGTGAACTGACACCCTTTTTGGTTTTAGCAGTTCTCTGACCATGTTCTGGATGTCTTGGGCCTTCTCTATTGGGAGAAAGACCTTCATTTGTTCCGTATCCAATATCATACCTAGGAACGGTAGTCGAGTTGTCGGAATCAACTGTGACTTTGGTAGATTTAGAATCCAACCGTGTTGCTGGAGCACTCTCAGAGAGAGCGCCACACTGCTCAGCAATTTCTCCCTTGATCTCGCTTTTATCAGGAGATCGTCCAAGTATGGGATAATTGTCACTCCATACTTGCGCAGGACCACCATCATTTCCGCCATTATTTTGGTGAAAATCCTCGGGGCCGTGGAAAGTCCAAACGGCAACGTCTGAAATTGGAAAAGACAATCCTGTACAGCGAATCTCAGGTATTCCTGATGGGGGGCATATATGGGGACATGAAGGTACGCATCCTTTATGTCCAGAGACACCATAAACTCCCCCTCCTCCATGTTGGCTATTATCGCTCTGAGTGATTCCATTTTGAATTTGAATCTTTTTATGTACAGGTTTAGGTATTTCAGATTCAAAATCGGTCTGACCGAACCGTCCGGTTTCGGGACCACAAATAGGGTTGAGTAGTAACCTCTTCCCTGCTGGTGCAGGGGAACCTTGATTATCACTTGCTGTATACACAGCGTTTGAATTGCAGCTAACACTACATCCCTTTCCGATGTGGAAGCTGGTAGGGCCGATTTGAAAAATCGGCGCGGGGGCACCTCCTCGAATTCCAGTTTGTAACCCTGGGAAACTATTTCCAACACCCAGGGATTCAGGTCCGAACTGACCCAGGCCTGACTGAAAAGTCGAAGACGTGCCCCCACCGGTGCGGACTCCCTCAGGGGAGCCCCAGCGTCATGCTGTGGGTTTTGGAGCAGCCGGGGAGGACTTTTGTTCCTGGGCACCTGCTGCAGCAGGTGCTCTCTTGCCTCTGCCCTTACCTCTGGCGAGGAAAGAGGATCCCCGACCTCTTTTGGACTTGTGCGACGGAAAGGACTGCATCTAATAGGGTGTTACTTTCTTTTGCTGTTGGGGAATATATGGTAAAAAATTTGATTTACCTGCTGTAGCTGTGGAAACCAGGTCCGTCAGCCCATCCCCGAACAATACATCCCCCCTATAGGGTAGTACTTCCATATGTTTCTTGTAATCCGCATCACCTGTCCATTGGCGAGTCCATAAGGATCTTCTCGCTGAGATAGCCATGGCATTGGCCCTAGAAGCTAGCAATCCAATGTCCCTTTGAGCATCCCTCATAAATAAGGCTGCGTCTTTTATATGGGCTAGAGTTAGGAATATAGTATCCTTATCCATAGTATCAAATTGATCTGTCAACTCATCTGTCCAAGCTGCAATTGCGCTACACACCCATGCCGACGCAATCGTCGGTCTTAGCACAGCACCCGTATGAGAATAAATACCCTTTAAGGTAGTTTCTTGCCTGCGATCTGCTGGGTCTTTAAGGGCCGCTGTGTCAGGAGACGGTAGCGCCACTTTCTTGGAAAAGCGCGTCAGGGCCTTGTCCACAGTGGGGGGTAATTCCCAAATCTCCCTGTCCTGCTTAGGGAAAAGGTATGCCATAAAAATTCTTTTGGGGATCTGCGGTCTCTTATCCGGAGTCTCCCAAGCTTTTCCAAAGAACTCATTTAATTCATGAGATGTGGGAAAATTAATAATCTGTTTCTTTTCCTTAAACATGTGTACCCTTGTGTCGGGGACTGAGGGTTCATCCACAATATGCAACACATCCCTTATTGCCACAATCATACACTGAATAGTTTTAGTCACCCTAGGGTGCAATTTTACTTCGTCATAGTCGACACTGGAATCAGAATCCGTGACGGTAGTAGTGTCTTGTGTTAAGGGACGCTTTTGAGACCCCGACGGGCCCTGTGAGTCGGTCCAATCTGAGGATTGACCGCCTGATGTCCCCCCTAAACCAGCCTTATCAAGCCTTTTATGTAAAGATGCCACACTTGCATGCAACGTATGCCACATGTCCATCCAATCAGGAGTCGGCACAACCGACGGGGACACACCACTCATTTGCTCCACCTCCTCCTTGGAGAAGCCTTCCGCCTCAGACATGTCGACACACACGTACCGACACCCCACACACACAGGGATTTACCTATAAGGGGACAAAACCCCAACCAGGCCCTTAGGAGAGACAGAGAGATAGAGTATGCCAGCACACACCCAGCGCTTAAAAACACTGGAATATACAACCAGATAGCGCTTTTATATGTTTATAATCGTAATCTCCACTCACTGCGTCGCCAAAGTGCCCCCCTCCTCCTTTTTCCAACCTGTGAAGCTCAGCAGGGGAGAGAACAGGGAGCCAGCGTTTTCTCATGCAGCCTCTGTGGAGAAAATGGGGCTGGTTAGTGCTGAGGATCAAGCCCCGCCCACCCGACGGCGGGCTTCGGTCCCTTCATCATATATTAATAAAATGGCGGGGGTCCGCGGATTTATTGTCCCCCAGCCTAATCCACCTTATTTATGGCCAAAACGAGGTTTATTGCTGCCCAGGGCGCCCCCCCCCTGCGCCCTGCACCCTTCAGTGCCTGCTTTGTGTGTGTGACTGGGAGCAATGGCGCGCAGCTTACCGCTGCGCGCTTACCTCATGAAGATCTGATGTCTTCTGCCGCCTGAAGTCTTTTCCTCAATACTCGCCCGGCTTCTATCTTCGGCATCTGTGAGGAGGACGGTGGCGGCGCGGCTTCGGGACGAACCCCAGGTGAGACCTGTGTTCCGACTCCCTCTGGAGCTAATGGTGTCCAGTAGCCTAGAAGCAGTGCCCAACTTTACAAGCCAGCTCTGCTTCTCTCTCCTCGGTCCCACGATGCAGGGAGCCTGTTGCCAACAGGACTCCCTGAAAATAAAAAACCTAACAAAATTCTTTTTCCACAGAAAACTCTGGAGAGCTCTCTGCAGTGCACCCATTCTCCTCTGGGCACAAGATCTAACTGAGGTCTGGAGGAGGGGCATAGAGGGAGGAGCCAGTGCACACCCATAGTCAAAGTTCATTTTAGGTGCCCTATCTCCTGCGGAGCCCGTCTATACCCCATGGTCCTTACGGAGTCCACAGCATCCTCTAGGACGTAAGAGAAAAGGATTTACCGGTAGGTATTAAAATCCTATTTTCTCTTACGTCCAAGAGGATGCTGGGGACTCCAAAAGGACCATGGGGTCTATACCAAAGCTCCAGACCGGGCGGGAGAGTGCAGATGACTCTGCAGCACCTATTGAGCAAACATGAGGTCCTCCTCAGCCAGGGTATCAAACTTATAGAACTTAGCAAAAGTGTTTGAACCCGACCACGTAGCTGCTCGGCAAAGTTGAAGTGCCGAGACCCCTCTGGCAGCCGCCCAAGAAGAGCCCTCCTTCCTGGTAGAATGGGCTTTTACTGACTTCGGCAACGGCAGCCCAGCCGAAGAATGAGCGTGCTGAATCGTATTACAAATCCAGCGTGCAATAGTCTGCTTGGAAGCAGGATTTCCAATCTTGTTGGAAGCATACAGGACAAACAGAGCCTCTGTTTTCCTAGTAAGAGCCATTCTGGCGACATAAATTTTCAAAGCTCTTACGACATCAAGAGATTTTGGGACTGCCACAGCATCCGTAGCCACAGGTACCACAATAGGTTGATTTATGTGAAACGAAGAAACCACCTTCGGCAGAAATTGTTGACGAATCCTCAATTCTGCTCTATCCACATGCAAAATCAAATATAGGCTCTTGTGAGACAAAGCCGCCAATTCGGACACTCGTCTGGCAGATGCCAAAGCCAAAAGCATGACCACTTTCCAAGTAAGAAACTTTAACTCAACCTTACGCAAAGGTTCAAACCAGTGAGACATAAGAAACTGTAACACCACTTCAAGATCCCACGGTGCCACGGGTGGCACAAATATAGGATGGATATGCAGCACTCCCTTCACGAAAGTCTGAACCTCAGGAAGGAGGGACAATTCTTTTTGAAAGAAAATAGATAAAGCCCAAATCTGCACTTTGATGGAACCCAATTTCAGGCCTGCATCCACGCCTGCCTGCAAAAAGTGGAGGAAACGACCCAAGTGAAACTCCTCCGCAGGAGCTGCTTTGGTTTCACACCACGACACATACTTTCTCCAAATACGGTGATAATGTTTTGCCGTAACCTCCTTCCTAGCCTTAAGGAGAGTGGGGATGACCTCCCCGGGAATACCTTTCCGAGCTAGGATTTGGCGTTCAATTTCCACGCCGTCAAATGCAGCCACAATAAGTCCGGAAACACGCAGGGCCCCTGCAGTAACAGGTCCTCTCTTAGAGGAAGCGGACAAGGATCTTCTACTAGTAATTCCTGAAGATCCGGATACCAGGCCCTCCGTGGCCAATCTGGAACGACGAGTATTGCCTGAACCCTTCTTATGATCCTCAACACCTTTGGAATGAGAGGAAGCGGAGGGAACACATACACCGACTGAAACACCCACGGAGTTACCAGGGCGTCCACTGCACAGGCTTGGGGGTCCCTCGACTTGGAACAATACTTCGGAAGCTTCTTGTTGAGGCGAGACGCCACCATGTCTATCTGAGGAATTCCCCAACGCCTTGTCACTTCTGCAAATACCTCTTGATGAAGAGCCCACTCTCCTGGATGGAGATCGTGTCTGCTGAGGAAGTCTGCTTCCCAGTTGTCCACGCCCGGGAGGAAGACTGCTGACAGAGCGCTCACGCGCTGTTCCGCCCAGCGGAGAATTCTTGTGGCCTCTGCCATTGCCGCCCTGCTCCTTGTTCCGCCTTGGCGGTTTACGTACGCCACCGCTGTTATGTTGTCCGTCTGGATCAGGACAGGGAGACCCTGAAGAAGGTTCTTCGCTTGCAGGAGGACGTTGTAAATGGCTCTTAACTGGAGAACATTTATGTGGAGACAAGATTCCTGGCTTGACCATTTTCCCTGGAAACTTCTTCCTTGCGTGACTGCGCCCCAGCCACGGAGACTTGCATCTGTGGTCAGCAGGACCAAGTCCTGGATTCCAAATCGGCGTCCATCTAGAAGGTGAGAACCTTGCAGCCACCACAGGAGAGAAATCCTGGCCCTGGAAGACAGACTTATTTTCCGGTGCATGTGCAGGTGAGACCCGGATCATTTGTTCAGCAGATCCCACTGAAACCTCCGGGCATGAAACCTGCCAAACGGAATGGCTTCGTAAGCCGCAACCATCTTCTCTAGCACTCGAGTGCATTGATGAATCGACACTCTTGTTGGCCTCAGAAGCTCCTTGACCATGGTCTGTATTTCCAGAGCTTTGTCCGCCGGAAGAAACACTCTCTGAAGCTCCGTGTCTAGGATCATGCCCAGGAAGGGTAGCCAAGTTGTCGGGATCAACTGAGACTTTGGCAAATTTAGAATCCAACCGTGATGTCGCAGAACCGACAGGGAGTGTTCCACATTTCTTAACAACTGTTCCTTTGATCTCGCCTTTATCAGGAGATCGTCCAAGTACGGGATAATTGTGACCCCCTGCTTGCGAAGGAGTACCATCATTTCCGCCATTACCTTGGTGAAAACCCTCGGGGCCATGGAAAGCCCAAACGGAAACGTCTGAAATTGGTAATGACAATCCTGCACCGCAAATCTCAGGAAGGCCTGATGAGGAGGATATATCGGGACGTGTAAATAGGCATCCTTTATGTCGACTGACGCCATAAAATCCCCCCCTTCTAGGCTGGAGATCACAGCTCGAAGAGATTTCATCTTGAACTTGAAAGTCTTCAAGTATGGATTGAGGGATTTTAGGTTCAGAATCGGTCTGACCGAGCCGTCCGGCTTTAGCACGACAAAGAGGCGCAAATAGAACCCTTCCCCCCGTTGGGACGGGGGAACCGGCACAATGACCCTCTGTTGACACAGCTTTTGTATCGCAGCATTTACTACTACTCTTTCTGGAAGAGAAACTGGTAGGGCCGACTTGAAAAAGCGGCGGAGGGGGTAACTCCTGAAACTCCAGTTTGTACCCTTGGGACACTATGTCTAAGACCCAAAGATTCAGGGCCGATTGAAACCAGACCTGACTGAAGAATCGGAGACTGCCCCCCACCGGCACGGACTCCCGCATGGGAGCCCAAGCGTCATGCGGTGGACTTGGTAGAGGCGGGGGAGGACTTTTGGTCCTGGGTGCCTGACACGGCAGGCGACCTCTTTCCCTTTCCTCTACCCTTTGAAGCGAGGAAGGACGAGCCCTTTCCTTTTTTGTATTTATTAGGCCGAAAGGACTGCATCTGATGATGGGGTGCCTTTTTCTGTTGTGTGGGAACATAAGGAAGAAAAGATGACTTACTCGAAGTAGTGGTAGACACCAAGTCAGCACGGCCGTCTCCAGCTTGCGATCCGCCAGATCCTTGAGAGCAGCCGTGTCAGGAGACTGAAACGCCACCTTCTTGGACAATCGGGATAGAGCCTTGTCCACATTGGGAGACGACTCTCATTTCTCCCTGTCGTCAGAGGGGAAAGGATATGCCATAAAAATTCTCTTGGGAATCTGCCACCTTTTGTCAGGCGACTCCCAAGCCTTTTCACAAAGAGCGTTCAGTTCATGAGAGGGGGAAAACTTCACCTCAGGCTTTTTCCCTTTAAATAAGCAAACCCTTGTGTCTGGAACAGCAGGTTCCTCAGAGATATGTAAAACATCTTTAATAGCCACAATCATGTACTGAATACTCCTAACTACCCTTGGATGTAAAGTAGCCTCATTGAAATCGACATCGGAATCAGAGTCTGTGTCGGTATCTGAATCTGCCATCTGGGTAAATGAACGTTTTTGTGACCCTGAGGGGGTCTGTACCTGAGACAAAGTGTCCTCCATGGATTTCCTCCATGTTTGTGTCTGAGAATCAGATTTATCCAGCCTCTTAGACAATAAAGCCACATTTGCATTCAGTGTACTCAACATATTCACCCAATCAGCAGTCGGCTGTGCCTACAGAGTCATTCCCAAATCCTTTTCTGCGCCCCCAGTAACTTCCTCCGTGGAGGAACACTCAGCCTCAGACATGTCGACACGTAGTACCGACACACCCACACTCACACCGGCCAAATCAAGGGGACAGACCCACAGAGAAGCCTGTAGAGAGAAACACAGAGGGAGTATGCCAGCTCACACCCCAGCGCCCATATACTACAAATAAATAATATATGTGGTTTGCGCTGAAATATAAACATAAAAAGCACCAAATTGCATGTGCCCCCACCCGTTTTGCTCCCTTGTTACTTGTAAGGAGCTTGGAGGTCAGGGCCAGTGTCTCTGCAGTGGCTGTGGAGAGAGAAAATGGCGCTGGTGAGCTGTGCAGCTAAGCCCCGCCCCTTCCCGGCACGCTGTAGTCCCGCTCAAATTTGAATTTTTTATACTGGTGGGGGTAATGTATACGGTGCCGGGCACCGAATCTGCCTTTGCCAGTGCACACAAAGCCTTGAGTAACTGCTGCCCAGGGCGCTCCCCCCCCCCAGCGCCCTGCACCCTGTATCATTGGTGTGTGTGTGGGAGCATGGAGCAGAGCGCTACCGCTGCGCTGTACCTCCGTCACTGAAGTATTCTGCCGTCTGAAGCCTTCTGTTCTTCTAATACTCACCCGGCTTCTTTCTTCTGGCTTCTGTGAGGGGGGTGACGGCGCGGCTCCGGGAACAAGCAGCTAAGCGCACCAAGTGATCGAACCCTCTGGAGCTAATGGTGTCCAGTAGCCTAAGAAGCAGAGCCTTTGAACTAAGCAGAAGTAGGTCTGACTTCTCTCCCCTCAGTCCCACGATGCAGGGAGCCTGTAGCCAGCAGGTCCCCCTGAAAATAAAAAACCTAACAAAAGTCTTTCCAGAGAAACTCTAGAGCTCCCCTAGTGTGTGTCCAGTCACTCCTGGGCACAGAATCTAACTGAGGTCTGGAGGAGGGGCATAGAGGGAGGAGCCAGTTCACACCCAGTCAAAGTCTTTTTAGTGTGCCCAAGTCTCCTGCGGATCCCATCTATACTCCATGGTCCTTTTGGAGTCCCCAGCATCCTCTAGGACGTAAGAGAAATATATATATATATATATATATATATATATGTATGTACAGTATATGTATAAATCCAAGTAATCCGGCACTCACATAAATCCTGCAGTCATATGAAAGAGAAAAGGTCCTTGCTTGTGTACCCTCCCGTGGGGCTCACCCCAATAATAGCATAAGCAATAGACAAGGGCGGCACTCCAATGCTAACTATAAAAGCAATTGCTGCTTTAATATGCCCAATGTTTCGGGGCACGTAACTCCGTCATCAGGGGTTCGAAACGTTGAGCACATTAAAGCAGCAATTGCTTTTATATTAAGCCTTGGCCTGACGCCCTCGTCTACTGCTTATGCTATAACACACACACACACACACACACACACACATATATATATATATAATATATAGGCAGAAAGAAATACAGCAGCACTCAGAGTCTTGAGGCAGGATGAATGTATTAAAAAATACACCATGAAACCACCAACGTTTTGGGGACCAACACGCCCCTTTGTCAAGGTGACTATCTATATCTAATAGTATTGCATCTTTTTTTTAAAGAAATGCGTTTTTTTACATTCAGGGAAAATACTGGGTGCTTTTGCATGTACCTGAAGCGAACAAATTCCAGACAGTTTTATTTTTACAATAAAGTTTATACTTGATCTAGGACACATCCTTTCCCAACTCTTGTGGGAACATGGTTACACTGTACCAAGCTGCAAATTGCTTTTATTTATTTGCTCCTAATTCTGGATCAGGCCCCGTGTGTCAATGTGAAAGAGAAAGATGACTGTAGATTTCCTATAACATGCATTCACGCAGCAAATGTTTCAGACTGAGGAACAAATACATTTAATGGGACATAATGTTTTTTCTATGTCAGCAGAAGGTTCGCCCTTAGGTGGGGGGTTTTTTGTGCGCTTATAATGCAGTGCATATCTCGTGTATCTTGGTTGCGTTCACAAGCTAGTGTTCTGTCTTTAGCAGTCAGACTTAATGGGACGGATGTAAAGGCGTGCGAGACAGCCGGAACTCCGAGATTCCAGCCAAACACGAATGTATTTTTAAAGCAGCAAACATTGACAAGGCAAAACCAACCTGGTTTTGCCTTGTAAATGTTTGCTGCTTTCAAAAAAATGCACTCCATTACATCCGGCACAGTACATGTAAGGGACCACCTCCAGGTATTGTTCACTATGTCGACGCTAGAGTCACTAGGTCGATTCTATATCATCAACATGAGAAAGGTTGAATGGTCAAAGGTTGACATGTAAAAAGGTAGACAATGGAAAAGGTTGAGAGGTACAAAAGGTCAACACATGAAAGGGTCGACATGGAAAATGGAAACCACAAAAAAGGGTCGATACAACATTTTATTTCTCTTTCACATGGAACCCCAATTAGTGTACTGCTTCGCTTGCCATGCTTCGGGAAAGGTGCCTCACTGTGCCTGGCACATGTTACTATTCCCAGTTTTAGTCCACATGGATGATGTAGTATGCAAAAACCTTTAAAAAGTTTTGTCGGCCATGTGTGTGTCGACCGATCATGTTGAACATTTGAACCTTTTTGTTGACCATAAGCACTGTTGATATTTCACATGTCGACCTAATGCCCATGTCGTCATTTTGACAATGTAGGCCTAATGCATGTCAACCATTAGTGGTCGACCTTTTTACTGTCGACCTAGAGACCAGATAACCTTTTCTCCACCAGTCAATCCCACTTTATCACGCTATGGGCCTAATTCAGACCTGATTGCAAAAGCAAAATCTTTCTCTAATGGGCAAAACCATGTACACTGCAGGTGTGGCAGATGTAACATGTGCAGAGAGCGTTAGGTTTAGGTGAGCTATATTGTTTCTGTGCAGGGTAAATACTGGCTGCTTGTTTTTACACTGCAATGTAGATTTCAGTTTGAACACACCCCACCCAAATCTAACTCTCTCTGCACATGTTATATCTGCCCCCACCCCTGCAGTGCACATTGGGCCTAATTTAGACTTGATCGCTGTTGTGTGATTTCGCATGACGGGCAATTATTGAACGACTGCACATGCGTATGGATCGCAATGTACAGGCGCAAGGTCAAACTGCAAAAGAATAGTGTGAAAATTTTGAACGCTAGGCGTACGCAAGTACGCAACTGGCCGTTTTCTGGGAGTGTCAGGAAAATGCAGACGTTTCCAAGGGTTTTCAAGGAGGGTGTGACGTCAGCTCCGGCCCCGATCAGCGTGTTTGTATCGCACTGTAGGAGTAAGTCTTGGGCTACGCACAGACTGGATAATCATTTGATGGTGAGTGAGTTGCAACCAGATTTGCAGATGTCCACTGTCTGGCAAAGTTTTTGTACGGCATACGCATGCATTTGCACACTTGCGCGGGGCAGGTTTTCACTCTCTATGGTTGGCGGCTATCTGATCACAGACCTCAGCAAAAACACAGAGGATCGATCAGGCCTGAATTAGGCCCATGGCTTTGTCCATTAGAGAAAAAGTTTGCAGTTGCGATCAGGTTTGAATTAGGCCCCATAGCCAGCAGGAACATGATTGGTCCTAGATGCATATGTAAAATTGCAGTGAATTTAAAGATCTGCAATAATATTTCCCATTACACTGAAGACCACAAACCCTTGGAAATCAGAAAGACAAATTGTAACAGTTACTTTCACATGTCTTTCTCCCAGGATAGAACAGTCACTGTCCTTACACCACGAGAATGCTGCTGAATCTCCTCCGTATTTTTTGCACGTTGCAGGCCAAAATAATGTAGGAGGAAACAGCAAGAATGATATATAAATATATGTAGGTCTGATTATTACTGCTGTTTCAGAAACATGGTGATCCATTGTGACAAATGCGCTTGAAAGGCAAGCTGTTAAAATAAGAAAAAGAGAGTGATAGCCACAGTATCACAGCAGGAATAATTTAGGCTGTTCAATGCTAGGATTTGGTGTGGGAAGAGATTGAACCATAATTTGTCAGGGAATTATGCGTTATTACATTACATCTGAAGGTGTGAGAGTAATGTAGGAGCAGTAGAGACAATGCATAGCAAAGAGTATGATATGTCAGGTCGTGGTTCTATTATTCATACTGTATATCATTATATTATTAGAAAAAAGTAGTCGTCTCATATCTCAGAAAGCCCCTGGGCGGCTATTCCAGTGAATATGCGCCATTAAAAGGACAGATATTTCGAATTCCTTTAGTCAAGCAATCATAATATAAGGTTCCTGATATTTCAGATTCCTTTAGTCAGGCAATCATATAAGGTTCTTGACAAAATTATATAATACCAGATACATTTTCCCATTTTATATATATATATATATATATATATATATATATAACGCTCGTCTCCGGCACTCCAGCTACATTAGCTTGCTAAGGTGCCTTCCTTGTGGGGCAATCCCACGTAGATATGTAGACAGGATAAAGGCGGCACTCAAAGACTTTCACAAATGGTGAAAAAAGCATCCGTGCAGGGATGCTGTTTTAATAAGTGTTACGTTTCGGGGACGTATCCCCTTCAAAAGGGGATACGTCCCCGAAACTTAACACTTATGATGTAGTTCCCTGCACGGATGCTTTTTTCACCATTTGTGCAAGTCTTTGAGTGCCGCCTTTATCCTGTCTACATATATATATATATATATATATATATATATATATATATTGAGCTAGTGTCATAATTTTAAGTCACATGGGGGGTGATTCAATTCTTTTAATGGGTGCCCAAAGTGATGGGCTTCCGTTTAAGCAATTCAATTGTTGTTCTGATCGGGCACCCATCATTTTTCATGCGCCCAGCAGCTAAACCCATCTAAAGTCCTAGTAAGGGTGTCCAAACTCCCATTTAGGAGCCCAAACTACGGACTTATTCGCACATTTCTTCACGCCACCTCTGCTGGCTGTAAGAAGAAATGCGTCTCCTGCGCTGTTGTTAATGGGCGCCCAAATGGAACAATATTTGAATAGCTCTGCTTTGCGCCCCCTAGTGACAGCTACGGGGGATGTTTTCCCCTGAATCACCAGCATATAGTCTACGGCAGGCCAGGCCAACCTGTGGCTCTCCAGCTGTTGTGAAACTACAAGTCTTAGCATGCCCTGCTACAGCTTTGCTATTAGGGAATGCAAAAACTGTGGCAGGGCATGCTGGGAAGTGTAGTTTTACAACAGCTGGAGAGCCACAGGTTGGACAAGCCTGGTCTATGGGAATGTTATTATTACACCTGTATACTGGCCATTTACTGCTAACAGAGACATAGTGGAGAAGATTTAACATAAATATAGAATAAACTTTTACTGATTTATAATTAAATTTGCATCTTGATAAAAATGGGATTTTGGTCTACACCAATAAATCCTTTTCTCGTAGTCCATAGTGGACGCGGGTGCACTTTAAATTTTTAACAATGTGTGAATGGCTCCACCCCTCTATGCCCCCTCCCCCTGACCAGTCTAGAAAACTGTGCCCGAAGAGAGAAGAACATAGACAAAGATAGGGAAAAGAGCCAAGCCGACAAAGTCTAACTAGAACAGTAAAACTGGAAACACATAACTGTTACGTAGAACAACACTAAAGCGAACACAAAAGGCATTCCAAAAGAAGAGAACACAGCACTGGGCGGGCCCCCAGCGTCCCCTATGGTCTACAAGAAAAGGATTTATCGGTGAGTACCATAATCCCGTTTTCTCTAGCATCCACAGGGGACACTGGGGTAGGTGATTACAGTGAAGACATCCCAAAGCTCCCATCCCGGGCGGGACAGTGCTGTGGGCCGTGTATGACAGAATGACCAAACTGAGAGTCAGATTCTGCAAAGGTATCAAACCTATAAAACTTGAAAAAGGTATGTTTACCCACCCAGGTAGCAGCACGACATAACTGCAAAGCTGAGACTCCCCGGGCCAACGCCCAGAAAGACCCCACCACACGGATGCAGTGGGCCATACTGGCCGAATGTAATGGCCTAGACAAAGAGATATAAGCCTGCAGAATGGCAACTTTTATCCACCTGGTCAATGTTTGCTTGGAAGCTGACTAGCCCAATCTATGCGGGTAATACAACACAAAAAGGGAATCAGATTTTCGCAGTGGAACCATCCGCTGAACACAGATGCGGAGGACCCGAACAACATCCAAGGTCTTTGCAGTAGGAGAATCATCTTGACTATTTTATGTGGAAAGCTGAAACCACTTTCGGCAAGAAGGCCGGTCGGGTCCTCAATTCCACTCTGTCCTCATGAAAAATCAAATATGGAGAGCGGCACGACAAGGCTCCCAATTCAGAGACTCTCCGAGTTGAAGCCAGAGCCAAAAGAAGCACCACCTTCCACGAGAGACATTTTAAATCCATGGTCTCCAGAGTTTCAAATAACAGAGACTGAAGGAATTTAAGCACCAAGTTTAAGTCCCAAGGTTGTAACCATGACACCCCCTGTAGAAAAGTCTGAAACTCTGGGACAGTGGCCAAACGCTTCTGGAAAAAAATAAGATTTTACTCACCGGTAAATCTATTTCTCGTAGTCCGCAGTGGATGCTGGGAACTCTGTAAGGACCATGGGGAATAGCGGCTCCGCAGGAGACTGGGCACAACTAAAGAAAGCTTTAGGTCACCTGGTGTGCACTGGCTCCTCCCACTATGACCCTCCTCCAAGCCTCAGTTAGGACACTGTGCCCGGACGAGCTGACATAATAAGGAAGGATTTTGAATCCCGGGTAAGACTCATACCAGCCACACCAATCACACCGTATAACTCGTGATACTATACCCAGTTAACAGTATGAATATAACTGAGCCTCTCAACAGATGGCTCAACAATAACCCTTTAGTTAGGCAATAACTATATACAAGTATTGCAGACAATCCGCACTTGGGATGGGCGCCCAGCATCCACTACGGACTACGAGAAATAGATTTACCGGTGAGTAAAATCTTATTTTCTCTGACGTCCTAGTGGATGCTGGGAACTCCGTAAGGACCATGGGGATTATACCAAAGCTCCCATATGGGCGGGAGAGTGCGGATGACTCTGCAGCACCGAATGAGAGAACTCCAGGTCCTCCTCAGCCAGGGTATCAATTTTGTAGAATTTAGCAAACGTGTTTGCCCCTGACCAAGTTGCAGCTCAGCAAAGTTGGAAAGCCGAGACCCCTCGGGCAGCTGCCCAAGATGAGCCCACCTTCCTTGTGGAATGGGCTTTTACAGATTTTGGCTGCGGTAGTCCAGCCGCAGAATGCGCCAGCTGAATTGTGCTACAAATCCAGCGAGCAATAGTCTGCTTAGAAGCAGGAGCACCCAGTTTGCTGGGTGCATACAGGATAAACAGCGAGTCAGTTCTCCTGACTCTAGCCGTCCTGGAAACATAATTTTTCAAGGCCCTGACTACGTCCAGTAACCTGGAATCCTCCAAGTCCCTAGTAGCCGCAGGCACTACAATAGGTTGGTTCAAGTGAAAAGCTGATACCACCTTAGGGAGAAACTGGGGACGAGTCCTCAATTCTGCCCTATCCATATGGAAAATCAGATAAGGACTTTTATATGACAAAGCCGCCAATTCTGATACACGCCTGGCCGAAGCCAAGGCCAATAACATGACCACTTTCCGCGTGAGATATTTTAGATCCACGATTTTTAGTGGCTCACACCAATGTGATTTTAAGAAACTCAACACCACGTTGAGAACCCAAGGTGCCACTGGAGGCACAACCGGGGGCTGAATATGCAGCACTCCTTTTACAATGTCTGAACTTCAGGTACTGAAGCTAGTTCTTTCTGGAAGAAAATCGACAGAGCCGAGATCTGTACCTTAATGGAGCCTAATTTTAGGCCCATAGACACTCCTGCTTGTAGGAAATGCAGAAATCGACCTAGTTGAAACTCCTCTGTTGGGGCCTTTTTTGGCCTCACACCAAGCAACATATTTTCGCCATATGCGGTGATAATGTTTTGCAGTTACATCTTTCCTGGCTTGAATCAGCGTAGGAATGACTTCCTCCGGAATGCCCTTTTCCTTTAGGATCCGGCGTTCAACCGCCATGCCGTCAAAACGTAGCCGCGGTAAGTCTTGGAACAGACAGGGCCCCTGCTGCCGCAGGTCCTGTCTGAGCGGCAGAGGCCATGGGTCCTCTGATATAATTTCTTGAAGTTCTGGGTACCAAGCTCTTCTTGGCCAATCCGGAACCACGAGTATCGTTCTTACTCCTCGCCTTCCTATTATTCTCAGTACCTTTTGTATGAGAGGCAGAGGGGGGAACACATAAACCGACTGGTACACTCACGGTGTTACCAGAGCGTCCACAGCTATCGCCTGAGGGTCCCTTGACCTGACGCAATATCTTTTATAGCTTTTTGTTGAGGCGGGACGCCATCATGTCCACCTGTGGCCTTTCCCAATGGTGTACAATCCTTTGGAAGACTTCTGGATGAAATCCCCACTCTCCCGGGTGGAGGTCGTGTCTGCTGAGAAGATCTTCTTCCCAGTCGTCCACTCCGGGAATGAACACTGCTGACAGTGTTAACACATGATTTTCCGCCCATCGGAGAATCCTTGTGGCTTCTGCCATCGCCATCCTGCTTCATGTGCCGCCCCGTTGGTTTACATGGGCGACTGCCGTGATGTTGTCTGATTGGATCAGTACCGGCTGGTTTTGAAGCAGAGGCCTTGCCTGACTCAGGGCATTGTAAATGGCCCTCAGTTCCAGAATATTTATGTGTAGGGAAGTCACCTGACTTGACCAAAGTCCCTGGAAGTTTCTTCCCTGTGTGACTGCCCCCCAGCCTCAAAGGCTGGCATCCATGGTCACTAGGACCTAGTCCTGTATGCCGAACCTGCGGCCCTCTTGAAGATGGGCACTCTGCAGCCACCACAGTAGAGATACCCTGGTCCTTGAAGACAGGGTTATCAGCCGATGCATCTGAAGATGTGATCCGGACCACTTGTCCAACAGGTCCCACTGAAAAGTTCTTGCATGGAACCTACCGAATGGGATTGCTTCGTAGGAAGCTACCATTTTTCCCAGGACTCGCGTGCAATGATGCACCGATACCTGTTTTGGCTTCAGGAGGTCTTTGACTAGAGATGACAGCTCCTTGGCTTTCTCCTCCGGGAGAAACACTTATTTCTGTTCTGTGTCCAGAACCATCCCCAGGAACAGTAGACGTGTCGTAGGAACCAGCTGTGACTTTGGACTGTTTAGAATCCAACCGTGCTGTTGTAGCACTTTCCAAAATAGTGCTACCCCGACTAGCAACTGCTCCTTGGACCTTGCCCTTATAAGGAGATTGTCCAAATACGGGATAATTAAAACTCCCTTTTTTCGAAGGAGTATCATCATTTCGGCCATTACCTTGGTAAACACCCTCGGTGCCATGTACAGTCCAAACGGCAGTGTCTGGACTTGGTAATGGCAATCCTGTACCACAAATCTGAGGTACTCCTGGCGAGGATGGTAAATGGGGACATGCAGGTAAGCATCCTTGATGTCCCGGGATCCCATGTAATCCCCCTCGTCCAGGCTTGCAATAACCGCCCTGAGCGATTCCATCTTGAACTTGAATTTTTTTATGTATGTGTTCAAGGATTTTAAATATAAAATGGGTCACACCGAACCATGCGGTTTCGGTACCCCAAACCGTGTGGAATAGTAACCCCGTCCTTGTTGAAGTAGGGGCACCTTGAGTATTACCTGCTGGGAATACAGCTTATTAATTGCCTCTAGCGCAGCCTCCCTGCCTGAGGGAGTTGTCGGCAAGGCATATTTGAGGAAACGGCGGGGGGGAGACATCTCGAATTCCAGCTTGTACCCCTGAAATACTACTTGAATGAAACAGGGATCCACCTGTGAGCGAGCCCACTGATCGCTAAAATTTTTGAGATGGCCCCCCACCGTACCTGGCTACACCTGTGGAGCCCCCGCGTCATGCTGTGGACTCAGAGGAAGCGAGAGAAGAATTTTGATTCTGGGAACAGGCTGACTGGTGCAGCTTTTTCCCTCTTCCCACGTCTCTGTACAGAAAGGAAGCGCCATTGACCCGCTTGCTTTTCTGAAGCCTAAAGGACTGTACCTGATAATACAGTGCTTTCTTAGTCTGTGAGGAAACCTGAGGTAAAAATATTTCTTCCCAGCTGTTGCTGTGGATACGAGGTCCCAGAGACCATCCCCAAATAATTCCTCACCCTTATAAGGCAGAATCTCTATGCGCCTTTTAAAGTCAGCATCACCTGTCCAGTGACAGGTCTCTAATACCCTCCTGACAGAATGGACATTACATTCATTTTGGATGCCAGCCGGCAAAATATCCCTCTGTGCATCCCTCATATATAAGACGACGTCTTTAATATGTTCTTATGTTTGACAGGGTCACCGACCACGCTGCAGCAGCACGATCTGCAGGTCTCAGTCTAGTACCTGAGTGTGTAAATACAGACTTCAGGATAGCCTCCTGCTTTTTATCAACAGGTACCTTCAAAGTGGCCGTTCCTAAAACGGCAGTGCCACCTTTTTTTTTTGACAACCGTGTGAGCGCCTTATCCACCCTAGGGGATATCTCCCAGCGTAACTTATCCTCTGGCGGGAAAGGGTACGCCATCAGTAACTTTTTAGAAATTACCAGTTTCTTATCGGGGGGAACCCACGCTTTTCACACACTTCATTCATTCATCTGATGGGGGAACAAAACACTGCCTGCTTTTTCTCCCCAACATAAAAACCCATTTTTAGAGGGTTAATGTCAGAAATGTGTAACACATTTTTTTTATTGCCGGGATCAAGTCACGGATGTTCCTAGTGGATTGTGTATATGTCTCAACCTTGTCGACACTGGAGTCAGACTCCGTGTCGACATCTGTGTCTGCCATCTAAGTGAGCGGCCGTTTTTGAGCCCCTGATGGCCTTCGAGACGCCTGGGCAGGCGCGGACTGAGAAGCCGGCTGTCCCACAGCTGTTACGTCATCCACCCTTTTATGTAAGGAATTGACACTGTCGGTTAATACCTTTCACCTAACCATCCACTCTGGTGTCGGCCCCACAGGGGGCGACATCACATTTATCGGCATCTGCTCCGTCACCATATAAGCCTCCTCATTAAACATGTCGACACAGCCGTACCGACACACCGCACACACACAGGGAATGCTCTGACTGAGGACAGGACCCCACAAAGCCCTTTGGGGAGACAGAGAGAGAGTATGCCAGCACACACCAGAGCGCTATATAATGTGGGGATTAACACTATAACTGAGTGAAATTTCCCCAATAGCTGCTTGTATATATAATATTGCGCCTAAATTTAGTGCCCCCCCTCTCTTTTTAACCCTTTGAGCCTGAAAACTACAGGGGAGAGCCTGGGGAGCTTTCTTCCAGCTGCACTGTGAAGAGAAAATGGCGCCAGTGTGTCTGAGGGAGATAGCTCCGCCCCTTTTTCGCGGACTTTTCTCCCGCTTTTTTCTGGATTCTGGCAGGGGTATTTACCACATATATAGCCTCTGGGGCTATATATTGTGGTATTTTTGCCAGCCAAGGTGTTTTTATTGCTGCTCAGGGCGCCCCCCCCAAGCGCCCTGCACCCTCAGTGACCGGAGTGTGAAGTGTGTATGAGGAGCAATGGCGCACAGCTGCAGTGCTGTGCGCTACCTTGGTGAAGACTGATGTCTTCTGCCGCCGATTTTCCGGACCTCTTCTTGCTTCTGGCTCTGTAAGGGGGACGGCGGCGCGGCTCCGGGACCGAACACCAAGGCTGGGCCTGCGGTCGATCCCTCTGGAGCTAATGGTGTCCAGTAGCCTAAGAAGCCCAAGCTGGCTGCAAGCAGGCAGGTTCGCTTCTTCTCCCCTTAGTCCCTCGCTGCAGTGAGCCTGTTGCCAGCAGGTCTCACTGAAAATAAAAAACCTAATTCTATACTTTCTTTCTAGAAGCTCAGGAGAGCCCCTAGTGTGCATCCAACCTCGGCCGGGCACAAAATCTAACTGAGGCTTGGAGGAGGGTCATAGTGGGAGGAGCCAGTGCACACCAGGTGACCTAAAGCTTTCTTTAGTTGTGCCCAGTCTCCTGCGGAGCCGCTATTCCCCATGGTCCTTACGGAGTTCCCAGCATCCACTAGGACGTCAGAGAAATAGACAAGGCAGATATCTGTACCTTTAAAGACCCTAACCGTAAACCAGCCTCCAAACCTGACTGTAGAAACCAGAGGAAACGGCCTAAATGGAAAACCACTGCAGGGTCGTGGAATACCCCTGCTCCTCAGCAGGGCCTTCTCAACAGCCACGCCGTTAAACATAGCCGCTGTAAGTTCAGGGGAAACTAAGGGACCTTGCTGAAGAAGGTCTTCTTGCAGAGGCAGAAGATATGGTTCGTCTATGAGAAGTGACAGAAGGTCTGCACCATGGTTTGCATGGCCAATCAGGAGCGTTTTATCCGCTTGAGGAGACGTGGGAGCAGAGAGAATGGCAGAAATAGATACGCCATCTGAAAATGCCAGGGAGCAGTAAGTGCATCTACTGCCATCGCCGTGAGATCTCTGGTTATGGAATAGTAGCGTTGAAGCTTCTTGTTGTGACCAGGTGCCATGAGATCTATCTGGGACCACCCCCAGTGGGATACCAGAAGCTAGAAGACCTGGGGAAGAAGAGCCCATTCCCCCGATGTAGTTCCTGTCTGCTTAGGAAATCGGCCTCCTAATTGTCTACAGCTGGTATGAAAACAGCAGAGATTGCCTCTAGATGCCGTTCCGCCCAGTGAAGAACTCTGGTTACTTCTCTCATTGCCACCCTGCTTTTCGTACCTCCCTGACGATTTATGTACGCCACAGCCGTGGCATTGTCAGAGTGAACCTGAACCAACCTGGCCCCAGAGCATGGGAAAGGCCTGAAGCAGGGCACTGTAGATAGCTTGTATCTCCAAGATTTTGATGGGAAAAGAAAACTCCTGACTGGTCCAACAACACTGAAACTGACAATTCAGGGTCACTGCCGCCAGGCTTGTGTCTGTAGTTAGCAGCACCCAGTTCCATGTTCCGAAAAAACGGGCTGCAAGCAGATGAGGTTTGTGTAACCACCACAGGAGCGATATCCTGGACTGATGGGAGAGGCGAATTATCCGGTGCATATGGAGATGAGAACCAACCATTTTGAGAGAAGATCCCATTGGAACAGTCTGGAGTGAAATCTGCTGTATTGAATCCTCTCGAAAGAGGCCACCATCTTGCCTAGAAGACGAATACGTAGATGGATTGAGACCCTGCGAGGCTGTAATACCTGTTTCACTAAAGCCTGTAGAGTCTGGGCCTTGTCCAACTGGAGAATTACACGTTGGTCCACCGTGTCTAGGATCATGACGAGGAATTGGAGTCTCTGAGTAGGTATCAGGTGAGACTTTTGAAAATTCTAAATCCAGCCGTGATGGATTAGTAAATTCTAAATCAAGGCAATACTTTCCAAAAGTAGTTCTCGTGAATGAGCTTTTATCAGTAAATCATCCAGATAGGGAACAATATTTACTCCCTGTGTTTGGAGTTGTATCATCATTTCTGCCATTACTTTTGTAAATACCAGTGGGGCTGACAATAGACTGAATGGCAGGGCCTGAATGGATAATTAGAATGCTGAAGAGCAAATCGTAGATACGCTTGATGTGGTGTCCAAACAGGATAATGAAGATATGCATCCCTGATGTCTAGGGACACTAGGAACTCCTTTGCTTCCAGTCTGGCCATCACTGCTGTCAGCGATTACATCTTGAACTTGAAGACTCTCAGGTACGGATTTAGGGACTTCAAGTTCAGAATCAGCCTGACCGAGACGTCTGGTATCGGGACCATAAACAAGTTTGAATAGAATCCCTTTTTTTGTTGTTGACAAGGAACCTGGACAATTACGTTTGCCTGAAGCAATCTGTGAATGGCCTCCTATAAGATGATCTGTTTTTCCGTGGAAGCTGGTAAACCAGAAGTAAAAAACCCAAGGTGGGGTTGTATCTCGAAGTCGATTTTGTAGACTCGAAAAATTAGATCCCTGACCCAGGCGTCCTTACATGTCTTACATGCCAGAAATCCTTGAGATGCGCTCCCACTCTGGGGTCTCCAGGTGAGAGGGTAGACCGTCATGCGACAAGTTTGGTGGTAGGTTTAGGGTCTTGCTGGGAGGTGACCATGGTGGAACGACCACAACCTCTTGCTCCTCTGTTAGTGGATGAGGCTCCACTAGCACGGCCCCTTAACTTCGCCAAGGGACGAAAAGGACGCCCCGTGTAGGGACGTCCCCGAGGAGGAGGTGCAGAAGGAAGATAAGTGGACTTACCTCCCGTAGCCTTAGAAATCCATTTATAAAGCTCCTCACAAAAAAAGGGCTACTCAATCATAAGGCAGACCTTCAACACCTCTTTTGGATTCAGTATCAGCCAACCACTCTCAGAACCACAAAGCTCTGCGTGCTGAAACTGCCATAGCCGAAATTCTGGAAGATAGAATCCCTACCTCCCTGCCTGCTTCACAAAGATACACAGCCAACTCCTGAATGTGTTGTGCCAGAATTACTAGTTTCTCCACAGGGAGGTCCTCTTGAATCCCTGACACCAATTTCTATTCCCACGCCTCAATTACCCTATTAACCCAGCAGCTAACTATAGCTGGTCTAAGAGTTACTCCGACCGCTGTATAAATTAGAGATGAGCGGGTTCGGATTTACTCGGTTCTTAATGCCAGAATTAATGCAAGTTCAGATTTTCCGGATTTTTCTTATTGGCTAACCAAAACAAGTGACATCCGAGAGCCAATAAGGAAATCCGGGTAAATCCGAGTAAATCCAAACCTGCTCATCTCTACTATAAATAGGTTTAAGAGTATTTTCCAGTTTACAGTCCAACGGCTCCTTCACAGCGGTGGCCCACGGACGTGGAAGGACAATTTTCTTAGATAAGCAAGACACAGAGGGGTCCACCATCGGTGGGTTTTCCCATATCCGTCTGTTACCAGAAGGGAAAGGATAAGATTTAATTCTCTTGGGAATCTGAAACTTCTTATCCAGATGAGTCCAAGCCTCTTGAAAGATGGTGTCCAGTTCTTGCACTATTGGAAAAGACACTGAAGACTTTTGCCTAGGTCCAAAATAGGAAGGTTGTGCAAAGCCTGGATCCGAATCAGGAATTTTTAAGATATCTCTTACCGCCAAGATAAGTGCGTCGATTCCTCTGCGACACCGACTCAGATTTTTCCTGGCGGTATTCATCTTTTAACTCCTGGACGAACTCTCTCTCCTCCAGTGTAAGCAAATCATCATCCGATTCCTCCGACTGCAGCACAACCGGTTAATGGCGTTTCTTTGATACCTGCTTAGGAGTGGAAGATTTTTGTGAAGTTTTCCACAGATTTGCCTAACTTCTGAGCCCACACTGGCTCAGGTGCTTATTTCAAGAATTCTCTATCCTTTTTTGCTGCGGCAAGTTTCAAAGATAAGTTGGACATTACCCCTGTCAAAAGAGATAACCATGCCGGCGCCTCCTGAACTTTTGGAGCGGACTGTGATGCCGACTCCTCTGCACATTGTTCACAATTTAAGGAAGCTTCAGAAGAGGTATGAGTAAATTTATTTCTACAACCTTTATATGTGAATAACTTCTGTGATCTCTTAGACACAGCTCCTTTGCCAGTCATGTTTCCAGTCTCACTGCACCACAGACCAATGTGAGGAATAAGAAAAAAGGTCCCTCACAAAGAGACAAGGAGAAAGACAGAATAAGGAGAGTGAGTGAGTGAGTGAGAGAGAGAGACTATAGGGGGGTGTTACCACCTAGAATACTTGTCTATGGCACCCAGACAGTATTAACACAATTGGTAGACCTAAAAACCAGAGTTGGCTAATACCAATCTGGTATATACAGATATATGCATAATGTATCTCCCCTCGCCAACCCCACTGTAATAAAACCTGGGGTTGTGACTGCAGAGCGCCGTCCAGGTCCGTGTAGCGCTAAGATGGCACTCCAGCTCTCAATGAGGGGATGCCGGGCTGCACCTAAGTTCCACCCCCTACAGTCATGGCACATTTTTCATCCATCCCGCTCACTTTACCTTGGAGAGCTTGTGGGGACTGTGGAACTGCCGCTGGGTGTTTCCGCTCTGCCGCTCCCTGCCGCCCATCTCTCTCCTATACATACTGCTGTCTTCGGTCTATTAGCTGGTGGCGGCTGCCTGCGCGCGGGGGGGGGGTTGGGGGGGGTTCTCACATTGCCAGCTCTCATACAGCTGCAATGGAGACTCCACAGGACGGAAGTAAGCAGTCAGGGACCCGGGCGCTGACCTCGCAGGGTGGGAACGGGTCCCCCCGGTAGCTCTATCGGTGCAGGAGCACAGGGGTAAGCTATCTCCCTGTTGATGACTTAAAGAAACCTCAAACATTAAAATAAAGATTAAAGAAACTCTGGAGCTCCTCCAGAGAGTGCCCGGCTCGAAGGGCACTTTTTTTCTAAACTGGTCAGGGGGAGGGGGCATAGAGGGGAGGAGACAGTCACACAATGTTCAAGATTTAAAGTGCATTCGGCTCGTCGACCCCCGTTTATACCCTACTGTAATCACTTAACCCAGCGTCCCCTATGGATGCTAGAGAAACCATGTTACATGGCAGGTGGGGCAGATTTAACAAGTACAGAAAGATATATAGTTGGAAGTAGTGTGTCCTAACTTAATTATAAGTTTCAGTGTAAAAACAAAGTTGCCCAGTATTTGTTCACTTCATGCAAAAGCAGATGGTATTTTCCCTGTATGCATACACTAAAAATAATGCATTGCTACTCTTTACATTGTCACATGGTTTGTTTTCAGAAGAAAACTGTTCTTTGTTTTTTTATTTGTTCTTTACTATGAATTAAGGGTCTACTTCAGCAGCAACATTTTTCTCTAATGGGCAAAACCATGTGCATTGCAGGTGGGGCAGATATAACATGTGCATTAAGAATTAGATTTGGGTGGGGTGTGTTCAAACTGAAATCTAAATTGCAGTGCAAAAATAAAGCAGCCAGTATTTACCATGATCAGAAACAAAATAACCCACCCAGATCTAACTCTCTCTGCACGTTATATCTGCCCCACTTGCAGTGCAAATGATTTTGCCCATTAGAGAAAGATTTTGCTGCTGCGATCAGGTCTGAATTAGGCTCTAGGTCTTGTATGTGTAAACAAGGGAATAAGTTCTTGACAAAAACGTCTGACGTTTGACAAATGTTAGCCAATAAGCACACAGGTCTCCATAGGTCTTGTGTGAGAGATATTAGCCAATAAGCACACATGGCTAATAGTAATCCGTCCTTAGTGTGGTTCCCCAGAAACAGACCATGGTCTTTATTTTAAAAGAAGATGAATGTCAAACTAAAATAAGTAAGTAATCAATCACTCTCAACTTCAGTCACTCTTTTTTTTAAACATAATATGTCAAAAGAACCAGTATTACCTTTTTTGGGTATAGATGGGATGGCAAAAGCAATTGTGACTGTGCAAGTTACTGTGTGAGACACATTCGGCAAATCTTTTCTTGTTGAATCCCCATCTGCCTCATTAACCTGTTGCCTTAAACCCAAACAACGGACGTCACACGGGTTCTCTTCTTCATTCTGTACATCATCTGTATCTGGAGAGGATCCGCCAGTCCCATAGTCTGACAATTCATCATTTGGAATGTTTTTGTGTGTGACAATAGATTTGGTGTCTATAGGAACTGTGCCATCATAATCTTCAGATTGTGCTAGAGTCATTTTACCAAAAATAAGGCCCTGTGATGTTTTTCCTTCTGTTACTATAGTCGGGGTCTTCCACCTTGTAGCCACACCAAATATACCAAATCAACACACAACATCAAACACCATCAATTTCTTTACAAATCTAGAAAAAAAGACAAATATTTATTAGAGTAAATTAAAATATTCAAACTAAGCAAAATATTAGTAGATTTTTAGATGCACAGGGTGGTAAAGCATTTCAGTCAGCCATAACGCAAATTGAATTTTATGCATTTTTATGCACGTTTCAGCTGCAATGGCTTCTGTTATGCAATTTTAATATGCCCAGTGATAGGACAAACACACACAATGGGCAAAATTTACTAAGCAGTGGGATTTGTGCTATTTAGGATCCACCATCAATTGACAGCAGTTTCAATGTCAAATTGTCCGTGTTTACTAAAGGTCGACTTTGAAGTCTAAACTGAATCCGCCATTGATCTTCACGCTCTCAGTCAATTAGTGCATCCCCATTATATTTAATAGCAGTGATTGGGAGTGACCTGTCCTTGTGATGGGACCCTGCAATGATACAGACTTTTTAGTTTCCCAAAGATCCCTGGATACTTACATGGGCCGAAGAGGACCTGCTTCATGGATTATGTGAGTATTAAAGTGATGAACATGGTATGTGTGTGGGAGTGGTATTTCAATATAAAAAAAATACAACAGTCAGAGGGGTAATTCAGACTGGATCACTTCGTGGAGTTCGCTCGCGCAGCAGAGCGCACCCCGGGAGCCCAGTGAGATGCTAAAAGCATTTCAGGGCTGCGATCACTTCTGCTGATTGACAGGCAGAGGCGGTCGCGGGGCGGGAGGGGGCATGCCAATGGCATTAGAACGCCGTTGGCAAGGCACAGTCCGGACAACGGAGGCGAGTCTGGACCGTTGCAGGGCTGCAACCCGGGATGCGGCGAGTAGCGGCCTGCCAGCATGCAGGAGCTGCGCTGGCAGGAAGCTACTCAGCGGATGCAAAAGCATTGTCGGGGGTGGGGTGTAGGGCCAGAAATGCTGGGAGGACAAGCCCTGTGTTGGGTGTCGTCCCCCCGCATGTCGGAATGTCGGAGAAACTGAACATGGATGTGCTAAATTTAGCACATCTATTATCAGATCTGAATTAGGACCAGTGTCTGTGGTACAGCCTGGTGCTAGTATCTGATAAATAGGGGAACCCCTCAACGTTTCCACCCCCCCCCCCCCTCCCCACCCCAACTTTCCAATACCACCCCAGATCAAAGGTCTAGGCCTGGTTACAGACTTAAAGCGGGACCCTATGCATTTAAAACAAAAAAAAAATGTATATTCTTTTAAATACAAAGACTGCACAGATCATAGTGATCTATGCAGTGCTACACCCAAACTTGCCTGCCACAGACCGGTCTGTTGTTTGGGCAGGTTTGCCAGCAGTTTTCAAAAATGTGCATGATAAATCTGGGGTTTTAATTCTATTCTTTCCATGGTCTAAAACATTAATGGTGCTTTGATTTGATATTAAATTCTATTCTATTCTTAAGTGTGTGTAATACCCTCTTCTCTTACATCCTAGAGGATGCTGGGGTCCACATTAGTACCACGGGGTATAGACGGGTTCACTAGGAGCCATTGGCCCTTTAAGAGTTTTAGAGTTTGGGTTGGCTCCTCTCTCTATGCCCCTCCTACCAGACTCAGTTTAGAAAATGTGCCCGGAGGAGCCGGTCACAGCTAGGGGAGCTTCTTTAGTAAAAGTTTATTTTAGAGTTTATTATTTTACAGGGAGGCTGCTGGAAACAGCCTCCCTGCATCGTGGGACTAAGGGGGGGGGGGGGGAGTAGTGTCCACCCTGCAGGACACTGAGCTCCTGAGGGGATAGATCGTTCCCTGCCACAGGGGATCGCTCACCCCCTTACAGAGCCAAAAGATCAGTGGTGAGTGAGTCACCGGCCCCCTAGCAAGCGGGGAGCCGGTGTGAAGATCTTTGGCGCTGTCTGCAATCTTCATTCCGGGAGTAGACAACTGGGAAGTGGACTTCCTCAGCTGACACGATCTCCATCCATAAAGCCTGCAGAATCCTGAATGTTACGTAAAAACAATTCAACGTCACTTTTATCCATTGTATCCAAATCCTCAAGTAATGTGCCTGACCACTTTAAATAAGAATTTACTTACCGATAATTCTATTTCTCATAGTCCGTAGTGGATGCTGGGACTCCGTCAGGACCATGGGAATAGCGGGCTCCGCAGGAGACAGGGCACATCTAAAAAAGCTTTTAGGTCACATGGTGCGTACTGGCTCCTCCCCCTATGACCCTCCTCCAAGCCTCAGTTAGGTACTGTGCCCGGACGAGCGTACACAATAAGGAAGGATCTTGAATCCCGGGTAAGACTCATACCAGCCACACCAATCACACCGTACAACTTGTGATCTGAACCCAGTTAACAGTATGATAACACAAACGAAGTAGCCTCTGAACAGATGGCTCACAACAACAGTAATAACCCGATTTTTGTAACAATAACTATGTACAAGCATTGCAGACAATCCGCACTTGGGATGGGCGCCCAGCATCCACTACGGACTATGAGAAATAGAATTATCGGTAAGTAAATTCTTATTTTCTCTAACGTCCTAGTGGATGCTGGGACTCCGTCAGGACCATGGGGATTATACCAAAGCTCCCAAACGGGCGGGAGAGTGCGGATGACTCTGCAGCACCGAATGAGAGAACTCCAGGTCCTCTTTAGCCAGAGTATCAAATTTGTAAAATTTTACAAACGTGTTCTCCCCTGACCACGTAGCTGCTCGGCAAAGTTGTAATGCCGAGACTCCTCGGGCAGCCGCCCAGGATGAGCCCACTTTCCTTGTGGAATGGGCCTTTACAGATTTAGGCTGTGGCAGGCCTGCCACAGAATGTGCAAGTTGGATTGTACTACATATCCAACGTGCAATCGTCTGTTTAGACGCAGGAGCACCCAACTTGTTGGGTGCATACAATGTAAACAACGAGTCAGATTTTCTGACTCCAGCTGTCCTTGAAATATATATTTTTAATGCTCTGACAACGTCCAGTAACTTGGAGTCCTCCAAGTCGCTAGTAGCCGCAGGCACCACAATAGGCTGGTTCAAGTGAAATGCCGAAACCACCTTAGGGAGAAATTGAGGACGTGTCCTCAATTCTGCCCTGTCCGAATGGAATATCAGATATGGGCTTTTGTATGACAAAGCTGCCCACTCCGAAACTCTCCTGGCTGAAGCCAGGGCCAACAGCATGGTTACCTTCCATGTAAGGTATTTTAAATCTACCGATTTTAAAGGCTCAAACCAATGAGATTTGAGAAAATTTAGAACCACGTTCAAATCCCACGGTGCCACTGGAGGCACTATTGGGGGTTGTATATGTAGTACACCTTTGACAAAAGTTTGTACTTCAGGCACTGACGCCAATTCCTTCTGGAAGAAAATTGATAAGGCCGAAATTTGAACTTTAATGGACCCCAATTTGAGGCCCATAGACAATCCTGCTTGCAGGAAATGTAAGAATCGACCCAATTGAAATTCTTCCGTTGGAGCCTTCTTGGCCTCACACCACGCAACATATTTTCTCCAAATGCGGTGATAATGTTGTGCGGTCACTTCTTTCCTGGCTTTAATTAAAGTAGGAATAACTTCCTCAGGAATGCCCTTCTCTTTTAGAATCCGGCGTTCAACCGCCATGCCGTCAAACGCAGCCGCGGTAAGTCTTGGAACATACAAGGTCCCTGCTGAAGCAGATCCCTTCTTAGAGGTAGAGGCCACGGATCATCCGTGAGCATCTCTTGAAGTTCCGGATACCAAGTTCTTCTTGGCCAGTCCGGAGCTACCAGTATTGTTCTTACTCCTCTTTTCCGTATAATTCTCAGTACCTTTGGTATGAGAGGCAGAGGAGGGAACACATACACTGACTGGTACACCCACGGTGTTACCAGAGCGTCCACAGCTATTGCCTGAGGGTCTCTTGACCTGGCGCAATACCTGTCCAATTTTTTGTTGAGGCGAGACGCCATCATGTCCACCTTTGGTTTTTCCCAACGGTTCACAATCATGTGGAAAACTTCTGGATGAAGTCCCCACTCTCCCGGGTGAAGGTCGTGTCTGCTGAGGAAATCTGCTTCCCAGTTGTCCACTCCCGGGATGAACACTGCTGACAGTGCTACGACATGATTCTCCGCCCAGCGCAGAATCCTTGCAGCTTCTGCCATTGCACTCCTGCTTCTCGTGCCGCCTTGTCGGTTTACGTGGGCGACTGCCGTGATGTTGTCGGACTGGATCAACACCGGCTGACCCTGAAGCAGCGATTTTGCCAGGCTTAGAGCATTGTAGATCGCTCTTAGCTCCAGTATATTTATGTGAAGAGACGTCTCCAGGTTTGACCACACGCCCTGGAAGTTTCTTCCCTTTGTGACTGCTCCCCAACCTCGTAGGCTGGCATCCGTAGTCACCAGGACCCAGTCCTGTATGCCGAATCTGCGGCCCACTAACAGATGGGCAGTCTGCAACCACCACAGGAGAGACAACCTTGTTCTCGGTGACAGTGTTATCCGCTGATGCATGTGCAGATGCGATCCGGACCATTTGTCCAGCAGATCCCACTGAAATGTTCGTGCATGGAATCTGCCGAATGGAATCGCTTCGTACGAAGCCACCATCTTTCCCAGGACTCTTGTGCATTGATGTACTGACACAGTTCCTGGTTTTAGGAGGTTCTTGACAAGTTCGGATAACTCCCTTGCTTTCTCTTCCGGGAGAAATACCTTTTTCTGAACCGTGTCCAGAATCATGCCCAGGAACAGCAGATGTGTTGTCGGGGTCAATTGAGATTTTGGAAGATTTAGAATCCACCCGTGTTGCTGAAGCACTACTTGTGTTAGCGCTACACCGACTTCCAGCTGTTCTCTGGACTTTGCCCTTATCAGGAGATCGTCCAAGTAAGGGATAATTAATACGCCTTTTCTTCGTAGAAGAACCATCATTTCGGTCATTACCTTGGTAAAGACCCGAGGGGCCGTGGACAACCCAAACGGCAGCGTTTGAAACTGATAATGACAGTCTTGTATCACGAACCTGAGATACCCTTGGTGTGAGGGGTAAATCGGGACATGTAGATAAGCATCTTTTATGTCCAAGGACACCATGAAGTCTCCTTCTTCCAGATTCGCTATCACTGCTCTGAGTGACTCCATCTTGAACTTGAATTTCTTTATGTACAGGTTCAAGGATTTCAGATTTAGAATAGGCCTTACCGAACCGTCCGGTTTCGGTACCACAAATAGTGTGGAATAATACCCCTTTCCCTGTTGTAGGAGGGGTACCTTGACTATCACCTGCTGAGAATACAGCTTGTGAATGGCTTCCAAAACCGACGTCCTTTCTGAGGGAGACGTTGGTAAAGCAGACTTTAGGAACCGGCGAGGGGGAGACCTTTCGAACTCCAGCATGTAACCCTGAGATACTATCTGCAGGACCCACGGGTCCACTTGTGAGTGAACCCATTGATTGCTGAAAATCTTGAGTCGACCCCCCACCGTTCCTGAGTCCGCTTGTAAAGCCCCAGCGTCATGCTGATGGCTTTGTAGAAGCCGGGGCGGGCTTCTGTTCCTGGGCAGGGGCTGCTTGCTGCCCTTTCTTACCCTTTCCTCTGCCTCGCGGCAGATAAGACTGTCCTTTTGGTCGCTTTTCATAGGAGCGAAAGGACTGCGGCTGAAAAGACGGTGTCTTTTTCTGTTGGGAGGGGGTCTGAGGTAAAAAAGTGGATTTGCCGGCAGTTGCCGTGGCCACCAGGTCCGAAAGACCGACCCCAAACAATTCCTCTCCTTTATATGGCAATACTTCCATATGCCTCTTGGAATCCGCATCACCTGACCACTGTCGCGTCCATAAACTTCTTCTGGCAGATATGGACATCGCGCTTACTCTTGATGCTAGAGTACAAACATCCCTCTGAGCATCTCGCATATAAAGGAAAGCATCCTTTAATTGCTCTAGAGTCAATAAAATACTGTCCCTATCCAGGGTATCAATATTTTCAGTCAGAGAATCCAACCACACTACCCCAGCACTGCACATCCAGGCTGAGGCTATTGCCGGTCGCAGTATAACACCAGTATGTGTGTATATACTCTTCAGTGTAGTTTCCAGCCTCCTATCTGCTGGATCCTTGAGGGCGGCCGTATCAGGAGACGGCAACGCCACTTGCTTTGATAAACGTGTGAGCGCCTTATCCACCCTAGGGGGTGTTTCCCAGCGCGCCCTAACCTCTGGTGGGAAAGGGTATAATGCCAATAACTTCTTGGAAATTAGCAGTTTTCTATCGGGGTTAACCCACGCTTCATCACACACGTCATTCAATTCCTCTGATTCTGGAAAAAATACAGGTAGTTTTTTCACCCCCCACATAATACCCCTTTTTGAGGTACCAGCAGTATCAGAGATCTGCAAAGCCTCCTTCATTGCCGTGATCATATAACGTGTGGCCCTATTGGAAAATACGTTTGTTTCTTCACCGTCGACACTAGATTCATCTGTGTCGGTACCCGTGTCGACTGACTGAGGTAAAGGACGTTTTACAGCCCCTGACGGTGTCTGAGACGCCTGAACCGGTACTAACTGGTTAGCCGGGCGTCTTATTTCGTCAACTGACTTTTGTAATGTGCTGACATTATCACGTAATTCCATAACTAAAGCCATCCATTCCGGTGTCGACTCCCTAGGGGGTGACATTACCATCATCGGCAATTGCTCTGCCTCCACACCAACATCGTCCTCATACATGTCGACACACACGTACCGACACACAGCAGCCACACAGGGAATGCTCTAATCGAAGACAGGACCCCTTAGCCCTTTGGGGAGACAGAGGGAGAGTTTGCCAGCACACACCAAAAGCGCTATAAATGTATATAAACAACCCTAGAAGGTGTTGTTTACTATATATGCGCTCTTAATATATAAATATCGCCAATTTATGCCCCCCTTCTCTTTGTTACCCTGTTTCTGTAGTGCAGTGCAGGGGAGAGACCTGGGAGCCTTCCTCACCAGCGGAGCTGAGCAGGAAAATGGCGCTGAGTGCTGAGGAGAATAAGCTCCGCCCCTTTTTCGGCGGGCTTTTCCCCGGTTTTTAAGAAACTGGCCTGGGTTAAAATACATACATATAGCCTTAATGGCTATATGTGATGTATTTATTTTGCCACTAAAGGTAATTATATTGCTGCCCAGGGCGCCCCCAGCAGCGCCCTGCACCCTCCGTGACTGAGTCAGTGAGCCGTGTGACAACAATGGCGCACAGCTGCCGTGCTGTGCGCTACCTTCAAGAAGACTGAGGAGTCTTCTGCCGCCTGCTTTCCGGACCTCCGTTCTGCCGTCTCTTCAGCGTCTGTAAGGGGGATCGGCGGCGCGGCTCCGGGACGAACCCCAGGCTGACCTGTGTTCCGACTCCCTCTGGAGCTAAGTGTCCAGTAGCCTAAGACTCCAATCCATCCTGCACGCAGGTGAGTTGGAAATCTCTCCCCTAAGTCCCTCGATGCAGTGATCCTGTTGCCAGCAGGAATCACTGAGATTGAAACCTAAAAAAAAAACTTTTCTAAACAGCTCTTTAGGAGAGCCACCTAGATTGCACCCTCTCGGACGGGCACAAAAACCTAACTGAGGCTTGGAGGAGGGTCATAGGGGGAGGAGCCAGTACGCACCATGTGACCTAAAAGCTTTTTTAGATGTGCCCTGTCTCCTGCGGAGCCCGCTATTCCCATGGTCCTGACGGAGTCCCAGCATCCACTAGGACGTTAGAGAAATATAGCTTTGGCAATCCAAGCACTGGCAATAGTGGGACGTAGTATAGCCCCTGAAGCCGTGTACATGGATTTGAGCGTATTATCAATTTTACGATCAGCCGGCTCTTTCAAGGCGGTGGATCCTGGAAAATACGTAAAACCACCTTTTTTGAGAGTCTGGATACAGACGCGTCAACAATGGGCGGGTTTTCCCATTTTTTTCTATCCTCCACAGGGAAAGGAAATGCCACCAGGACCCTTTTAGGGATCAGCATTTAATTATTTTGACGCAGGGAAGGTTAGCGAGGCTTTCTTATTTTCAGTGAAGTAAGCCTCCTCAACCTGCACAGGTGTTGTATCCCTAATGGCCTCTATCATCAACTGCACCCCTTTGCAAGAGATGCTGCACCCCTCAACACATCCCCATCATCGTCCCCAGTGTCAGAATCGGTATCCGTGTCATCTTGCATAATCTGTGCAAGAGCACGTTTTTGGGAATATACAGCGGGGGGCCCTGAGGTAACAGAACTGGGCTAGACTGCCGTAGAGTTCTGTAAAGCCTGAGTTGTCGACTCATTCTGTGCAACCCTAGTGGAAATCTGAGAAATCATAGATTTGATAGAGGATAACCACTCAGGCTCCCTTGCTCCTTGTATCTGTGCTAAAACAGTGCAATCCTAATTACATGGAATGGGGTCATCCTGAGAGGACATATCCTCTGCAGCATATGACACAGAGTCCCTGGACATAGCTTAATGAAGACCACAGACACTCCACACACACACACAGGGGAGAGCAGACAGAGTTTCACCCCCAAGAATGGCAAGAGAGACACAGAGATTGGAGCCAACCCACACACAGCGCTTTTTAGGTAAAGGGAGACCCCCCACCAGCGCTGACTGTGCACCTAAATAGGTTACACAGCCTGTATACAGCCTCCCCCCCTTCTACAACCCCCTGGTACCGTGATAGCTGGAGTTGTTCTGGAGGGACTTGCTATTCACTGACAGCGTTGTGCAGGCAGGAAAATGGCGCTGAACGCTGCTGGGTCCGCTCTGAGGAGAAGCTCCACCCCCAAAATGGCGCTGTCTTCCCGCTCTTCACAGGATTATACTGGCCTGAGGAATTATGCTGGCAGAGATCCCAGGACCCCGACAGGCTGTGTGACCAATGTAGGGTGTAGGCGCTGGCTCAGGGCGCCCCTCACAGCACCGCACTATGTACCACTGAGCCCTGGAGCGCAGTTAGTACTGCGCTCCATACCCTGTTGCCGCCATCTTCACACTGGCCCCCCCGCTCACTAGAGGGGTCGGTGACTCACTCACCACCAATCTTCTGGCTCTGTAAGGGAGTGGCGGCATGCTGCAGGGGTGAGCGATCCCCTGTGGCGGGGAACAATCGATCCCCTCTGGAGCTCAGTGTCCTGTCAATAGAGATAGTGGCTCAGATCCTGCAGGCGGACACTATTTCCCCCCTTAGTCCCACGAAGCAGGGAGGCTGTGGCAGCCTCCCTGTAAAATAATAAACTCTAAAAAAAAAAACTTTTTCTAAAGAAGCTCTGTAGAGCTTCCCTAGCTGTGACCGGCTCCTCCGGGCACATTTTCTAAACTGAGTCTGGTAGGAGGGGCATAGAGGGAGGAGCAAGCCCACACTCTCAAACTCTTAAAGTGCCAATGGCTCCTGGTGGACCCGTCTATACCCCATGGTACCAATGTGGACCCCAGCATCCTCTAGGACATAATGGAAATGTTCCTTATCGGTCTCTTTAATCAGATTACCCTGTCTGTTAGTCGGTTATTGCCATCTCTCCGGACTACTTCCTCGTTGCTATTATTATCGGTGCACCACTCTTTCTGTATCTCTCAATACTCAGAAATCTTGTTAGTACCTATCAGGGTTGGAGGAACCCCCAGTGGGCCACACTGCCCGAGGGCCCATGTCCTTCTCAAGGGATCAGGTTCCAGACTTTGCTCTTCAATGAGACATTATACATATGTTACATTATACTGCACAGGACTATGGCGTATGTTGTACAGTACATTGCTGGTATTATTCTGGTACATTATCATGCATTCACTAGCAGTATTTACAATATATACTGTATATTTATCTAAGGGCCCAGATCACGCGCTCTTTAATGGTTAGCCAAGCCTCTAAGTATGGGCCCTACCATTGCATTCACCCGGTGGGCCCTTCATGTTCCAGTCCGACACTGGTACCTATACCCTATTACTATTCTTAGTTATTAATTCATTATTTTCTTGTCTCGTTCTTGTCTTCTTGGTCCTGTAGTCTTTTTACCGGCATTGATCCAGGTCACTCAGGATTAAGCTCGTACTACCACCAGCGGCGCAAGACCTGGCGGCATCCCAGTAACGGTAGGCACGTTCCACTTTATGTGATCATAAATAGAGGTGAAGGATCCGTGGAGCGTTATAGCTGGCTATCGAGATCTCCGGATACAGTGGTGCAAACAGCAATGAAATGAGTAAATGACGAGTTTCCCCGCCTCCCTCCGGGTTCAGCGGCTTCATCAGAATTCTGATGAAGCCGCTGAACCCGGAGGGAGGCGGGGAAACGCGTAATTTACTCATTTCATTGCTGTTTGCACCACTGTATCCGGAGATCTCGATAGCCAGCTATAACGCTCCACGGATCCTTCACCTCTATTTATGATCCCCCAGAGATGACTGCATGATAAAGGTTAAAGCACCAGCAGCCGGGGAGGACGCTCTTGGTGAAAGAGTCCACAAGCAGGAGTGGTGAGATCGTTACTGTTTAATTGTCTGGCCAGACACGCTTTTATAGGAAGCACAGTTTCACTTTACCAACGGACTTTGGCTACCTAAATGGGACAGTTAAACAGCTCCTAAGCTCTCATTTATTGTGAAGAAAAAGTTCTTCTTTTCCTAAAAGTGACTGTTCTATAGTTATACAAAGGAGAACTCTGTGTGCTATTAAGCTTCAGTAAACATCAGAAAAGTTACATTTTAACTATCATAGCATGTGTTGCTAAAAATTACAAGTGGACACAGAGTAGTATGTCACATTACATGTTGTATATAGTCTGTTTATAAATACAGTATTGAATTAGTACGTTGGCCGGCCGGTGGTACAAATTGTATATTATATACATGTTTTATGTGTTTTAATAAAAAAAAATTTTTTAGTTCTAATCTTTATGCGCTGTAACACCAGTTCCTTTGTTTCCAGTACAAAAGTCCAAGGAAAGGAAATTCAGTTCCCCTCTGAGAACTGGTAACTCTGATCTCTCCAAGTGCAGAAATCAGCTGCAGCAGGGAGGGCTGAAAATCAGTTCCTGAAAAAAATGCTTTGCTGAGCTGTTCATGTGTGGAGGGGGAGAAAAGTGGCAAAACTGGGTGAGTACTGACACCGGGGATCATCTATTGGCACTCTGGAGGTGAGGTAATGGCACATTATGAAGTAGTATGCATAGTACACATGGCACAGAGGGCATTGCTACAATGGGGACCTATGGAAATGGGGGCATATGCATTTTATTTTTTCATTTAAATATTTAAATACATGTTCTGTCTTTAAAAAAAAATATAAAATTTTGACAACACTTTTTTTTTATTAATTTTAAAATCAGTTAAGTGGTCACAGACAAAGGAACAGTACCTGATATTTTTTTCTTACCAGAGGTCTTAATGAAGCAGAAAGTTGGGGTTAGGAACCATTTAAAAGCAAAAAACTTTACCTTTCCTATTTGCCTGCACTGTAGTAAGTTAAGAAGCCTGTTGTATAGTATGTGACCATAGTAACAACTGCAAGCATACACTAAACTTCTAATGCAGTTTGTGTATCTCATATATGTCCAGGTCTGTATGGCTAACCTGACAACAGCAGTGCGTACACAATGAGCGATATGCAAACGCTCAGTGACGTCATGCCGCCATCGGGCCGTGCGTGTAGTTTTCGGACGACAGTCCAAATTGAGTTGCATGCGCGGCCGACAGCGAGAAACGTTAACAACCCACGAGGCCACGCATCGCTCGGCGGCGGCATAGACACTTAGTGATAAAGTAACAATGTCGCTCAGGAAGGGTCAAAATGAGTGCATCATTTAATTTATTGCTAAGTATGTACCCACCTTAAGAAACAGACCATTTTTCCCTCTATATTAGCCAACCAAATCCCTGCTCTTATAAGAAATAAAACCAGCCTTAAACAGTGGGCCGAATAAAGCAGGTGTACCCCAATAGTCGCATAAGAAGATGACTGCTAAAATCATGGCTGCCAAACGGACAACTACAGGGACTCATATGACCAACTGATATGCGTCTTCAGTACAACAGAACGAGTAGAAATATAATTACATTATTTTAATTTTATATATAAAATGACAAGCACTGTGGGTTCTATACTATGCACTCAGTTCTATTAGGCTGACTTGTGAACACTGGGCCTGATTCATTAGCAATTAAAAATGTGAGATGGCACACAGTGAGCGATTATCGGCGGACGCACTGCGCATAGGGCGAAATGCGATCACCTTGTATATGCAGCCTAATTGTAAAGTGAATGCATTTTGATTGATCCATAATGAATCAGGCCCACTGACAAGTTAACTGTACTCTGCAGTCGCTATAGTGCTATAAATTCAGCAAGCTCTGCAAGGCCAACAAGAATTTTTGGAAAGATGGATAGATTTCCAGGAAACTATAAATCCGCAGATAGAAGAAATACATTTGTAGTGGAGGGATATAATTTAAGGGGTTCACTACGATCTGCCGGCGGCCGGCCGCCGGCTTACCGACAGTGTGGCGAGCGCAAATGAGCCCCTTGCGGGCTCGCTGCGCTCGCCACGCTACGGGCACGGTGGCGCGCTACACTATTTTATTCTCTCTCCAGGGGGGTCGTGGACCCCCACGAGGGAGAATAAGTGTCGGTATGCCGGCTGTCGGGCTCCCGGCGCTGGTATGCTGGTCGCCGGGAGCCCGACCGCCAGCATACTGAAGACCACCCTAATTTAAGAAGGGGTATGATGATAGGGCAATGAAAAAAAAAAGTTAACATCACCAGTTCCAGCCAAGAAATAATGACTTGCTTGATCTGCTGTACCTATACCCATCCAGTTAACAATTTATTTGATTGTGGTTTCATAAAATAATTGACGTTGAAATGCTTCTAACAACAATCTCACTAAAGCTACTGTAGATAAATGCACATTGAACACCTAATATGGCTTTGCTGACAATTGCCACGCTAATAAAATGTATGGCCTTTCACACTCAAGAAATTAGACATGTGTTAATGGAGGCTGTGTTAACAGGAGGCTGTCGGGATCCTGGCTCAGGGATCCTGGCTGAGGGATCCCGACCACCGGGATACTGACGACTATTCTCCCTCTTAGGGTGTCCACGACACCCCTGGAGGGAGAATAGCATGGCGCGCGTAGCGTGCCACCGTGCCCGCAGCGTGGCGAGCGCAGAGTGGTGAGTGCAGCGAGCCCGCAAGGGGCTTTTTTTTGCTCGTCCCGCTGCCAGCATTCCGAATGTCGGGATCCCGGCGCTGGTATGTCGGGTGCCGGGATCCCGAGCGCCGGTATATGGTAGAACACCCAAAAATAACAAATATACGCTAATCCAATGTATTCTGTTAGTGAGAATGCACTAGAGGACCCTATTCAGAGTCAGACGCAAACTGCGTCTTAAGGTGTATAGCACCCGACATTGACTATGTGATGTGTACGGAGCCCGGCACCACCGATATAGTCAATGTTGGGCTGCTTGCACAATCTATTTTTTCTTGTGATGTCGCGGGACCACACATCTACATCGCAAGCTGTATACACACGGTGCCATATGCACTATACTTGCCTACCTGACCCTCTCCATGAGGGAGAAAATGCTCTGTTCTTGGACTTTCCAGGTAATGTATGATTGCCATCACCTGTGGTGAGCTAGTTAACTGATAAGAAAGGTGTTTCATCACAGGTGATGGCAATCATACATTACCAGGAAAGTCCAGGAACGGAGCATTTTCTCCCTCATGGAGAGGGTCAGGTAGGCAAGTATGATATGCACTATATTGTCCTGCAATATGGACTATATAGTCCATATCGCAAGGAAAATCGCACCGTGTGTATGCACCTAAGCGCAAACAAAATGCGCCTGGGCAAAAATGAGCTTTGCGCAACAAACATGGAGTCGGCTGCAAATACGAGATGCAACCAAAGCTGCACAGGTATGAAATGTGCACCACTAGCTACAAAGACAGGGAAATCTGCTGCAGAACCTCTTAGAGCAGATTTCATGTCTCTATATCATGAGTAATTATCTCCTAAACATCGGCTTACACCTTCTATCTGCCCATGTGTGAAGTTACTGATTAAAAGGCCACAGCAAAAGGGCAGCAGTCACTCTCACCTGATGCTCTCCAACTTCTTCTCCGTGTATGTAAGTTTTCATCAGTGATAAACACCATGTATACATGCGCGACGAGAAATAGTCCGTGACACCAGGGCATACATAATTAGTCACTCGCAACTCCTTCTGCCGAATATACAGTACCCGGCATGTCCAGTACATGGCCAGTGTATGGTAACGCAATCCGCAATAGCTAAACTGAGCACCGGACAACTTGGGCCATGAAGCGGAAGGATACGTGCACCACACAGTACTTGTCCGGTTACCATAGTGACGCTTTGCCTCAGCGATCCTACAGCGAATATGAGTAATACAATGCAGTGTACTCACTGGGACAGGAGCACTTACTGTATTTACTGAAGGCACCTGTGGATCTTTTACAGTAGAATGTGTCATTCAGTAATAAATACACTTCCGAAACGGCAAGAAGATATAGAAAATACGCTTGGTTATGTGACCCAGGCAGTGACTCCAGACCAGCTGTGGGGCTGTAGTGCAAAATTTACGGGATCCGGTCTGAAGATCGACACTATCTAGGTCGACAAGGTACTATAGTATAATGTACCACTATAGGTCGACAGGGTCTGAAGGTCGACAGGGCTTTTAGGTCAACATGTACTAGGTAGACAGGTCAAAAGGTCGACATGCGTTTTTCACATTTTTTTCCTTTTTTTGAACTTTTTCATACTTAACGATCCACATGGACTACAATTGGAACAGTAATCTGTGCCGAGCATAGGTGTGCGCAGGGGGGGTGCCTTGTGCGCACAGGCACCCCCTAATGTCTGGCACTCCGATCACACATGCCTGATGCAGCGATCGCCGAGCAGGCTGATTACTGTCCCCTCTGCGCTGCACCCTGTCAGGACTGCAGTACTGACCGGACGCCTGGGTTATTCAAGGGTGCCACTGCCACCGGCTTTCAAGCTCCCGGCTCCACTTCCATGTACAAAAACAGCGTGATGTGATGTGATTACGTCATGCTGCTCGCACGCGCACCCGCCACATGCCCACCTCTCTCCTTCTATGCTATGCCTACGCCAGCCACTGATGAGGATCAGCATGCAGCCAGCATTCCTCTTAGGAAGACAAATTCAATACTGGCAGGCGGCGGCAGCAGCATTTTCCAGCAGCAGCAGTACTAGTCTGCGACTGTCAGTGAGCGGCTGACTTGTAAGTAAGCTGCTGCAGCTTGCAGGGGAAAGAGAGGGGGAGCCAGACCAGGCTGAGGAGGAGCACTGTAATTGCAGTGAGTGCCATCAGGGGTGTTTGGTGCACACCACAACATCTGACAATGTATCTGCTTTATTAGGATTGGTACAAGGGTGGATATTTTATATTGCGTTGACACTCCCAAAAGGCGGTGCTAGACACACCCCTCTGATGGTGCACCCCCTAATAAAATGTGCTGCGCACGCCTATGGTGCCGAGCGAAGCGGTAGCATGGCGAGTGAACACGTGCACTAATTGGGCTTCCCGGTCACTGGGGGTCATTCCGACCCGATCGCTTGCTGTAGTTTCTCGCAGCGCAGCGATTGGGTCGGAAGTGCGCCGGCGCATGGCAGCCGTCGTTGTCTAGCGATCGCCTCTGACACAGAGGCGGTCGCTGAGCGGGAGGGGGCTGGACGACAGCGTTAAGCCGCCGTTTAGGGGGCGCGGTCCGGGCAACGCAGGCATGGCCAGACCGTTGGGGGGGGGGGGGGTTCGCAGCAGCTGCTTGACATCACACGCAGCCGCTGCGGGCCGGGGAGTGACGAGTAGCTCCCGGCCATCATGCTGAGGCTGCGCTGGTCGGGAGCTACTCTGGAAGTGCAAAGGCATCGCTGCTGTGCGATGCCTTTGCACTTCTGCGGGGGGAAAGCTGGCTGCTGGCACTGACATGTGGGGCGGACTAGCCCTGTGCTGGGTGTCCCCCCGCTTGTCAGTGTGAATGATCGTAGCTGTGCTAGATCAACTCAGAATGACTCCCATTGTACGGAGAAAACAACACCAATTTTTAAAAAAAAAAACTCACGTCGACCCTTTGACCTGTCGACCTAGCACATGTCAACCTAGAAGCCATGTCGACCTTCAGACCCTGTCGACCTAGTGACTGTCGACCTAAACATTGTTGACCTAGACACTGTCAATTTGATGATCCACACCCAAAATGTACATAGGGGAGCCACATCTACAGCCACCAACTGTCATCCTGACCTAAACTGACTCACTGGCAGTTGGTGTAGCTCCAGCCTCCTCTATTTATTATCTTCACCTCTAGAACCACCACTGGTCCCAGGTACTGGATTTGAGACCGTTGCAGCTTTCACCTAAACCCCTTTTAAAACTGTGTAACAGTGATTCCTTTTCTTTGCACAAAGCACTCTTGGCTGTACTGTTGGGAGGGTTTGAAGACGGGGCCTCTACCCACCAGCGTTGTATTTCCATAATAAAAAGAAGAAGAATTCCACATGATAAATTGTATAAAAGCATTATGCGTTTGCAGATGTGTCGATAGGGAGTTCATATGCAGGTGAAATACACTGGACACGGTTACGGGTTATGGGCCCTACACGTTTGGTGACCCGCCGCCGAGCTACCCGACGGCCAATACAGCAGACGGGTGACCCGGCGGCAGGGGGGAGGTGATGGGGGAGTGGTTTCTTCACTCCCTGTCACCCGGCACCATAGGAGTGCAAGCTAATATGGACGAGATTGTCCATATTGCCTTGCATGCATAAGCGACCCGGCACCAACGATGAGGGAGCGCGGGGCCGCGCATCATTGGTGCCTACACACTGAACGATATGAACGAGTTCTCGTTCATTAATGAACGACAACGTTCATATCGTTCAGTTATATCGCCTAATGTGTAGGGCCTATTAGTGTTTGTGGAATGCAAGCTGTCAATGGGGTGTTCCAGCATGTGCACAGTTTGTAAAAAGTATATTCAAAAGAATAGGCTGTTTTCAGGGACAGTCTGGGGCTGTATTTCAACCCCGGCTTCCATTTGTGCGCACAAAATGGGGCGTTTTAAGAGACGAGGGGGCCCGTGTGCAGACTCCGGGTGGGCCTCCTCCTCTCTATGGCACTGTAGACTCTGGCAAGGTGCCAGAGTCTACTGTGCATGCGCAGGTCTCCAGAAACATGGTGCCCGCCATGGTCCGGAGACAAATTTCATTCTGCGCATGCATGGCGGCCATTTTTGGTGTGATTTTTGGCACGGATGCTGTGGCAGCAGCGCTCGCCGCGTGACCCCAGGAAGGTAAGTATTACAACAACATGGGTGCGGTGTGGACCAACCCCTGGACCCAGGGGGCGGTGTGCACCCATGATAGAAATGCCAATAGTGAGCAGACCTTATGGGGATGTGTCACAAGTTACCAAGGAGTGGGCTCATCTGTGCCTGCTAACCTAAAGATGGAGCTTCTCGGGAAGGCTTTCTTGTTACACCTGCCCATCAGCCCTTTTGGCCAGTCTCACTCCGCCTACTGAACTGATTTGCAGAATGTCTGTAAATTAAGTAAATCAAATTTGGCAAAAACTAGATATCCTTGGCTAGCTCCCACTAAAACAGGAAGATAAGGAGCATGGGCCCCGATTCAGACCTGATCGCTGCTGTGCGTTTTCGCACAGCGGGCGATTATTGATTGACTGCTCCTGCGTATGCACCACAATGTGAATGCACGTCACCAAACAACAACAGGCATCGCCAAACAGGGACAAGCAGGTACGAAAATTTCAATCGCACAGACATTTGCAAGGTGATTGACATGAAGAGGCCATTCGGGGGTGCTTACTGAGGTATCAGGTCTCTAGGTCGACAAGACTTAGGTTGAATTTTTCATATTTTACTATCCACGTGGACTACGAGTTGGAACGGTAACCTGTGCTGAGCGCAGCGAGGCACCTGGCCCGAAGTATGGTGAGCGAAGTGAGCCATGCGAGGGGACACGGTGCACTAATTGGGGTTTCCGGTCACTGTACGGCGAAAATTACACACAAAAAAATGAAAAATCATGTCGACCTTTTGACCTGTGGACCTAGACCATGTTGACCTAGAGACCCTGTCGACCTAGCATCCCTGTCGACCTACTTACTGTCGACCAATAGTGGTCGACCTAGACACTGTCAACCTAAGTGTGGTTGACCTTAAATACCACACCCGTAACTGACAGTTTTCTGGGAGTGTCGGGGAAAACTCAGGTGTTCCCAAGCGTTTTCAGGGGATCAGTACGAGATCCCGTCAGACGGGATCCCGGCGGTCGGAATACCGGCACCGGGATCCCGACCAGCACAATCCCGACAGGGGGGTGAGCGCAACGCAGCCCCTTGTGGGCTCGCTGCGCTCACCACGCTGCGGGCACACTAATTTATTCTCCCTCTATGGGTGTCGTGGACACCCACAGAGGGAGAATATGTCGGGGTTGTGCCGGTCGGGATCCCGGTGTCGGTATTCCGACCGCCGGGATCCCGTCCGCCGGGATCCCGTCCGCCGGGATCTTGACCGCATCCCGTTTTCAGGGAGGGTATGTGACTTCACCACCAGACCCAATCAGCCTCTTCTCATCGCACTGTAGGAGTAAGTCCTGGGCTGCGAACAGACTGCACACAGTGGAAAAAACATTCGATGGTGAGCGAGGTGCGAACGGATTTGCAGCTGTCCGCTGACTGAGGGACATTTGTAGCACGGCACGCCGTAGACATGTGATCACACACTTGCACGGGCGAATTTACACTCCCCGTGGGCAGCGACTATCTGATCACAGGCCCCTGGATGATGTATGCTGCTAAAGCCAAAAGAAGCCTCAGGCTAGGCAGTGTGTGGATTCCCTCTGTCATACTGGAAACTAGGCACATATCATTAGATGCAGAGTAGAGCATACAGTAAGTTGAATGTAATTATAGCCACAGTACGGGCAAAGAGCTAAATTCAGATATTTGCCCATATAGAGACCAGGGCCAGATTAAGGCTTGTGGGGGCCCCCTACAGTGAAATTGCCAACCCCCCTGCCTGTAGAAAAAACATAGGCTGAAAGATCTAATGAGTGCAATAAATCACAGCTGCTAGAGAAAATATATATAAAACGAGCGCTTGACATGTACTGGTTCTAACTTCTATTTGCAAACACCTTTCTCTGACGTCCTAAGTGGATGCTGGGACTCCGTAAGGACCATGGGGAATAGCGGCTCCGCAGGAGACTGGGCACAACTAAAGAAAGCTTTAGGACTACCTGGTGTGCACTGGCTCCTCCCACTATGACCCTCCTCCAGACCTCAGTTAGATTATTGTGCCCGGCTGAGCTGGATGCACACTAGGGGCTCTCCTGAGCTCCTAGAAAGAAAGTATATTTAGGTTTTTTATTTTACAGTGAGATCTGCTGGCAACAGACTCACTGCAGCGAACACCATTAGCTCCAGAGGGATCGACCGCAGGACCCGACCTTGGTGTTCGTTCCCGGAGCCGCGCTGCCGGCCCCCTTACAGAGCCAGAAGCAAGAAGTGTTCCGGAAAATCGGCGGCAGAAGACTTCTGTCTTCAACAAGGTAGCGCACAGCACCGCAGCTGTGCGCCATTGCTCCTCATGCACACCTCACACTCCGGTCACTGATGGGTGCAGGGCGCTGGGGGGGGACGCCCTGAGGGCAATATAAGACACCTTGGCTGGCAAATCATCACAATATATAGTCCCAGGGCTATATATGTGATAAATTACCCCTGCCAGAATCCATAAAAAAGCGGGAGAAAAGTCAGCCGAAAAAGGGGCGGGGCTATCTCCCTCAGCACACTGGCGCCATTTTTTCTTCACAGTGCAGCTGGAAGACAGCTCCCCAGGCTCTCCCCTGTAGTTTTCAGGCTCAAAGGGTTAAAAAGAGAGGGGGGGGGCACTAAATTTAGGCGCAATATATGTATACAAGCAGCTATTGGGGGAAAAATCACTCAGTTATAGTGTTAATCCCTGCATTATATAGCGCTCTGGTGTGTGCTGGCATACTCTCTCTCTGTCTCCCCAAAGGACTTTGTGGGGTCCTGTCCTCAGTCAGAGCATTCCCTGTGTGTGTGCGGTGTGTCGGTACGGCTGTGTCGACATGTTGGATGAGGAAGGTTACGTGGAGGCGGAGCAGAGGCCGATAAATGGGATGTCGCCCCCTGTGGGGCCGACACCAGAGTGGATGGATAGGTGGAAGGTATTAACCGACAATGTCAACTCCTTACATAAAAGGCTGAATGACGTAACAGCTGTGGGACAGCCGGCTTCTCAGCCCTCGCCTGCCCAGGCGTCTCAAAGGCCATCAGGGGCTAAAAAAAACGCCCGTTACCTCAGATGGCAGACACAGATGTCGACACGGAGTCTGACTCCAGTGTCGACGAGGTTGAGATATATACACAATCCACTAGGAACATCCGTTACATGATCTCGGCAATTAAAAATGTGCTACACATTTCTGACATGAACCCAAGTACCACATAAAAGGGGTTTTATTTTTGGGGAGAAAAAGCAGCCAGTGTTTTGTTCCCCCATCAGATGAGTGAATGAAGTGTGTAAAGAAGCGTGGGTTCCCACGATAAGAAACTGGTAATTTCTAAAAAGTTACTGAGGGCGTACCCTTTCCCGCCAGAGGATAGGTCACGTTGGGAGATATCCCCTAGGGTGGATAAGGCGCTCACACGTTTGTCAAAAAAGGTGGCACTGCCGTCTTAGGATACGGCCACCTTGAAGGAGCCTGCTGATAAAAAGCAGGAAGCTATCCTGAAGTCTGTATATACACACTCAGGTTCTATACTGAGACCTGCAATTGCCTCAGCATAAATAGTGCTGCTGCAGCGTGGTCTGATACCCTGTCAGATAATATTAATACCCTAGACAGGGATAATATTTTGCTAACATAGAGCATATTAAAGACGTCGTCTTATATATGAAGGATGCACAGAGGGATATTTGCCGGCTGGCATCCAGAATTAATGCAATGTCCATTCTGCCAGGAGGGTATTAGAAACCCGGCAGTGGACAGGTGATGCTGCCTGTACAAGGCACATGGAGATTCTGCCTTATAAGGGTGAGGAATTGTTTGGGGATGGTCTCTGGGACCTCGTATCCACAGCAACAGCTGGGAAGAAAAATTTTTACCTCAGGTTTCCTCACAGCCTAAGAAAGCACCGTATTTTCAGGTACAGTCCTTTCGGCTTCAGAAAAGCAAGCGGGTCAAAGGCGCTTCCTTTCTGCACAGAGACAAGGGATGAAGGAAAAAGCTGCACCAGCAGCCAGTTCCCAGGATCAAAAATTTTCCCCCGCTTCCTCTGAGTCCACCGCATGACGCTGGGGCTCCACAGGTGGAGACAGATGCGGTAGGGGCGCGTCTCGGGAACTTCAGGGACCAGTGGGCTTGCCCACAGGTGGATCCCTAGGTTCTGCAAATAGTATCACAGGGATACAGGCTGGAGTTCGAGGCGACTCCCCCTCGCCGTTACCTCACATCAGCCTTGCCTGCTGCCCTCGGAGAAAGGTAGTACTGGCGGCAATTCACAAGCTGTACTTCCAGCAGGTGAAATCAAGGTACCCCTCCTTCAACAAGGCCAGGGTTACTATTCCAAAATGTTGTGGTACCGAAACCAGACGGTTCGGTGAGACCCATTCTAAAATTGAAAGCCTTGAACATTTATATACGAAGGTTCAAGTGCAAAATGGAATCGCTCAGGGCGATTATTGCAAGCCTGGAGAATTTCATGGTATCACTGGACATCAAGGATGCTTACCTGCATGTCCCTATTTACCCTCTTCACCAGGAGTACCTCAAAATTGTGGTACAGGATTGTCATTACCAATTCCAGACGTTGCCATTGGTCTGTCCCCGGCACCGAGGTATTTACCAAGGTAATGGCCGAAATAATTATCCCGTACTTGGACGATCTCCTTATAAAGGCGAGGTTCAGGGAGCAGTTGTTCGTCGGAGTAGCACTATCTCGGGAAGTGCTACAACAGCACGGCTGGATTCTGAATATTCCAAAGTCGCAGCTGGTTCCTACGACGCGTCTACTGTTCCTGGGTATGGTTCTGGACACAGAACAGGATAAAAAGGGTTTCTCCCGGAGGAGAAGTCCAAGGAGTTGTCGTCTCTAGACAGAGACCTCCTAATATAAATACAGGTGTCGGTGCATCAATGCACGCGAGCCCTGGGAAAGATGGTAGCTTCTTACGAAGAAATTCCATTCGCCAGGTCCCATGCAAGGATTTTCCAGTGGGATCTGTTGGACAAGTGGTCCGGGTCGCATCTTCAGATGCATCGGCGGATAACCCTGTCTCCAAGGGCCAGGGTGTCGCTGTTGTGGTGGCTGCAGAGTGCTCATCTTCTAGGGGGCCGCAGATTCGGCATACAGGACTGGGTCCTGGTGACCACGGATGCCAGCCTTCGAGGCTGGGGGGCAGACACACAGGGAAGAAACTTCCAAGGCTATGGAAAAGTCAGGAGACTTCCCTACACATAAATATTCTGGAACTAAGGGCCATTTACAATGCCCTAAGTCAGGCTAGACCCCTGCTTCAACACCGGCCGGTGCTGATCCAGTCAGACAACATCACGGCGGTCGCTCATGTAAACCGACAGGGCGGCACAAGAAGCAGGATGGCGATGGCAGAAGCCACAAGGATTCTCCGATGGGCGGAAAATCATGTGTTAGCACTGTCAGCAGTGTTCATTCCCGGAGTGGACAACTGAGAAGCAGACTTTCTCAGAAGACACGACCTCCACCCGGGAGAGTGGGGACTTCATCCAGAAGTCTTCCAAATGATTGTACACCGTTGGGAAAGGCCACAGGTGGACATGATGGCGTCCCGCCTCAACAAAAGCTACAAATATATTGCGCCAGGTCAAGGGACCCTCAGGCGATAGCTGTGGACGCTCTGGTAACACCGTGGGTGTACCAGTCGGTGTATGTGTTCCCTTCTCTGCCTCTCTTACCCAGGGTAATGAGAATAATAAGAAGGAGAGGAGTAAGAACTATACTCATTGTTCCGGGTTGGCCAAGAAGAGCTTGGTAACCAGAACTCCAAGAAATGATCTCAGAGGACCCATGGCCTCTGCCGCTCAGACAGGACCTGCTGCAGCAGGGGGCCTGTCTGTTCCAAGACGTACCGCGGCTGCATTTGACGGCATGGCGGTTGAAGGCCGGATCCTGAAGGAAAAGGGCATTCCGGAGGAAGTTATCCCTACGCCACAGGTTCTCAAACTCGGTCCTCAGGACCCCACACGGTGCATGTTTTGCAGGTCTCCTCACAAAATCACAAGTGAAATAATTAGCTCCACCTGTGGACCTTTTAAAATGTGTCAGTGAGTAATTAATACACCTGTGCACCTGCTGGGTTACCTGCAAAACATGCACTGTGTGGGGTCCTGAGGACTGAGTTTGAGAACCACTGCCCTACGCTATTTAAAGCTAGGAAAGAAGTGAACGCAAAACATTATCACCGCATATGGCGGAAATATGTTGCGTGCTGTGAGGCCAGGAAGGCCCCAAAGGAGAAATTTCAGCTAGGTCGATTTCTGCACTTCCTACAGTCAGAGGTGACTATGGGCCTAAAATTGGGTTCCATTAAGGTCCAGATTTCGGCTCTATCGATTTTCTTCCAAAATAGAACTGGCTTCACTGCCTGAAGTTCGGACTTTTGTTAAGGGAGTGCTGCATAGTCAGCCCCCGTTTGTGCCTCCAGTGGCACCGTGGGATCTCAACGTGGTGTTGGATTTCCTGAAGTCGCATTGGGTTGAGCCACTTAAATCCGTGGAGCTATAATACCTCACGTGGAAAGTGGTCATGCTGTGGGCCTTGGCGTCGGCCAGGCGTGTATCAGAATTGGCGGCTTTGTCATACAATAGCCCTTATCTGTATTTTATATGGATAAGGCGGAATTGAGGACTCGTTCCCAATTCCTTCCTAAGGTGGTATCAGTTTTTCATGTGAACCAACCTATTGTGGTGCCTGCGGCTACTTGGGACTTGGAGGATTCCAAGTTACTGGACGTAGTCAGGGCCCTGAAAAATATATGTTTCCAGGACAGCTGGAGTCAGGAAAACTGACTCGCTATTTCTCCTGTATGCACCCAACAAGCTGGGTGCTCCTGCTTCTAAGCAGACTATTGCTCGCTGGATCTGTAGCACGATTCAACTTGCACATTCTGCGGCTGGACTGCCACACCCTAAATCTGTAAAAGCCCATTCCACGAGGAAAGTGGGCTCTTCTTGGGCGGCTGCCCGAGGGGTCTCGGCTTTACAACTTTGCCGAGCTGTTACTTGGTCGGGTTAAAACATTTTTGTAAGAGTCTACAAGTTTGATACCCTGGCTGAGGAGGACCTAGAGTTTGCTCATTCGGTGCTGCAGAGTCATCCGCACTCTCCCGCCCGTTTGGGAGCTTTGGTATAATCCCCATGGTCCTTACGGAGTCACAGCATCCACTTAGGACGTCAGAGAAAATAAGATTTTACTCACCGGTAAATCTATTTCTCGTAGTCCGTAGTGGATGCTGGGCGCCCATCCCAAGTGCGGATTGTCTGCAATACTTGTTTATAGTTATTGCCTAACTAAAGGGTTATTGTTGAGCCATCTGTTGAGAGGCTCAGTTATATTTCATACTGTTAACTGGGTATAGTATCACGAGTTATACGGTGTGATTGGTGTGGCTAGTATGAGTCTTACCCGGGATTCAAAATCCTTCCTTATTGTGTCAGCTCTTCCGGGCACAGTATCCTAACTGAGGTCTGGAGGAGGGTCATAGTGGGAGGAGCCAGTGCACACCAGGTAGTCCTAAAGCTTTCTTTAGTTGTGCCCAGTCTCCTGCGGAGCCGCTGTTCCCCTTGGTCCTTATGCAGTTCCAGCATCCACTACGGACTACGAGAAATAGATTTACCGGTGAGTAAAATCTTATTTTTGGAATAACAGGAATAACAGATGGGGTAAGTGTCAAATTTCCCATTAAGCACGTGAGGCACATGCCTAAGGACGGCACTTGGATGCTTGTGTTGGTACTGACAGCCCAAAAAGTACCAGTAATGGAAAAATATTTCCACAGTACTGTACCACATGCCAGCTTGAATGGAGTGTAAACAGGACATGCACTGCCTCTGTAAGCTGCCCTACATAGTAAATATGTATACCTAATTAAAAATATAAAAATGTCATATCATTCTATTAAATTGGCTATCAACAAATGAGGGTTTGTAACGAATCAATAAAAATAATAAAATGAAGCAGACAGGATGTGATAGGGTGCAGTGTTATTCCCAGAGGTGTTTGCAAAGAGAAGCAGTACATCGATGAAGTACTTCCAATAAACCTTCTCACATAACTACTTTCAGATTGTCCTGTTATTCACTGTATGGGTGCAATGCTCTGCCAGCCGCCTCTTGCCTAGAGTATACTTTGTGAACTGCTGCTGAAGGCTGGACTAGGAGCCATGAGGAGTGACTTACAGAGCTGGACTAGGAGCCATTTGAGGAGCTGCAGCAGCTGGGGCTGTGGCTAGAGTCTGCACCACAGGGGCCAGTGTCGGACTGAGACATGAAGGGCCCACCGGGGGAATGTAGTGGTTGGGGCTCCATGTGTAGGGGTATGGCCAGTCTCCAGAGGGGATGAGGCCAGCTTGGCTAACATTTATAGAGTGCATGGTCTGGGTCCCTTGATAAATATATATATAGTAAATACTGCTAGTGCATGCATTATAATGTAACAGATTAATAACAGCAATGCCCTGTAGAAAATACACCATAGTCCTGTGCATATAATGTAACATAATAATGTACAATTCAAGTGCACAATCTGTAACCTGATCCCTAGTGAAGAAGGTGGAACCCCAGGCAGGTTTCACCTTTACCCCTATGGGCCAGTCCAACACTGACAGGAGTTAGGGGGCCCGAGGAATCCATTGGCGCCGCTGAGGTCACCTGAGCAGCTTCCTCACATCAGTATCCCAGCGGGATGCGCATGGCACTGTGTCAGTGAAATTGTCTGTTGCACCACTGTAGCTCCTCGACGGCCGAATAGGGAGTAACGGAGACACAGCTAAATGCTGTGCTCCGATTTTAATAGCGCTACCTCCAGGGTCTGATTCAGGGGGGCAGTGTCTGAGGGTCCCAGGAAGACCGACCCTGTCACCCCTTCTTTAATCTGGCCCTGATTGAGACATATGTAGGGTAACCACCCACCAAAGATTGCTCCAGATAGTCCGGAAATTATGACATCAATCTGGAGTCTGGAGTGGTAGTAATTTCCTAATTAGCGTTAGTAATCCCAAATGGGAAGTTTCCAGAAATCTAACATTTTATTTCTTCAAACTGATCAACCGGCCCTCTCTACACTTCTGTGCTTCCTCTGCTAACTGCAAAATGTTCATTCCGGTGTGTAATGCAGTCTGCTATTTCATGGCTGCAGTGCTTATGCCCAGCCTCTGCAGTTCATCGGAGCCAAGGGCCAAAATTTACAAAAAAACCGAGTTTGTCCGATTTTTTTTTTTTTTTCTAAGTCCCAACATGGGAATTCACTAAGCACCAATCTCGGCAGTGTCTGGTCTATTCATAATGGTTTGAATAACAAAGTTCAGAAATATGAATGAACAGACCATCGGTCAAACGCGGCTGTTATTTCCTACAACACGGGTATTCACTATTCATTCGTATTTGGGTGTTAGTCTCTGAGTGCTCAAGTGCGGGTGTATTTTTTTGCGAATCGTTAAAAAAAGCAGCAAAAAAATAGACCTGCTTTTTCCAGTCGAGTTTGGATAACCATGCACGGATCAGTGAGATCTGTGCATGGTTATCTATGGGAAAGGGTCTGTTTAATGTAAAAACTGGGGGGAAAAATTTGCGTGGGGTCCCCCCTCCTAAGCATAACCAGCCAATCAGTGAGTGCCATGACGTGGCGCTCACTGATTGGCTGAAGGGACCTTCTTTGACAGGAGTCAGGGGGGGTCCAGGCAGTCGGGGAAAGGGGTCCCATGTGTAAACATGGGACCCCTTTCAGCGCGTGGTCGGGTTTCCGGTTTGTTTTTTTGCCAAGTACGTGGATTACAAGCTCAGAAGAGGACCGATCTACACTGGATTTTTGTGAGTTTAATTTTAATTTCAGGTAACCCATGGATTCTACTTGGAGAAGTGGACCGACCCTCGTGTGAACATAGGTAAGTAGGTGTGCATGTATGTAATAAAGTTGTACTTTCAAGGTGTGTGAGTTCAGTTTTTATTTGGGTATTTTTTTTGTAGTAGTACTACAGGTACCAGCGGGCCCGTTTTTCCACCGCATGCTGGTACTTGTGGTTCTCCAAGTACCAGCTTGAGGGGGTGGCTTGCTGGGACTTGTAGTACTGCTACATAAAACAATATTCTATTTTTTTCACAAGGCTATCAGCCCCCCATCCTCAGCCCTTGGATGGGGGGGACAGCCTCGGGCTTCACCCCTGGCCCTTGGGAGGCTGGAGGGGGGGACCCCTTGATTTAAGGGGTTCCCACTCCTCCAGGGTACCCCGGCCAGGGGTGACTAGTTAGTGATTTAATGCCAGGGCCGCAGGGACCTATATAAAAGTGTCCCCCGGCTGTGGCATTATCTCTCTGACTAGTGGAGCCCGGTGCTGGTTCCAAAAATACGGGGGACCCCTACGCTTTTTGTCCCCCGTATTTTTGGCACCAGGACCAGGCGCAGACCCCGGTGCTGGTTGTTAAAATATGGGGGAAGCCCTGTCAATTTTTTCCCCATATTTTTGCAACCAGGACCGGCTAAAAGAGCCCGAGGCTGGTTGTGCTTAGGAGGGGGGACCCCACGCAATTTTTTTCTTGATTTTTAACACTTTAATTTTTTTTTAAAAGGTGCACAATGAAGTCCTGCACGGATCTCACAGATCCGGCCGGGATTCCTTGTGTTTTGTCAGGCAGTGTTTTACTCATCACTCCCGTAAAACACTGCCTGTCATTACGAATCACATCGACATCGGAAAAAACGAATGTGGAAAACTCGGCAGCTTAGTAACTGACCGTATCAGGATTCAAAAAGTTGCAGTAAAATGCACCAGATACCATTCGAGTTCAAACACCCTTAAAAACGGCTAAAACACAAATATTAGTAAATTTTGGCCAAGGTATGTACTGTTACTAGGGTATTTGCAAAAACAAACTCACATTATAAATCTTGTATACAGTACATCACGGCAATGGGTGCACCCGAAAAATAGCTATATTCAATTATAAATGACTATTTTAGGGACTCGTTGCGAGGTCGCGTGGCTTTTCTATACAAAGTGACCTGACAAAAGTGCATGAAAAAGTACAGGACCATATAGAAGGCTATTAGTGAGCATAAGGAAAGTACTGAAAGTAAGCAAAAATATGTAAAATGGATTGTTATCAATGGTGGAATATTGATAGGCAAATAATATTTTTCAACAAATGTAAGCCTTTACAGTATTTTGGGGTACCGAAAAATGTGTTCAGTGTGATTTTTCAGTATTTTTATACAAGTGTGTAAAATTAAAAAACAAAAAACAACACTTGTAGCTGCCATCTGCAAGTTGTAAAACCCCTCTAACATCAATACAACACATCTACTGTAGATACATTACTGAGCTTTTTGATAAATTCTTAAGACTGACATCTTTATTGGCATGATTATTCATTGAGAGGAGTGGGCCGGAGGTTCTGTGCTATTGATGTATCAAGCAGTGAAGAGTGGGGAAGTGGACCAGTGGAGAAGTTGTCCATAGGAACCAATCAGCTTTGAGGTTGCATTTATCAAGTACGCTCTATAAAATTATTTATATGATGCTGACTAGTTGCTATGTGAAACCGCTTGATACATCAACCCCTATGTCCTGACATTTTTTAAGATTTTCCCTAGCACCTTCACTTGATCAGGGGGATGAGCACAAATAAAATGATTTTCTCATACGTCCTAGAGGATGCTGGGGACCACATCAAGACCATGGTGTATAGACGGGATCCGCAGGAGACATGGGCACTCTTAAGACTTTTCATTGGGTGCGAACTGGCTCCTCCCTCTGTGCCCCTCCTCCAGACCTCAGTTTTAGAAATGTGCCCAGGCAGACTGGATGCACTCTGAGGAGCTCTACTGAGTTTCTCTGAAATTACTTATGTTAGGTTTTTTTTATTTTCAGGGAGATCTGCTGGCATCAGACTCCCTAATTCGTGGGACTGAGGGGGCAGAAGTAGAACCAACTTCCTAAAGAGTTTCATGGCTCTGATTCTGGCTGACAGGACACCATTAGCTCCTGAAGGGTACTGAACGCTAGCCGTGTCTAGATGCTCACTCCCACAGCACGCCGTCACTCCCCTCACAGAGCCAGAAGTCAGAAGACAGGTGAGTATGAGAAGAATGAGCTTCTATCAAGTAAGTGATGGCTGAGGTACGGCGTGGCTGGCGGGAGCGCAGCGCGCCATTGCTGTCCACACATAGAGGCACTGCCGGGTGCAGGGCGCGGGGGGCGCCCTGGGCAGCAAGAAATATACCTCAAACTGGCTAAAAGGGGGCATAAGATGCCACTGGCACAGCCCTACCCCCGCCAGTATAAATATCATGATGTATGCTGAGTGTAAGGACGCGTCATTGCTGGGGCGGAGCTTCTTCCTCAGGCAGCCAGCACACTAAGCAAAATTTTCTCTCTCTCCTCAGGCTGCAGAGAACACGCTGGTCCTCTCCTCCACTTCTGACAAGTGCAGGGTGCTATTACGGGAGGGCACAAAGCGATTGTGGTGCAATTAATAGTGTGAATTACTGTTTAAAAGTGCTGTTTGGCTGTGGGCATTCTGTGTTCACAGGCATAGCATACTGGCGCTGGGATTGTGAACTGGCTGCTCCTATACTGTGTCCCTCTGACAGATTTTACGGTGGGTCTGTCCCCAAATAAGTCCCAGTGTGTCTGTGAGTGTGCTGTACACGTGTGAGACATGTCTGAGGCAGGGAGTTCCTCCCCGGAGGAAGCCATTTTAGAGACACAGAGTTGTAATGTGGTGGCGCTACCGGCACACCAAAAGCCTGCATGGGTGAAAGAGATACGTGACAGTATGCATCTGATTAACCGAAGATTAGATAAATCTGAATCTAAGGCTGCATGCTGGAAAAAATCTGTGGAAGATGTGATTTTTCAGGATGCTGTTATTCTTTTTGCAGGCGGCCCCTCTGGGTCACATAAGAGACCATTTGCGAATGTTGTACACGCGGATACCGACACGGACTCTCATTCTTGTGTCGACGATAGTGATTCCAGAGAAATAGATCATAAATTGGCTAAAAGTATACAATATATGATTGTGGCTATAAGGGACGTGTTGGAGGTTACAGAAAGCACTCCTGTACCTCAGGAGAAGGCTTATTTATGTAAAGAAAAGAAATCCAAAGTCACGTTCCCTCCTTCACACAAACTAAATGCTCTTTTTGAAGGGATATGGGTGAATCCTGATAAGAAATTTTGTATTCCCAAAAGGATTCAGATATCTTAACCTTTCCCGGCTGAGGACAGGAAAAAATGGGAGTCACCCCCTGTGTTAGACAGTGCGCTTTCCAGGTTGACAAAGAAGGTGATTCTCCCTGCATCTGGCACGGCTTCTCTTAAGGAGCCGGCAGACCGCAAAATGGAAACGACATTGAAATCCATTTATGTTACCAATGGTACGCTGCTCTGGCCCACTATTGCCTGCGTGTGGGTGAGTCACGCTATTGAAAAATGGTCAGAATGCGTTTCATCAGAGATTGACACGATTGATAAAGATGAGATACTCCTTAAGTTAGGGAATATCAAGGATGCTGCCGCCTACATGCTGGAAGCAATGAAGGATATTGGACTCTTGAGTTCACAAGCCGCTACCATGGCAGTATCGGCTAGGCGGGTGCTGTGGATTCGCCAGTGGAACGCGGATGCAGATTCCAAAAGAAACATGGAGGCGCTCCCATATAAAGGTGAGGCCTTATTTGGCGATGGCCTGGATGCGTTAGTCTCGGCGGCTACCGCAGGTAAGTCGACATTTTTGCACTCTGCGCCTGCACTGGCAAAAAAGACCTATCACCCGCAAATGCAGTCCTTTCGGCCCAATAAATACAAAAAGACGATAGGTTCCACCTTCTTTGCAGGTAGGGGAAGAGGAAGGGGAAAGAAGCCCACAGCGGCTCCAGGTTCCCAAGAGCAGAAATCTACCCCTACTTCTGCCAAATCCTCAGCATGACGCTGGAGCTCCCTTGCGGGAGGCCGCTCGGGTGGGGGCACGTCTCAAACTCTTCAGCCAGGGTTGGATTCTGTCTGGCCTGGATCCCTGGGTGTTGCAAATAGTATCCCAGGGATACAAACTGGAGTTTCAAGACGTTCCTCCATGCCGATTTTTCAAATCGACCTTGCCAGTTTCTCTGCCAGAAAGAGATGCAGTAACAGCGGCAATCCAAAAATTATGTCAAGACCAGGTCATAGTCCTGGTACCGTTGTCACAACAAGGGTGGGGTTTTTATTCAAGCCTCTTTGTTGTTCCAAAGCCGGATGGCTTGGTCAGACCGATCCTAAATCTAAAAGACCTGAATTGCTACCTGAAAAGGTTCAAGTTCAAGATGGAATAACTTTGGGCGGTGATTGCCAGTCTGGAGGAGGGGGACTACTTGGTGTTGGTGGACATAAAGGATGCTTACCTGCATGTTCCCATATATCCTCCTCACGAGGCTTATCTGAGATTCGCGGTTCAGGATTGCCATTACCAATTCCAGACGTTACCTTTCAGTCTCTCCACGGCGCCGAGGGTATTCACCAAGGTGATGGCGGAGATGATGGTCCTCCTCAGAAAGGAGTCAATATAATTCCTTATCTGGATGATCTCCTGATAAAGGCGAGATCCAGGGAGCAGTTGTTAGAAAACATATCACTCTCTCTGTCAATACTCCAACAATACGGGTGGATCATAAATTACCCAAAGTCACAATTGGAACCGACGACAAGGTTGTCTTTCCTCGGGATGATTCTGGACACAGAAGTTCAGAGAGTATTTCTTCCGGTGGAAAAGGCTCTGGAAATCCAGAAGATGGTAAAACAGATATTGAAACCATCGAGTGTGTCGATCCATCAGTGCATTTGGTTGTTGGGGAAGATGGTGGCGGCCTACAAGGCCATACAGTTTGGCAGGTTCCATGCCAGAGTATTCCAGTGGGACCTGTTGGACAATTAGTCAGGGTCACACCTAAACATGCACCGAAAGATAATCCTGTCGTTAAAAACCAGGATTTCGCTCCTGTGGTGGTTACACAGCTCTCACCTGCTAGAGGGACGCAGGTTCGGGATTCAGGACTGGGTCCTGGTAACCACAGATGCAAGTCTCCGAGGCTGGGGAGCAGTCTCTCAGGGAGAAAACTTTCAGGGACGTTGGTCACATCAGGAAGCCTGCCTTCACATAAACGTGCTGGAGCTAAGAGCCATTTACAACGGCCTTCAACAAGTGGTACATCTTCTTCAAGACCGTCCCGTGCAGATCCAGGCGGACAATGTAACAGCAGTCGCGTACATAAACAGGCAGGGTGGAACGAAAAGCAGAGCGGCAATGGCAGAGGCGACAAAAATCCTCCGCTGGGCAGAAAAACATCTACAGGCTCTGTCGGCAATATTCATTCCGGGAGTAGACAACTGGGAAGCAGACTTCCTCAGCAGACACGATCTCCATCCAGGAGAGTGGAGCCTCCACCAAGATGTCTTCGCAGAGGTGACAAGTCTTTGGGGAGTTCCTCAAATAGACATGATGGCGTCTCGCCTCAACAAGAAGCTTCAGAGATACTGTTCCAGGTCGAGAGACCCTCAAGCGGTAGCAGTGGATGCACTGGTGACCCAGTGGGTTTTCCCGTCAGTGTATGTCTTCCCTCCACTTCCGCTGATCCCAAAAGTACTCAGGATCATAAGAAAAACAAGGGTTCGAGCAATCTTCATTGTCCCAGACTGGCCGAGGAGGGCTTGGTACCCAGATCTTCAGCAGTTGCTCATAGAAGATCCTCGGCCTCTTCCTCCTCGAGAGGACCTGCTGCAGCAGGGGCCGTGCGTGTACCAGGACTTACTGCGGCTACGTTTGACGGCATGGCTGTTGAGCGCCGTATCCTAGCCAGGAAGGACATTCCCAAGGAAGTCATCCCCACCCTTATTCAGGCCAGAAAAGGAGTAACGTCGAAACATTACCACCGTATTTGGAGAAAATATGTGTCTTGGTGTGAATCCAAGAAAGCTCCTACGGAAGAGTTTCACTTAGGGCGTTTCCTCCATTTTTTGCAGGATGGTGTGGAGGCGGGCCTCCGATTGGGATCAATCAAGGTTCAGATTTCGGCCTTGTCAGTATTCTTCCAAAAACAATTGGCCTCTCATCCAGAGGTTCAGACCTTCGTGAAAGGGGTTCTGCACATCCAGCCTCCATTCGTGCCTCCAGTGGCACCATGGGACCTTAACATGGTATTGCAGTTCCTTCAAACGGATTGGTTTGAGCCTCTAAAAAAAGATAGAGTTGAAGTTTCTCACTTGGAAAGTGGTGATGCTTTTGGCTTTGGCATCTGCAAGACGGGTGTCTGAATTGGGGGCCTTGTCTCTTTACCTGATCTTCCATGAAGATAGGGCAGAGTTGAGAACTCGACAACATTTTCTTCCTAAGGTGGTTTCATCTTTTCACATAAACCAACCTATTGTAGTGCCAGTAGTTACTGACACATTCACTGAATCAAAATCTCTAGATGTGGTTAGAGCTTTGAAAATCTATGTTGCTAGAACGGCTCGTATACGGAAAACAGAGGCCCTGTTTGTCCTGTATGCTCACAACAAGATTGGGTGTCCTGCTTCCAAGCAGACTATTGCACGGTGGATAAGAAATACGATTCAGCAAGCTCATACTACGGCTGGATTGCCGTTACCGACGTCTGTGAAGGCCCATTCCACTAGGAAGTTGGGCTTATCCTGGGCGGCTGCCCGGTGGGTCTCGACATTACAACTGTGCCGAGCAGCTACTTGGTCGGGGTCAAACACATTTGCTAAGTTCTACAAGTTTGACACCTTGGCCGATGAAGACCTAAAGTTTGGTCAACCGGTGCTGCAGAGTCGTCCGCACTCTCCCGCCTGCACTGGAGCTTTGGTATAAACCCCATGGTCTTGATGTGGTCCCCAGCATCCTCTAGGACGTATGAGAAAATAGGATTTTGATACCTACCGGTAAATCTTTTTCTCCTAGTCCGTAGAGGATGCTGGGCGCCCGTCCCAGTGCGTACTTTACCTGCAGTTTAGTTGTCAGAGTTACACAAGTTGTGTTATCTTAGTTTTTCAGCATGTTGCTGCAATTGTTTCATGCCTGTTGGCATGTGTTATGTTGAATGCTATGTGTGCGCCATGGTTGAGGGTGTGAGTTGGTATGTATCTCACCACTAGTATTAAAGTAAGTCCTTTCCTCGAAATGTCCGTCTCCCTGGGCACAGTTCCTATAACTGAGGTCTGGAGGAGGGGCATAGAGGGAGGAGCCAGTTCACACCCAATGAAAAGTCTTAAGAGTGCCCATGTCTCCTGCGTATCCCGTCTATACCCCATGGTCTTGATGTGGTCCCCAGCATCCTCTATGGACTAGGAGAAAAGGATTTACCGGTAGGTATCAAAATCCTATTTTCCTGGGGAAATGCAATGCATGTTTGGAATTGAATTGTAAATTTTGTGGAGGTGGGCTCTGATGGCATATAAAGGTCCATGTGGAGGGGTCTGGTAGCATATAAAGGGGCATTTAGGGGATCTCAGATGGTTTATAAAGGGGAATGTGGATGAAGAGTCTCCTCTAAAGTGCATGAGGGGGGGGGGGGTCATTATAAGGGGTATGTCGAGTAGATGGCATATAAAGGGACATGTGGAGTAGTATATAGCCAATAACGGGACATGTGGAAGAGTCTGACAGCTGAGGCTTGCTCTGTTGGCATATAAAGGGGCATGTGGAAGGGTCTGATGGAATATAAAGTGCATGAGGGGGCCTGGTAGCATATAAAGGGGCATGTAGATCAGATAATCGGCATGTGGTGGGTTCTAATGGCATATAAGGTGCATTAGGGACTCTTACGTCATCTAAAGGGCTATGTGGAAGGATGTGGAAGGATCTGATAAATGGTGCATGATGGTTTGATGGCATATAGTATTTGGAGCAGATATATAAATGGGATGTAGAAAGATCTGATGGCATATATAAAGTTTATGTGCAGGCTCTGATGGACTATAAAGGGACATGTGGAGCAGATGGCATATAAAGTGGCATATGGAGGGCTCTGATGGCATAAAAAGTGCATGAAAGGGCTCTGATGGCATATAAAGGGGCATATGAATAGATATCATGTAAATGGGCATGTGGGCAAGCATAATGACATCAAAGGGGCTTGCAGAGAAGTCGGATGGTATATTGATTGTAATCAGTGGCGGCGGCTGCCCCTGGGCTGCAGTGCCGACCAAAGACTGCAGGGGGAGCCGGTCAGCATATATAAACATACATGTGGAGTTGTATGTAAATAAAGGGTATGTGCTAGCTTCCTTACCTGGGGATCAACAGCCGCCACTGCAGGCACGGCATATTTTTAATAAGCCCTTCCCCAGACTGCCATTCGCTGGCTTCACCGGAGTCTGGGGTCAGGCTTATTGAAGATAGACAGGTTGAGCACTGTGTGCCTGTGTCCCGTGTGTGCTGCTGATCCCTGGGTAAGGAAGCAGCACATACTGTATGTAGCAGTCTTTAGTCAGCACTGCTCCCAGGGGCAGCAGCCACCACTGGTTGTGACCAGGGGTGTCGGAATGGGGGGGGGGGGGGGGCAAAGGGGCGTCTCGCTCCCCCCAAACATAAGAGAGGTGCCACTGCCACACTCAGTCAGGGCATGCCGACCATACCATGCACCCACATAACACTGCGTCCTTTGTAATACTGTCACAGTATAGCAGAGGACGCAGTGTTCCCGTGGGTGCATGGTATGGTCGGCATGCCCTGACTGAGTGCGGCAGCGGCACCTCTCTTATGTTTGCCAAGCAGACGCGGCGCCGTGGTGCTGCGTGGGCGCTGGCACACTTTTCCTTCACTGACCTCCTCTTTGGCCTGTGCCTCTGCGGTCCGCGAGTAGACATGGAGCGGTGAGTGACCAGAGGGCCCTGTGACCTCCTACCCCCATCCCCCTGTGTGAGGTCCCCTGTACAATGCCTAATGTGTATGTGTGCCACTCTCTACCCCCCCCCCCCCCTCAACCTGGTGTGTGGCCCTGTGTGTGTGTGTGTGATGCCTTGTGCCCTACTGCCCCCCCACCCCCCTGTGTGTGCCCCCCTGTACCCTCCACCTTGTGTATGTAGCACCCTCTAGCCCCCTCACCCTGGTGTCTGGCCCCCTATGCCCGCTGACATTGTGTTTCACCCCGTGTGTATGATGGGTGCACTGTGCGTACCCTGCTCCTGTGTTTGTGACATCCTGGGCCCCATCCCCCCTATGTTTAATGCATTTTGCACCCCCTGCACCTCTGCGTGTGTGGCACCCAGTGATTTTTACTATTTACCGTATTTTTCGGACCATAAGACGCACCTGACCATAAGACGCACCTAGTTTTTAGAGTAAGAAAACAGGAAAAAAAATATTCTGAACCAAATAGTGTAATAAAATATTTAATGAACTATAACAGAAGAGAATCATTTTTTTCAGTTGGAGGAGGCCCAAAATGTCTCTCCGCTACTCTGTTTCCATGCTCCTTAGCATATTTTACTACCTCTAGTTTAAAAGGAATTTTATAAGCTAGCCTTTTCTGCTTTATCATCCTTGCACTGGTCCGGGATTGGGGGGTGGGGGGCGGAGTCACATGATGCCGGCTCTGCTGCTGGGCTCTGAGATGTGGGCGCAGCAGCAGCAGCATCCAGGACCCGGCACTACCCGCACACTCCATCTGCGCTGGCTCTCCCACCCAGCGCAGTGGGAGCGCTGTATGCCCCGTATGTATGCTCTACAATGTGTTATTCGCTCCTGCTGTGTGCTCCACATGTCTTATTCGCTCCATAAGATGCACATACTTTTTCCCACACATTTTTGGGGAGAAAAAGTGCGTCTTATGGTCAGAAAAATACGATACTAATTTTTGTTTCTTTTTTGTTGGTTCTGGTGTATACTTACTATAATGCTACTTATCATTATTTCATATATTTTTATCCATTCTTTTTCTGCCCTCTCCTTGATTTTTTTTTTTTTTTTCTGTTGTTGGAGTTGGCTATCCCTTGTTGAAATTGGGTCGGAGTACCCTGTGTATGGGGGCATTATGTGTAAAAGGCCATTAATAATGTGTGGCATATGTGTAAGGGCATTACTAATGTGTGGCAATATGTCTGTAAGGACATTACTTATGTGTGGCATTATGTGTATAAGGTGCACTACTGTGTTATGTAACATGTAGAAAGGGCACTACTGTAGGGTGTAATGTGAATATGAAGTAATACGCTGTGAGGAGTAACGTGCATATTGCAAAGGGGTACTACTATGTGATGTAACCTGAATACGGGACACTATCATGTGATATAATGTAAATAAGGTTGCACTACTGTGTGACATATTTTGAATTAGGGGTACTATTGTGTACCCACGCCCCTTCCCAGCAAGAACATGCCTCTTTTTCAGGGTGCTCACTGAAGGCAGATGCTATTACTTAATAAAATATATGGGGTGGTGGCACCAATGCTCTTACTGGAACAGGTCACCAAAGTGAAGACTGCTATGGGTGAGGGGAGATGGTGCTGGGAAATGGGTGCAGGGTAAGAGGCGGAACTAGCGGCTGTGCTAGAGGGCACCTGCCAAAGTCTTGTCTAGGGCATCAAATTGGTTAGGGCCGGCCCTGCTCCCCCTGCCTGCCAACTGACTGAGACACACGGACCGTGTATTTGATCTTCCGCCAGGAAGGAAGCAGCGGAGCTGTGCTGCTGACCGAGGGAAGCATGTCCTGCTACTTGGACTGGCTGTATGGAGGGGTGTACCCCATGACAGCAATGGGGGAACAGAGTGCACGTCCATCTTGCCCGCAGGGGAGCGGCTCAGTGAGAGCCTGGTCCTGCTGCTTGTGTCAATGCTTGAGATCAGGCTTTTTCTGCGGAGGTACGCCAGGGGAAGCTGAGGGGCAGGGACCTGCCAGCAGACACTGCACGTCCAGATAGCCTAGGCAAGAACCTGCTGCTGGTGGCGTTTGGAGCGGAGGTCAGCTTTAAATTTGCCACCAAAACTGTCATATACCTGCTGAACCCCTGTCATCCAGTCACCTAATAATACAGTAATGATACACCAACTCATATGATTAGCATGTCACCCAATGTTACAGTGTGCTGGGAAGCTAGGGGCGCCAAACTGAATTTATATCTTGCCCCTCCCCCCCAACCTAAAAATGTTCTGACGCCCCTGGTTGTAACCGTACTCTAGTTTTGGCCATGTCCCTTTCTGGAAATCTGATAATAAAAAGGTGGTAACCCTAGTCCTGATCCATCTTACTTCAAGTATGTGTTATGATTCCAGCACTCTGGTCAGAGGAGATCTTATGGCAAGGACCGGAGCACTGGAACGGAATGCTGGGGAAGGGAGCAGGACAGGAAAATAGCCCCTGGCGCCCTAACTCTGTTGTCTCACCCGTGTTGTCAGAAATCCCCTGCGAGACTATGGTTTCTTGAGCCCTTGGCAGCCGCGTTTGAAGGGCGGATTATGTCTGCCCAACTTCGATGCCCCCCGGTCTTAATGAGAGACAAAGGGAAACCCGAGACAGGGTGATAACAAGAGGCCCTCTAACTAAACAACCAGGCCAGAGGCTAAGCAAACTCAAAACTATAAGAAGGAAACCGCCAGGGAAAAGGACAACCAAAATATCCACTTGTCCAATTCTCCTACCCGGCACCGCCGAGTACCAGAGAGGACTTGTGGAAGCGGAACCCTCCGCAAATGCTCCAAACACAAAATATAAAAGGTAAAGCGGCTAAGCCGCAACACACGGCAGAGCCGCAACTCACGAACACCACTGGATATAAAACGGTGATCAGTCAGGACTCCAGGGAACCAAACGACCTCTTGGGATGAGATGACAACTCCTGAATACCGGACTTCTGAGGACTGGAATGACCGGATACAGCAGGACTGGAAACAGACTCTCAGCAAACAAAGGCAGCATGCAGGAAGCTATTACCGGCGTCTGTGAGAAGCCCTGGGAGTGTATTTAACAAGGAGTCCTCCAATCAGCTGCTAAGGGCTGATTAGAATAAATGTCGTGCAGCTGCCTTGCTGCACGGCCAGAGAGCAGGTGAATATCTAATTTCCTAAAGCCTAGCAACGGGGAACGCGGTCAGCCAGTGGCGTCCCCGTTGCTAGGGTCCGTGCGGCTCAGAGCGCCCGGCGTCTAGCGTTGCTAGGGAGCCGGCGGCTGTATGTGCACGGCGTCTCTAGTTGCTAGGCACCGGGCCGCGCAGACCATCAAGCGGACCCCGGCGCCTAACAGTACCCCCCCCTTGAGGAGGGCTCAAGGAACCCCTAAAGCCAGGTTTCTGAGGAAATTCCCGAAAAAATGCCCTCTTGAGCCTCGGGGCATGAAGATCCTTATCCAGGACCCAAGACCTTTCCTCCGGACCATAGCCTTTCCAGTGCACCAGAAAATACAGCCGATCCCGGGACAATTTGGAATCGAGAACCTTCTCTACCAAGAACTCCTGTTGTCCCTGTACATCCACTGGAGATCTACCCTGAGAGATTTTCCGAGGAAATCTACTGGAAGAAACGTATTGTTTCAACAGGGAACAATGAAACGTATTTCCAATCCTGAGAGATCTTGGTAAACGTAACCTAAAGGCAACTGGGTTGACTCTTTTAATAATAAGAAATGGCCCAATAAATTTGGGTCCCAGTCTAGCCGAGGATTGTCGAAGCCTGATGTTGCGAGTCGACAACCACACCCTATCTCCCACCTTAAAAGTGCAAGGACGTCGGAGCCTGTCAGAAAATTTCTTCTCTCGAAAGGCCGCTTTTCTGAGAGCAAGGTGCACCTTTTTCCAAATGGCTCTGAGATGGGAGGTTAAGGTAAGCGAGGAGACTGAGGAATGATGAAAAAAAGAATTAGCTCTGGGGTGAAAACCAAAAACTGAAAAGAATGGAGACTCTTTAGTGGAGGAATGACAAGAATTATTGTAAGCAAATTCAGCCAACGGAAGAAACTCAGACCAATCATTCTGGAGTTTGGCTGAATACAAGCGCAAATATTGTTTCAATGATTGGTTAACTCGTTCGGTTTGCCCGTTGGATTGTGGGTGGTAACCGGATGTTAACGACAATTTCATCTTCAATGAGGCACAAAAACATTTCCAGAATTGTGCGATGAATTGTGGACCCCGATCAGAAACAATATCAGTAGGCAACCCATGAAGCCTGAATACATGGCGGAGAAACAAAACTGCCAACCCTTGGGCAGAAGGCAATCGGGGAAGAGCAATAAAATGAGCCATTTTACTAAAACGGTCCACTACCACCCATATGACTCGGAATCCGGCTGAAAGGGGAAGGTCAACCACAAAATCCATGGAAATATGAGACCACGGCCTGAGAGGAACATTTAAGGGCATAAGTTGCCCGATGGGCAAGGAACGGGGAACCTTATGCTGTGCACAAACCTGACATGAATAAACAAATTCCTTGACGTCTTTAGAAAGACCAGGCCACCATACTGAGCGAGAGACTAACTCCAATGTCTTAGAGACTCCTGGATGCCCTGAAACTTTGTTATCATGGAATTCCGTTAAAACAGTAGCTCTCAAAAACTCAGGGACGTAAAGACGACCAGCAGGAGTAATTCTAGGAGCTTGGTGTTGAAGCTGTTTTAACTGGGTAAATAAATCTTGTGTGAGGCCCGCCCAGATGACCGAAGATGGAAGTATGGGGGTAACAGGATTGTTATTGTGAACCGGAAGAAAGCTACGTGACAGGGCATCAGCCTTAGTATTCTTGGAGCCAGGCCTGAAAGTGATTATAAATTTGAAACGCGTAAAAAATAATGCCCAACGTGCCTGCCGGGCATTAAGCCGCTTCGCCGATTCAATGTATTGCAGGTTCTTATGGTCAGTCAATACCGAAATAGTATGTTTTGCTCCCTCCAGCCAATGCCTCCACTCCTCGAAAGCCCACTTTACCGCCAGTAACTCCCGATTACCAACGTCATAGTTGGATTCAGCGGAGGAGAATTTCCTGGACATAAAGGCACAAGGATGTAACTCCAGAGACTCCGGATCCTTTTGAGAAAGGATAGCCCCCACTCCAACCTCCGAGGCATCAACCTCCACCACAAAGGGCAATTCCGGATTAGGATGTCTGAGGACTGGAGCCGAGACAAAGGCTTGTTTCAAGGCCCGGAAGGACAACTCAGCTTCACGCGACCAGTTGGTAGGATCCGCTCCTTTCTTTGTCAGAGCTACAATGGGAGCAACCAGGTCAGAAAAAGAATGAATGAACCTCCTATAATAATTCGCAAACCCTAAAAAGCGCTGAATTGCTTTTAAATTGGTGGGTTGCGCCCAACTAAGGATGGCCTGGAGTTTCTTTGGTTCCATGGAAAATCCCTGAGGGGAAATTATGTACCCTAAAAAAGATACTTCCGTGACATGAAACTCACACTTCTCCAGCTTGGCATATAAATGATTCTCACGTAACTTTTGAAGAACCAGACGCACCTGGGTAACATGTTGTTCCATTGATTCAGAAAAAATCAGGATGTCGTCTAAGTAAACGACCACGAATTTCCCTAGGAAGTCACGGAGCACATCGTTAATGAGGTCTTGAAAAACTGCCGGAGCATTGGACAGGCCGAACGGCATCACCAGGTATTCGTAGTGACCCGACTGAGTACTGAAGGCCGTTTTCCACTCATCTCCAGATTTAATTCGGATGAGGTTGTACGCTCCTCTAAGGTCAATTTTAGAAAAAAATCACAGCAGAACGTAACTGATCAAAGAGTACAGAAATCAACGGCAAAGGATAGGTGTTTTTAACTGAGATCTTATTCAAGGCTCTAAAATCAATGCAAGGTCTAAGCGAGCCATCCTTTTTCTCCACAAAGAAGAAGCCTGCACTTAAAGGAGATTTTGATGGTCTAATAAATCCTTTCTCAAGGCTCTCCTTTACATAGTCATTCATAGCCGCAGTTTCTGGCCCGGATAATGCATATAATCTTCCCTTTGGCAATGCGGCACCAGGAATTAACTCAATAGCACAATCATAAGGCCGATGGGGAGGCAGAATGTCCGCATTGCCTTTGGAGAAAACATCAGCAAACTCCTGGTATTCCACCGGAATGAGTTCTGGAATGATAGCTGCAACTCTGACTGGAAACGTGATACATTCCTTATCACAAAAAGTACCCCAATGTGAAATCTCCCCCGACCGCCAATCAATGGTGGGATTATGAAAAACCAGCCAAGGGTGACCCAGAACAACTGGAACTGCTGGGCAATGTGTAAGAAAGAACTCGATTTTCTCGGAATGTAGAGCTCCTACTGTAAGTAGTACAGGGGGTGTACGGAGAGAAATAATCCCATTAGACAGCGGACTCCCATCTAAGCCATGCATGGTGACACACCTACCCAAAGGTAACTGAGGAATGCCTAAGGCCTTAGCCCAAGTTAAATCCATAAAGTTTCCTGCAGCTCCACTGTCAACAAAAGCCGACACCGAAGAACTGAGGCTGCCAAAGGAAACTTTAACTGGGACTAAAAGGGAGTTATTCGAGGAGATAAGCTGCAGACCTAGGTGAACCCCCTCACAATTCACCTGGTCAAAGCGTTTCCCGACTTGTTCGGACAATTACGAGCAAAATGTCCCTTACCCCCACAGTACAGACAAAGACCAGAATTTTGCCTTCTGGCTCTTTCTTCAGGAGACAGCCGGGCGAGACCCATCTGCATGGGCTCCTCTACGTCTTCAGGAATGGAATATACACACGGACTTGACCTTACAGGTGCTCCTTTTTCAGCCCTCCGCTCTCTGAGATGACGATCAATCTTAATAGAAAGCTCCATGAGTTTATCGAGAGTCTCAGGAGCGGGGTACTGAAGGAGACTGTCTTTTATAGACTCTGATAAGCCGAGGCGAAACTGACTGCGCAGGGCTGGGTCATTCCAGCCACAGTCGTTCGACCAACGGCAAAACTCCGTACAATAAACCTCCGCAGGATTTCTACCCTGTCTGAGAGCGCGCAACTGACTTTCAGCGGACGCCTCTCTATCAGGGTCATCATACAAGAGCCCTAAAGACTCAAAAAAAGCGTCAACTGACAACAATGCCGGATCCTCTGCTCTTAAACCAAATGCCCAGGTCTGAGGATCCCCCTGGAGCAAAGAAATAATAAACCCGACCCGCTGAGATTCAGTACCCGAGGAAGTCGGTCTTAAACGAAAATAAAGTTTACAGGATTCTTTAAAATTAAAAAACTCTTTTCTATCACCAGAAAAACTGTCAGGCAAATGCATCTTTGGTTCAGGGACTACCCTTGGGGAAGCTCGCAAAAGATCTTCCTGCGACTTCACCCGAAGAGAAAGATCCTGAACCATCTGAGTAAGTTCTTGAATCTGGCTGACTAAGAGCTGACCAGGATTTGGCCCTAAACCTGTTGGATTCATGAGGCCGATAAACTCTCACAAAACTGAATGAGAAAAAAATTAAACCCCGTTTAATTTTAAGTTTTGGTATGGCCGGTAATAATGTTATGATTCCAGCACTCTGGTCAGAGGAGATCTTATGGCAAGGACCGGAGCACTGGAACGGAATGCTGGGGAAGGGAGCAGGACAGGAAAATAGCCCCTGGCCCCCTAACTCTGTTGTCTCACCCGTGTTGTCAGAAATCCCCTGCGAGACTATGGTTTCTTGAGCCCTTGGCAGCCGCGTTTGAAGGGCGGATTATGTCTGCCCAACTTCGATGCCCCCCGGTCTTAATGAGAGACAAAGGGAAACCCGAGACAGGGTGATAACAAGAGGCCCTCTAACTAAACAACCAGGCCAGGGGCTAAGCAAACTCTAAACTATAATATGTGCGGAGAAACCGCCAGGGAAAAGGACAACCAAAATATCCACTTGTCCAATTCTCCTACCCGGCACCGCCGAGTACCAGAGAGGACTTGTGGAAGCGGAACCCTCCGCAAATGCTCCAAACACAAAATATAAAAGGTAAAGCGGCTAAGCCGCAACACACGGCAGAGCCGCAACTCACGAACACCACTGGATATAAAACGGTGATCAGTCAGGACTCCAGGGAACCAAACAACCTCTTGGGATGAGATGACAACTCCCGAATACCGGACTTCTGAGGACTGGAATGACCGGATACAGCAGGACTGGAAACAGACTCTCAGCAAACAAAGGCAGCATGCAGGAAGCTATTACCGGCGTCTGTGAGAAGCCCTGGGAGTGTATTTAACAAGGAGTCCTCCAATCAGCTGCTAAAGGCTGATTAGAATAAATGCCGTGCAGCTGCCTTGCTGCACGGCCAGAGAGCAGGTGAATATCTAATTTCCTAAAGCCTAGCAACGGGGAACGCGGTCCGCCAGTGGCGTCCCCGTTGCTAGGGTCCGTGCGGCTCAGCGCGCCCGGCGTCTAGCGTTGCTAGGGAGCCGGCGGCTGTACGTGCACGGCGTCTCTAGTTGCTAGGCGCCGGGCCGCGCAGACCATCAAGCGGACCCCGGCGCCTAACAGTATGCTGCCTAACCACACCAGACATTCGTGTAGGATCGCAAAGTACTAGGACACTTTCTGAGCCAGGGCCTTAAGTGCAGCCTGATGACCTACCAGACATGTTCAACATCAAGGAAAACAGCAACAAGTGCCTAAGTAAATTAAGTGTTTTTTCACACAAAAACAAATGAAAATGTGGGAAAAAAATTAAAAATGAATCATCAACTTAGCATCCAAATGTAACTGTTAGGCAAGTTTTGCATCAAGATCTTAACAAGACAAACGTTTGTGCTAACATGGGGGTTAATTCAGACCTGATTGCTGCTGTGCGTTTTCGCGCAGCAGCGATCAGGTCTGAACTGTGCATGCGTGGGGCGCCGCAGTGCGCCAGCGCATGCCAGACAGCCGATGACAGTCTTAGTCCTGCAATTGCCTCTGCCTGATTGACAGGCAGAGGAGGTTGCTGGGCGGGAGGGGGCGGGTTGGCGGCATTTGCCTGCCATTTAGAGGGCGTGGTCTGGGCAAGGCAGGCATGCCCGGATTTTGGGGGGGGGGGGCGGACCGCAGTGGCTGCGTGACGAGTAGCTCCCTGCCAGCGCGCAGGAGAAATTGTGACATTCAACAAACTCCAAAAATGCTATTTTTTTAAGTTTGAATGAGATTTTGTTTGCAATCCTGAGAAGGCAAACAGCCCCCGAATCTGTAGCAGAGGGGGGCTGCAGCATGCCCTAAGATGCCAACAGGGGGGCGCGATGTCACCAAAGGGGGGGTTGTTGGTTCTGCTGGGTGGTGGGGGTGTTGGGGTACAACAGATGAGCAGAGGACTGCGGCTACAGCACTGATATTCTATTGCCTGGCGATCAGGATCTCTTCAGCAGGGGAGGTGGCAGCAGCTGTGGTGATCCCTACTGTAGCCGGCCTGCCCCAGAAAAAGTTAGGAGCCGCGGGGTGGGGAGATGGGTGTACATAACTGTCGGTATCTCTGCTGACACTCTGTAGCTGGGCAGCACCCCGTCAATAGAATACCGAGGAGGTGGGGGGAGGTGCCATGGCTGCATTGACCCTTCCTGCAACAAGAGTGGAAAATTATCACTTTTTCCAAAAACTGTATACTGTATTAAAAAAAACAAAAAAAAACAGTGTTTCGAAAGTGATAATTTTCTCATGGGGCCATGATTAATCATGATAAAATTGTGAGAGGATAGAATGAGAATTAAAACCTACAAATTCTCTGCACAATTTTTATGCGCCAAAGTATTACCTGCTTCTTGCAGGTAAATACATAGGCTTCAGCCTGGCTTGGCTTGACTGCCACAGCTATTCATATAGGGAAGAAACTAAATTGTTTAATGGGCACCCGCCACTAGAGACCCCCTATGCTGGTGAAAAAAAAGGTGACCCATTTGGGCCTCGTCTGATTCTCTGCTGTTGATCTTGACAAAGGTCCAAAAGGGACCGAAACGTCGATTTGAGATGTTATCTTCTTCTATGAAGTACCTGTGAGTTATAATAAAAATTGTGTTGGCAAAATTGTGGCGAGTGCCTATACCTACTGTATATACGATTAGAAATTGGACTGAAATGGAGCACTGCCGGATGTAATTTGGAAACCGAGAGTGTGGACTTTATAATATATATATATATATGTATATATATTTTTATATATATATATACATTATAATATATGGGATGCAATTAAAATGCTGGCTGTCGGGATCCCAGCAGTCCAATGTTGATGCTGGAATCCCAACAGGGTCAAGAGACCGGCACCGGAATCCTGACAGCTGGCATCCTTAAGTATATCAGACATCGGACGTATTAGGGTTTGCGCTGGGGGGGGTTTAGTCGAGGTTGGGGTTAGGCTACGGGGTGGTGGGGTGGGGGTTAGGGTTAGGCACCACCAGGGGAGGTTAGGTTCAGGAACTAAGGGGGGAGGTTAGGGTTAGGCTGAGGAAAGGGAGGGCTAGGGGGTAGGGGAGAGGGGGGAAACAGTCGTACCTTCCCCCTGTCGGGATTTACACTATCAAGATGCTGTCATCGGTACTCTGACCTCCAGCATCCCGTCAGTCGGAATATCATACTTAATCTATTCTATACAATGTATATATATATATATATATATATATATATATATTGGACAACTTTGATATTTTCGTCTGGTTACACGCCTTTATATATAAAAAAATATGCGTGTCATCTCATTTTTTTTTTCTTCATTTTTCTATTTTTTGTGCATAGTGAATTAGTGTACAATCACAAGTTGGTATTCACAATCACATACATTTTTTGCATATTGGCACTTTTTATGCATGTGAGCACGGAGTCACTTTTTAATACGAAGTACACTTTATTGATATATTTTCTCCATCCCCCACATATGTGAATTGCTACACAACGTCTGACTGACCGTGGGAGGAGGAGGAACAATAAGGAAGTTTTGGCAAAGACACCACTACATGCCAATAATCTTCATTTATTTGGTACGCACATTTTGATTGTCACTTTAACCAAGTCACGGTTTTTAAACACTGAAGGCGCAGCTGATTTACCACTAAACATTTTTATTGGTCTTAGCGGAAATTGGACTAACTTGAAATCGGGTTGCAGCCACTATATATATTTGGAGTGTTGTTTATTATAATTGTTGGTCCGGAATCAGGTGGCTATTGTCAATTGCATCTTGTTTCAATTCACATGGATTTAATCTTTTACTTGTATATTCATTGAAGTTTACGGTTGTAGCGCTTACTGCACCTCACCTACAATAAATATATATATATATATATATATATATATATATATATATGTCAGTAATGCTCGGCACTCAATGCCTCCAAACTAATTGCCCGGGTGCCCTCCGATTACCTTACGGCAGAAATATATATATATGCAGAGAAAGGGGTGGTGTCTAAGAGAGCTGAACCCAATGATATCTTCCAGAATTTGACCACAAATCACTTTAAAATAATTTTTTAATGTATTTATATAAAAGTATTCAACAATCACAGTGAATAACAAATGGCTGACATAATCAAAATGCAGACATCAGATATGGACACCATATATTACGAATAATTGGTAAGTCCAATGTGGTTTTCTTAATTATTACATATCCGATGTTCTTATATCCGAACCAGAAATCCAACGCGTTTCGTCCAACTGGACTTCATCAGGGGCTCAATATCAAAAACAAGTCGGAAGAACATAAAGGAATAGATGACCAATTAATGATCGTATTAATCCCACATCAGTAAAACAGGCTTTGCAATAACAGATGTAATAAAGAATGAGCTGATTCCACAGCAAGGTTTGTATTGAATATGCCAACTCAGTAAGGCAAACAGTAATACAATAATGCTGAGTTCGGTATAAGCCACAATTTCGTTTTCGTGGATAATCCTCAGCAGGAAGAGTGGCTTCTCCTAGTCAGCAGTCTAGGAGAAGCCAGAGAGTCACTGTTAACTTCAAGAATTCAACAACAGAAATCTGTCATTCCATTCTCTACAAGATACAACACCTCCAGCCCAGTGGTGCAAAGAGCCACTAGAGCCCTGTGGCCAATAGTGGCTTCTGATCAAGCCCTTCCTTCTCTTAACAATAGAAGACCTATGATGTGTTACCAGCGCGGTAGGATTATTAAAGACAGAGTGGTTCATTCAGATATCACGAGCTTCCAAGCCGCACTGGACAAGCAAGGGCGACCTCACTCTGTATTTTTGGAAAAGAAACTCGGCTGCTACAAATGTATCAAATGTACAACATGTGAATATATGATCACCGGTTCGAGCTTTAAGCATCCCCACCGTGATAGGATCTACAGTATAAAGCACGTTCTTACATGTACTACCACCCATATCATTTATATCATTAAATGCCCTTGTGATCTCCACTATGTGGGGAAGTCCATCAGGACCTTCAGAGAAAGGATGGCCCTCCATCGCTCGGCTATCAAACAAGCGCTGCAGGGTAAAGAATCTGAGCAACCAGTGGCGAGACATTTTGCAACAGCAGGTCACACTATGAAGGACTTACGCCACCTAATTATTGACCATGTCCCCAAACACGCCAGAGGAGGAGATAGAGATGGCAGATTACTGCAGCTGGAGGCCCGATGGATTTACGAACTTGGGACTATTAGCCTGAATGGCCTCAATGAGAAATTGAGTTTTAATTTCTTTAAGTAACCTTGCCTATTTAGTCTTTTATAGTCAATTGTTTTTTTCGACCTTCACTAGGAAATGTCTCTTTGTGCAGACCTCTGAAATATCAGTCAGCAGTTATATATAAGATGAGTAGCCATAAATTAGGGGAGAGGCTTCCATTTATTGAATTACCCCTTTAGCCATCTATTTAAGGGTGGTTTTCTCCACCATTATCCTCTGTGTTATGTTGTGCGATCACTTTTTAATTCTGTCTTAATATGTCTTTTGTCTGTGAGCAATATATGATACTTCAGCAACTTATGCTTTGTGACAATGATCCCCCTTGATTAAGTCTGATATTTCAGTCGCTGCTTTTGTAATTCCCCCTTTTCCCTAAGTGCGGTGGTTGGGTGCTGTATTTTAGTCACTTCTCTTTTTCACTTACACAGCGCCGCAGCCCGGCCGTTCAGCGTTTATGGTTGCTACGGCAACCTGAAGCGACTCCAGTGACGTCATCAAAATGAAGCCGGAAGAGAAACGGGAAGCAGCGCGGCCGGGCGGGCGTGTAACACAGAGCGGGATTCTTCACTATTTAAGGTATGTTGGTCACTCATTACACACTTGTTCACCTTGACAAAGGGGTACATCAACCCCCGAAACGTTGGTCTGTTTGTAAAATATAATTTTTGCAACTTTAAAGTCTCCGAGTGCCGCCCCTTTCTTTGCTTCTGTTTGGCTGTTCTCGGAGGGCACCGGAGCTATTACTGAGTGGAGGAGGGAGTGCCGGTCCGTGTGGAATATATATATATATATATATATATATATATATATATATATAATTATCCAAGTCTGAATTTAGAGCCCTGAAACAACTGGGAGCCTATCGCGACATCGTAATCCGCCCCGCCAAGGGGGGCGGTATTGTGGTCTAGAATTTATCTGATTACAAAGCTGAGATATATGGCCAACTATCCGATTCTTCAGTCTACCAGTCATTATCATCTGATCTGACACCAGACTTCAAGTGTGAAGTGGACAGCATTCTTAATCAAGAAAGCAAGTCCGGACTGATTACAGAAAAATTATGTTCAGCTTTAAAACAAGAATTTCCAAAAGTACCGGTCTTATTTACAATTCCAAAAATACATAAAAGTTTGATTAAGCCTCCCGGAAGTCCTGTCATCTCTGCTCACCAGTCACTCTATCAGCCCATTTCAATTTTCTTAGACAGCATGCTTCAGCCCCTGATCTTAAGACAGCGTAATTTTGTGAAAGACACAACCTCTTTCCTGACCCGTCTAAGTTTACTTAACGAGGTTCCTGATGAAGTATTAATCTGTACTATTGACATTTGCAGCTTGTATACAAGTATCCCACATTTGCAAGGTCTAACAGCGATTATATCTTTTTTAATCAAGGAAGATATGACATCATTCAACTTTGATTTGTTTCTGAAATGATTGGAACTCACACTCATTAGAAAATATGTTTTATTTGACGGCATTTTTTTTTGCCAGGCGAGCGGGTGTGCGATGGGGAGCAATGTCTCCCCCTTGTTTGCAAATGTGTTTATGCTGCAGGAGAAACAGGTGATGTTTTTCAATGATGTGGAGTATAGCCAGCACATTTTACACTATTAGAGATACATTGATGATGTCTTCATACTATGGACAGGTGGTCCACAAAAATTCGAACAACTGGTAACATTGATTAATAACAGAGATTCACCTATATGAATTATAGCTCAAAGTGATCCTGAGTCTCTAAGTTATTTAGATGTAAAAGTTACCATTTGTAATCGTAGGATCCAGACTGACGTACACTACAAAATCACTGATAGGAACACCCTATTATGAGCGAACAGTCACCACCCGAGGGCATTAAAAAAGGGCCTACCTAGATCGCAATTGATCAGGGCAGAAAGAATCACGAGCGATCCTGGTAAGGTGGATGAAGCACTGTCTTTTGTTGTTGACCGGTTTACAGCATGTGTCTAGTGTCTATGACCATAAGGAACTTCTTAAATGCAAACAGGAGGTAATGGGCATTCCGAGTTCTGACTTGTTGAAACAAAAATTCAAACTGAAGGAAAATATTTTGCCTTTTGTCATGAAATATAATACCTCTAGTCCCATAGTCCCCAGGGCTCTTTGAGCTTTATGGCCCATAGTGTCGACGGACACGAGCTTACCTACATTTAAAAACAAGTGGCCTGTTACCTGTTTCTCTGACGTCCTAGTGGATGCTGGGAACTCCGTAAGGACCATGGGGAATAGCGGCTCCGCAGGAGACTGGGCACAAAAGTAAAAGCTTTAGGACTACCTGGTGTGCACTGGCTCCTCCCCCTATGACCCTCCTCCAAGCCTCAGTTAGATTTTTGTGCCCGGCCGAGAAGGGTGCACACTAGGGGCTCTCCTGAGCTTCTTAGTGAAAAGTTTAGTTTTAGTTTTTTTATTTTCAGTGAGACCTGCTGGCAACAGGCTCACTGCATCGAGGGACTAAGGGGAGAAGAAGCGAACTCACCTGCGTGCAGAGTGGATTGGGCTTCTTAGGCTACTGGACACCATTAGCTCCAGAGGGACCGAACACAGGCCCAGCCTCGGAGCTCGGTCCCGGAGCCGCGCCGCCGGCCCCCTTACAGAGCCAGAAGCAAGAAAAGGTCCGGAAAAATCGGCGGCAGAAGACAGCAGTCTTCAACAAGGTAGCGCACAGCACTGCAGCTGTGCGCCATTGTTACTCAGGCACACTTCACACTCCGGTCACTGAGGGTGCAGGGCGCTAGGGGGGGGCGCCCTGAGCAGCAATGTAAAACACCTTGGCTGGCATAAATACACCACATATAACCCCCAGGGCTATATGGGTGTATTTTAACCCCTGCCAGATTCCACAGAAAAACGGGAGAAAAGGCCGCCGAGAAGGGGGCGGAGCCTATCTCCTCAGCACACTGGCGCCATTTTCTCTCACAGCTCCGTTGGAGGGAAGCTCCCTGGCTCTCCCCTGCAGTTACTACACTACAGAAAGGGGTTAAAAAAGAGAGGGGGGCACTAATTAGGCGCAGTATAACAATACAGCAGCTATAAGGGGAAAAACACTTATATAAGGTTATCCCTGGATATATATATAGCGCTCTGGTGTGTGCTGGCATACTCTCCCTCTGTCTCCCCAAAGGGCTAGTGGGGTCCTGTCCTCTATCAGAGCATTCCCTGTGTGTGTGCTGTGTGTCGGTACGTTGTGTCGACATGTATGAGGAGGAAATTGAGGTGGAGGCGGAGCAATTGCCTGTAACAGAGATGTCACCCCCTAGGGAGTCGACACCTGAGTGGATGAGCTTATGGAAGGAATTATGTGACAGTGTCAGCTCTTTACAAAAGATTGATGACATGAGACGGCCGGCGACTCAGTCTGTGCCTGTCCAGGTGTCTCAAAAGCCATCTGGGGCTCTAAAACGCCCGTTACCGCAGATGGCAGATACAGACGCCGACACGGATACTGACTCCAGTGTCGACGATTAAGAGACGAATGTGACTTCCAGTAGGGCCACACGTTACATGATTGAGGCTATGGAAAATGTTTTTACACATTTCTGATAATACCAGTACCACTAAAAAGGGTATTATGTTGGGTGAGAAAAAACTGCCTGTAGTTTTTCCTGCATCTGAGGAATTAAATGAAGTGTGTGATGATGCGTGGGTTTCCCCCGATAAAAAAGTTATTGGCATCATACCCCTTCCCGCCAGAGGATAGGGCACATTGGGAAACACCCTTTAGGGTGAATAAAGCGCTCACACGCTTGTCTAAACAGGTGGCACTACCGTCCCCGGATACGGCCGCCCTTAAGGAACCTACTGACAGAAAGCAGTAAAATATCCTAAAATGTATATACACTCACACGGGTGTGATACTGCGACCAGCAATCGCCTCAGCCTGGATGTGCAGTGCTGGGTGGCTTGGTCGGATTCCCTGACTGACAATATTGATACCCTAGATAGGGACAGTATATTACTAACTATAGAGCATTTAAAAGATGCATTTCTATATATGCGTGATGCACAGAGGGATATTTGCCGACTGGCATCAAGAGTAAGTGCGCTGTCCATTTCTGCCAGAAGATTATGGACAAGACAGTGGTCAGGTGATGCTGATCCCAAAAGGCATATGGAAGTATCGCCTTATAAAAGGGAAGAGTTATTTGGGGTAGGTCTAACAGACCTGGTGGCCACGGCAACGGCTGGAAAATCCACAATTTTACCCCAGGTAGCTTCTCAACCTAAGAAGACGCCGTATTATCAGGCGCAGTCCTTTCGGCCCCATACAGCGGGCAAAAGGCGCCTCATTTCTGCCCTGTGGCAGAGGGAGAGGAAAAAGGCTGCAGCAAACAGCCAATTCCCACAAAAGCCTTCTCCCGCCTCCGCAAAGTCCTCAGCATGACGCTGGGGCTTTACAAGCGGTCTCAGGCACGGTGGGGGCCCGTCTCAAGAAATTCGAGACGTCTTCCCCTCGCCGTTTCATAAAGTCTGCTTTACCGACGTCTCCCTCAGACAGGGAGACAGTATTGCAAGCCATTCACAGGCTGTATTCCCAGCAGGTGATAATCAAGGTACCCCTCCTGCAACAGGGAAAGGGGTACTATTCCACACTATTGGTGGTACCGAAGCCGGACGGCTCGGTGAGACCAATTTTAAATCTAAAATCCTTGAACACTCACATACAAAGGTTCAAATTCAAGATGGAGTCACTCAGAGCAGTGATTGCAAACCTGGAAGAAGGGGACTATATGGTCTCTCTGGACATCAAAGATGCTTACCTACATGTCCCAATTTACCCTTCTCCAAGGGTACCTCAGGTTTGTGGTACAGAACTGTCACTATCAGTTTCAGACGCTGCCGTTTGGATTGTCCACGGCACCACGGGTCTTTACCAAGGTAATGGCCGAAATGATGATACTCCTTCGAAAGAAGGGAGTTTTTAGTTATCCCTTACTTGGACGATCTCCTGATAAGGGCAAGATCCAGGGAACAGTTGGAAGTCGGGGTAGCACTATCTCAGATAGTGCTGCGGTAGCACGGTTGGATTCTCAATATTCCAAAATCGCAGCTGATCCTGACGACCTGCCTTCTATTCCTAGGGATGATCCTGGACACAGTCCAGAAAAAGGTGTTTTCTCCCGGAGGAGAAAGCCAGGGAGTTATCCGAACTAGTCAGAAACCTCCTAAAACCAGGCCAAGTGTCAGTGCATCAGTGCACAAGGGTCCTGGGAAAAATGGTGGCTTCCTACGAAGCAATTCCATTCGGCAGATTCCACGCAAGAACTTTCCAGTGGGACCTGCTGGACAAATGGTCCGGATCGCATCTTCAGATGCATCAGCGGATAACCCTGTCACCAAAGACAAGGGTGTCTCTCCTGTGGTGGTTGCAGAGTGCTCATCTTCTAGAGGGCCGCAGATTCGGCATTCAGGACTGGGTCCTGGTGACCACGGATGCCAGCCTGCGAGGCTGGAGAGCAGTCACACAGGGAAGAAATTTCCAGGGCTTGTGGTCAAGGCTGGAGACATCACTTCACATAAATATTTTGGAGCTAAGGGCCATTTACAATGCCCTAAGCCAAGCAAGACTTCTGCTTCAAGGTCAGCCGGTGCTGATCCAGTCGGACAACATCACGGCAGTCGCCCACGTAAACAGACAGGGCGGCACAAGAAGCAGGAGGGCAATGGCAGAAGCTGCAAGGATTTTTCGCTGGGCGGAAAATCATGTGATAGCACGGTCAGCAGTGTTCATTCCGGGAGTGGACAACTGGGAAGCAGACTTCCTCAGCAGGCACGACCTCCACCCGGGAGAGTGGGGACTTCACCCAGAAGTCTTCCACATGATTGTAAACCATTGGGAAAAACCAAAGGTGGACATGATGGCGTCCCGCCTAAACAAAAAATTGGACAGGTATTGCGCCAGGTCAAGGGACCCTCAGGCAATAGCTGTGGACGCTCTGGTAACACCGTGGGTGTACCAGTCAGTGTATGTGTTCCCTCCTCTTCCTCTCATACCAAAAGTACTGAGAATTATAAGACGGAGGGGAGTAAGAACTATACTCGTGGCTCCGGATTGGCCAAGAAGGACTTGGTACCCGGAACTTCAAGAGATGCTCACGGCGGAACCGTGGCCTCTACCTCTAAGAAGGGACCTGCTCCAGCAAGGACCCTGTCTATTCCAAGACTTACCGCGGCTGCGTTTGACGGCAGGGCGGTTGAACGCCGGATGCTGAAGGAAAAAGGCATTCCGGATGAAGTCATCCCTACCCTGATCGAGCCAGGAAGGATGTAACCGCAAAGCATTATCACCGCATTTGGCGAAAATATGTTGCGGGGTGCGAGGCCAGTAAGGCCCCGATGGAGGAATTTTCAACTAGGTCGATTCCTGCATTTCCTGTAAACAGGAGTGTCTATGGGCCTAAAATTGGGGTCCATTAAGGTTCAAATTTCGGCCCTGTCAATTTTCTTCCAGAAAGAACTAGCTTCAGTTCCTGAAGTTCAGACGTTTGTAAAAGGGGTACTGCATATACAGCCTCCTTTTGTGCCTCCAGTGGCACCTTGGGATCTCAATGTAGTTTTGGGGTTCCTAAAGTCACATTGGTTTGAACCACTTGAATCTGTGGAGTTAAAATATCTCACATGGAAAGTGGTCATGTTGTTGGCCCTGGCCTCGGCCAGGCGCGTGTCAGAATTGTCGGGCTTTATCCTGTAAAAGCCCTTATCTGATCTTCCATTCAGACAGGGCGGAATTGAGGACTCGTCCTCAATTTCTCCCTAAGGTGGTTTCAGCGTTTCACTTGAACCAGCCTATTGTGGTACCTGCGGCTACTAGGGACTTGGAGGACTCCAAGTTGCTGGACGTAGTCAGGGCCCTGAAAACATATGTTTCCAGGACGGCTGGAGTCAGAAAATCTGACTCGCTGTTTATCCTGTATGCACCCAACAAGCTGGGTGCTCCTGCTTCTAAGCAGACTATTGCTCGTTGGATTTGTAGTACAATTCAGCTTGCACATTCTGTGGCAGGCCTGCCACAGCCAAAATCTGTAAAAGCCCATTCCACAAGGAAGGTGGGCTCATCTTGGGCGGCTGCCCGAGGGGTCTCGGCTTTACAACTTTGCCGAGCAGCTACTTGGTCAGGGGCAAACACGTTTGCTAAATTCTACAAATTTGATACCCTGGCTGAGGAGGACCTGGAGTTCTCTCATTCGGTGCTGCAGAGTCATCCGCACTCTCCCGCCCGTTTGGGAGCTTTGGTATAATCCCCATGGTCCTTACGGAGTTCCCAGCATCCACTAGGACGTCAGAGAAAATAAGAATTTACTTACCGATAATTCTATTTCTCGTAGTCCGTAGTGGATGCTGGGCGCCCATCCCAAGTGCGGATTGTCTGCAATACTTGTACATAGTTATTGTTACAAAAATCGGGTTATTATTGTTGTGAGCCATCTTTTCAGAGGCTCCTCTGTTATCATGCTGTTAACTGGGTTCAGATCACAGGTTGTACGGTGTGATTGGTGTGGCTGGTATGAGTCTTACCCGGGATTCAAAATCCTTCCTTATTGTGTACGCTCGTCCGGGCACAGTATCCTAACTGAGGCTTGGAGGAGGGTCATAGGGGGAGGAGCCAGTGCACACCAGGTAGTCCTAAAGCTTTTACTTTTGTGCCCAGTCTCCTGCGGAGCCGCTATTCCCCATGGTCCTTACGGAGTTCCCAGCATCCACTACGGACTACGAGAAATAGAATTATCGGTAAGTAAATTCTTATTTTCTCAAAGAGCAAAAGTATTAAAGATCACATTGTACACACGGACATTACGGGGTTTGGAGAAACAGTAGCAGACAATTTTTTAACCAAACCACATGGATGTTACAGGTGCCTCAGTTGTAAAACATGCAGTACCATGCAGACTGGGCCTTCATTTGCATCTAGCATTACGGGTCAGACTTTTAGAATTAGACATGTACTGACCTGTACTACAACACATATAATGTATCTAATCACTTGTCCTTGCCACATACAGTATGTAGGCCAAACAATACGGAGTGTCAGAGAAAGACTTACCCGGCATAGGTCGGCAATTAAATCAGCTCTTATGGGGCAGCCGTCGGACCAACCAGTGGCGAGACACTATGCGGAGATGAAGCCTTCACTTAAGGATTTAACTTTTCAAATCATAGATCACGTCCCAAAAACACTTAGGGGCAGGGACTGCGGAGGACAACTATTGAGCATGGAGGCCAGATGGATATATACCTTGAAAACCATCAAACATAGCGGTCTGAATGACAAGATACAATGGAGTATCTTTAGTTGAAGGATTATGAATAATTGAATCCATCTTGCCTTCCATCCGATTTACAATAGTGATACTTGATAGTATATGTTCTGATATTATCAACTAGGGGCATTATAGTTGCAGTAAATGCGACATTTTTTATTAAAGTGGGCCAATACCATAAGGTAACATCATGGTAGTATTGGGGTAGTGCAATATAATGCTTTATCAATAGTGTTCATAATTTTACAGTACCGATAAAATTATCTGGAGTAGATATTATAACATGTACATTTATTGGCAAGCTGCTCAATCAGATTGTGATGTCACTCAGGTGCTAAAAGGGAGGGGTGATTCTGTGTAAGAAAAAACATTTTGTTAAAAACCCTAATGCACACTGAGTGAAAAATAATACTACATAATAATCAGATAATACGGAGATCTTAGTTGCGTATATCTGTAGATAATGATATAGGGTTAAACCCCAGGCCAATCGGCAAGGCGTCTCCGTCACTGGGGGTCCTTAATACTAGTTAATGTTATGTTATAACATTTCAGCCACGATTTGGATTTAGGTAGTAATACTGGGGGTCATTCCGAGTTGTTCGCTCTTTGCCGATTTTCGCTATACTGCGATTAATCGCTTACTGCACATGCGCAAGGTACGCAGAGCGCATGCGCTTAGTTACTTTACTAAAAACTTAGCTGTTTTGCTGTGGCTTCTGCGGCGCTTTTCAGTCGCACTGGTGTTCGGTAAATGATTGACAGGAAAGGGGCGTTTCTGGGTGGTAACTCAGCGTTTTCCCGGCGTTGGCTAAAAAACGCAGGCGTGTCAGGGAAAAATGTGGGAGTGTCTGGAGAAACGGGGGAGTGGCTGGCCGAACGCAGGGCGTGTTTGTGACGTCAAACAAGGAACGAAACGGCCTGAGCTGATCGCAGTGTAGGAGTAAGTCTCGAGCTACTCAGAAACTGCTAAGAGCTTTCTATTCACAATTCTGCTAATCTTTCGTTCGCAATTCTGCTATGCTAAGATTCACTCCCAGAGGGCGGCGGCCTAGCGTGTGCAATGCTGCTAAAATCAGCTAGCAAGCGAACAACTCGGAATGACCCCCACTATGCATTAACTCCACATAACCTAGGGGTGTTGGTACTTATAAGTTTAGAGCCCTTTCTGTAGCAAGTATTTTCTAGCATTTTTTAAATGCTACATTTTTTTCACTTGTGTCACTTTTTAAGTTATGTGAATTCATTTATATACCAAGGCTATTTTAACAATATGATTTTAGTGTTCTTATGCCTTGTATTTTATTCACCAGCTTTACACTGTTTTCAATTGTTTTGACACGCAATTCCGGAGTCTGGCAGCGCGGCGTCTGGTTGCCGGGTCATACTGGTAACCATGGTTGCGGCGCCATCCTGGTAACCAGGAAGACCGCGCTACCATGACTACCGGATACACATAGTGCACGGTGGTGTTACTAATGCCTTGTCCGAGGCGAAAGTAGTTCCCGCCCCTACACAGAGGTGCACGTCCCGCTCGCGGGTCTTCATTTGGTATAAAGGTATGGTTTGTTTTACACTATTTGTTTGTATCACATTGACAAAGGGGCGCCACAGTCCCCAAAATGTTGGCTATGTATTTGGAGTGATAGATTAAACACACCATTTTTGTTACTGCAAGCATGTTGAAAGTCTCTGAGTGCCGCCACATGCTGGGATCATTGTTTATATGAAATTATCCGGATGGCACCTGAGCATATTATTTCTTTTGGGGTGAGTGCCAATTCTTTTGTTTTATATATATATATATATATATATATATATATACTAGAGATGAGCGGATTCGGTTTTACTCGGTTTTACTCGGTTCTCAAAACCGACCCTTATTGGCTATCCAAAACACGTGACATCCGTGAGCCAATTAGATGCCGTTTTGAGAACCGAGTAAAACCGAGTAAAACCGAACCCGCTCATCTCTAATATATACAAACAAAAAACCCCGCACTCACCAAAGTAAGCTCACTTATCCTCAACAATTCAATAAATAAATGATGGGGGTTTAGTTAGTGGATTGGCCAATGCACGGAAGCCTGCATACCGATCTCCAAGGTACTCCACCTTCATGCAGGTCCTACACTATCACAGAGTCTTAAAACCTGACTACTTCACTGCTGTCATACACATCATCTGCCTGCTAGATTTAATGTGTACCTGCCACACCCTTTATGGCTTTTAAAGGTACACTAGTCACCTTGCACTGGCTCAGAGATGATTGCTAAGGAACAGCTGAGACAGGTTCAGGATAATAGAGTCCACACAGGGGTGCATGAGAAAGCTAGTGGCCACGGTTAATAAGAGTTAACCATAGATTAACCCCATTGTATACACACAGAGAGAGAAAACCACAGCATTCGCCACCCCAGAAGCGGGGTACAGCTATGCACTTACCACTCACAGGGTGGGGTGCACATAACACAGCACTCTCCACCACAAAAGCGGGGTACACAGCTGTACTTACCACTCACAGGGCGGGGTGCATGTAGCCCATGACCACATCGCTCAAATAAATACAAACAAAAAACCCCGCACTCACCAAAGTAAGCTCACTTATCCTCAACAATTCAATAAATAAATGATGGGGGTTTAGTTAGTGGATTGGCCAATGCACGGACGCCTGCATACCGATCTCCAAGGTACCCCACCTATATTAAGAATGCCAAATTGATTTCTCACAAATATTTAAAATGCCCACTCTAATATATATTGTAAATGCCTGCAACTCTTATTACCATATCCCATGAATGTGCGCTGTACATCGCACAACACTGCATCCCATAAGAGAAAACAATACACCCACACGTTATCTGAGTTCCAAAGCTCATTGATGTATATATTTGTTGTTAAAAGGATATGGATTCAATATATATTACAAAGTACAGTATACCTATAGTTACATGAATACAACTCACACAGTAAACAGTTAGAACATACAATTACATACAGTTATATGCAGTTATATTTCAGTTACATGCCAGCGATACAATACCATATCTTTCTCATATAAGTTTGTCCCTCCATATGACTCTCTCTCTCTCTCTCTCTTTCCTCTGTAAAATCATGCAAGACCTCCATCTCCCTCTGAGACCAAAAAAACAGGAACTAACTCTGAGACCAAAAAACAGGAACTACCTTCCTGTGTGACCAGCAAAATGTGTTAACTAGTTTCTGGGGGAGTGGTCTCTCTCTCATTCATGATTGAGTCACTATTCTCTTTGTATATACTGATCAGGTTCAGCCTTGAAGACTGCCAAAGGGGCTGGCCTGAGTTTCCTGTTCATTACCTGTTTGGAGCTTCTATTGTTCTAATAGAGTGATTTTAGCTTTTATACATGTAATCATAATTCCGTGTTGCAATGTACTACAACTTAATAACAAGTATCAAATTAATCTACACATTAAGCTGGTTGCTTCAATAGTAAACATGACAGGTGTATCTGGTTCCGTTCAAATAATACACATTCATGACATTAATGAATTAGGTAATTTTAAATCATCATGATGTCTGGCGCTTGATATTATTCTAATTATGTACTGTATGAAATAAGTGTCGAATCCATCTCTGTGGCATGTCCGTCTAAATGCGTGTGTTACCATATATTGCTGTGCTCGCTGCGCGTATTTGCAAGTATAGCGACTTAAATGTGTGTAGTTTGTATGTTCTCTTTATGTAATATTTTTTTGACTTCGACAGTGCACCCTTTGGCAGTAAACAATAACTGCCATCAATTATTAACATAAGAAAAAAAATATTTCATACCATAATCGGTGACCTAGACACAAGTATGTATGCATTTCGCAAATCAGACACTTGACTATATTTGGGGAAGACAGGGAGGAGGACGAGACATCCTCTATATGCACTCGGCGGTCACGGGACCGCTGGTTGGGTGTGGGACAACATTCAACCTATAGAGTATGCTGGGACAGTGCTTTGGCCTATAATGTCTGATTTGCGACGAACATTTCACACATACATGTACCTACGTCTTTGTACACTGATGTTTGGGTTCAATTGAGGTTCTGCTGGGTAGGTGAAGAAGACACAAACAAATCGTGACAGTGACATATAAAATTTTCATGATCTACATATTCCTATTATTTTCTGAACATTGTTTCCATTTCTGGAACGTATGCTAGGTCTGTTTAATCATTGAACAAGGGTTATAAGTAGTGTCCTTCCTAAATAACATAAACCTTCAGAGTTCAGGGAGAGCCACTCAAAAACCTTTCTTCCACATATATTAATGAGCTCTTTATCTGCAATGTGTGAATAGCCATTGTCTGACTGTTCCTGATTACCTCTGAACTCCATAACTACTAGACCTTTGATTTTTCCCTGATTTTAACAAACTGATCGGCTAATCCTGGGATCCCATAAGGAGATCACTCCTTCCTACAGAACCAGTTCCAGTCCCACACTCGACTCCTCATAAAAAAACCTTGCAAAAATAGAATATCCTGAAAGAAAATGTTTGTCAGCGGGAAAAAGAGAAAAAAGAAATAGAACAAAACAACTCTTGTTCATAACAAATCAATTACAATGACTGGTCTTTCTGCAGTCCATTAGTACGCTCAGGTAGTGTCCAACAGTGCCGCCTCTCAGTCCTCACGGAACAGAGTCTCTGGTGATACGAGGTTCTCTTTGCCTTGCTCTTTGAAAACACAGTTCACTTGGAACACACAGTTCACTTTGCTCTCCACCTTGCTCTTTGAACACACAGTTCACTTGGAACACACAGTTCACTTCAAACACACAGTTCACAAACTCGATGAATGTGAGCAATAAACTACTTTGTCACGAGTTCTCTCCGGGTCAGCGACCTTCTTGCAGTGGGACGAGTGGACCCAAGTCTCTTTTTCGGCGACCTTTAGTGCTGTCAACAAATCTTGGTATGGTCCTTCCCACCTGTCTATTAGGCAACCTGAGCGTAAGGGCAATCACACAGTCTCTTGGTTCATAATCAATACAGTTAGTATTTGGCATACCAGCAATCAACAGTTTCAAGTTCTTTTGTCAAGTTCTCAAATGCTGGCTCATCTCAACAAGGTACTGTACTGTCACCTTATTGGTGTATTTCTGATCATTGTGTGGATCAATCATGACATGAGGTTGTCTTCCAAAAACAACCCAAAAAGACACAAATACCAAAACCAAAATAAAAACACATTTCGAAGAGGGTGATTCGTTAAGTGAAGATCTGGGAGTGGTTCCGAAGCTACATAATACTAGTGGCAGTATCTATGATCACAATAGTACAATTTCAAGCTTTGCTCCTACTTCTAGGGGTACCATTATCTACACACAAATTTCTGCGCAATTTTTTTCTTTGCGGTAAACACAGCAGCATCCGTGGCGGCAGGAAATGCCTCTACCCAGTTTGAGAAAACATCAGTGCACACCAATACATAATAATAATTCCTAAAGGGTGTTAACTGTACGAAGTCGATTTGTATTTCCTGAAAAGATCCGTCTGCAGGAGGGATATGGGATGGCTCTGTTGGTATTGCTTTACCAATATTCTTCCTCAAGCAAGTAAGACAGGTCATTGCTCTCTTACCTGCATGAAAATAGAATCCTGGCGCACACCAGTAGGCTCTCATCAGCCTGTACCTACCCTCTTTGCCTAGATGAGTCAGACCGTGTGCCACCTCAGCTAGACTTGGAAGGTATGCTCTGAGGGCTACTGGCTTACCGTGTCCACCTGCCCACAGTCCTGAGGACTCCTGGCCATACCCCTTTGTCCTCCAGACTGCCTCTTCCTGCAGGAAACACAAATTTTTGTATCTTAATTTAACTATCGTGTGTTTGCAATGTAGGGTACCATGAGCATAACTCAACTAAAAAGAAAAAAGAAACATCTCTAGAGAAGAGAAAGAAGAAGAAAATGAAAAAGAAAATGTCAGGTTTGCCATTCACCAACAGACATATCAGTGTCTATACAAAATTTCCCTTCACCAGTATTCCCATTCTCCACCCTTTGTGCATGACAAGGCACACTGCAGTAATACTGGTGTCATCGTGCTGTTGAGATATACTGGGTTTGGGCAGAACTCTGAAGGACCTAGGCATGTGGAGTTTGAACTGTAATTGGGTCCATGTATTGTACCACCCTGTGTGAACGCAAAAGATGAAGAGGAAAACTGTAGAGAAACAGAATAGAGGTTGGTGACAGATGAGTTTGTAGAGGTGAAGAAGATTTTATAAAAATTTGACAACTGGATTGGGCACTATGGGGAAGTGATTCTCTACTTGGTCTATACCCCTTAAAAAAAAAATCTGTGTGTCTTATCTCTACTGGGACTATCCCAGCCATCAATCCAGTGTCCTGTCCATCCTAAGTTCATAGGAAACCCGGTATCTGTGAGATAATTTCCTCTACCTGTGATGGACATGCATCTAGAACAGTGAAATGTAACATTAGTAAGTTGCATTTATTTTGTTCTTCCCATTAGCCGAATCTGTGTTTTCTATATGGCTTATGATTCTTTACTATATGTCCCTTGGTCCCGTCTATGTGTTTAATAATTAGAGATGAGCGCCTGAAATTTTTCGGGTTTTGTGTTTTGGTTTTGGGTTCGGTTCCGCGGCCGTGTTTTGGGTTCGAACGCGTTTTGGCAAAACCTCACCGAATTTTTTTTGTCGGATTCGGGTGTGTTTTGGATTCGGGTGTTTTTTTCAAAAAACACTAAAAAACAGCTTAAATCATAGAATTTGGGGGTCATTTTGATCCCAAAGTATTATTAACCTCAAAAACCATAATTTACACTCATTTTCAGTCTATTCTGAATACCTCACACCTCACAATATTATTTTTAGTCCTAAAATTTGCACCGAGGTCGCTGTGTGAGTAAGATAAGCGACCCTAGTGGCCGACACAAACACCGGGCCCATCTAGGAGTGGCACTGCAGTGTCACGCAGGATGTCCCTTCCAAAAAACCCTCCCCAAACAGCACATGACGCAAAGAAAAAAAGAGGCGCAATGAGGTAGCTGTGTGAGTAAGATTAGCGACCCTAGTGGCCGACACAAACACCGGGCCCATCTAGGAGTGGCACTGCAGTGTCACGCAGGATGGCCCTTCCAAAAAACCCTCCCCAAACAGCACATGACGCAAAGAAAAAAAGAGGCGCAATGAGGTAGCTGTGTGAGTAAGATTAGCGACCCTAGTGGCCGACACAAACACCGGGCCCATCTAGGAGTGGCACTGCAGTGTCACGCAGGATGTCCCTTCCAGAAAACCCTCCCCAAACAGCACATGACGCAAAGAAAAAAAGAGGCGCAATGAGGTAGCTGTGTGAGTAAGATTAGCGACCCTAGTGGCCGACACAAACACCTGGCCCATCTAGGAGTGGCACTGCAGTGTCACGCAGGATGTCCCTTCCAAAAAACCCTCCCCAAACAGCACATGACGCAAAGAAAAAAAGAGGCGCAATGAGGTAGCTGACTGTGTGAGTAAGATTAGCGACCCTAGTGGCCGACACAAACACCGGGCCCATTTAGGAGTGGCACTGCAGTGTCACGCAGGATGTCCCTTCCAAAAAACCCTCCCCAATCAGCACATGATGCAAAGAAAAAGAAAAGAAAAAAGAGGTGCAAGATGGAATTGTCCTTGGGCCCTCCCACCCACCCTTATGTTGTATAAACAAAACAGGACATGCACACTTTAACCAACCCATCATTTCAGTGACAGGGTCTGCCACACGACTGTGACTGATATGACGGGTTGGTTTGGACCCCCCCCAAAAAAGAAGCAATTAATCTCTCCTTGCACAAACTGGCTCTACAGAGGCAAGATGTCCACCTCATCATCACCCTCCGATATATCACCGTGTACATCCCCCTCCTCACAGATTATCAATTCGTCCCCACTGGAATCCACCATCTCAGCTCCCTGTGTATTTTGTGGAGGCAATTGCTGCTGGTCAATGTCTCCGCGGAGGAATTGATTATAATTCATTTTAATGAACATCATCTTCTCCACATTTTCTGGATGTAACCTCGTACGCCGATTGCTGACAAGGTGAGCGGCGGCACTAAACACTCTTTCGGAGTACACACTTGTGGGAGTGCAACTTAGGTAGAATAAAGCCAGTTTGTGCAAGGGCCTCCAAATTGCCTCTTTTTCCTGCCAGTATAAGTACGGACTGTGTGACGTGCCTACTTGGATGCGGTCACTCATATAATCCTCCACCATTCTATCAATGTTGAGAGAATCATATGCAGTGACAGTAGACGACATGTCCGTAATCGTTGTCAGGTCCTTCAGTCCGGACCAGATGTCAGCATCAGCAGTCGCTCCAGACTGCCCTGCATCACCGCCAGCGGGTGGGCTCGGAATTCTGAGCCTTTTCCTCGCACCCCCAGTTGCGGGAGAATGTGAAGGAGGAGATGTTGACAGGTCGCGTTCCGCTTGACTTGACAATTTTCTCACCAGCAGGTCTTTCAACCCCAGCAGACTTGTGTCTGCCGGAAAGAGAGATCCAAGGTAGGCTTTAAATCTAGGATCGAGCACGGTGGCCAAAATGTAGTGCTCTGATTTCAACAGATTGACCACCCGTGAATCCTTGTTAAGCGAATTAAGGGCTCCATCCACAAGTCCCACATGCCTAGCGGAATCGCTCCGTGTTAGCTCCTCCTTCAATGTCTCCAGCTTCTTCTGCAAAAGCCTGATGAGGGGAATGACCTGACTCAGGCTGGCAGTGTCTGAACTGACTTCACGTGTGGCAAGTTCAAAGGGCATCAGAACCTTGCACAACGTTGAAATCATTCTCCACTGCGCTTGAGACAGGTGCATTCCACCTACTATATCGTGCTCAATTGTATAGGCTTGAATGGCCTTTTGCTGCTCCTCCAACCTCTGAAGCATATAGAGGGTTGAATTCCACCTCGTTACCACTTCTTGCTTCAGATGATGGCAGGGCAGGTTCAGTAGTTTTTGGTGGTGCTCCAGTCTTCTGTACGTGGTGCCTGTACGCCGAAAGTGTCCCGCAATTCTTCTGGCCACCGACAGCATCTCTTGCACGCCCCTGTCGTTTTTTTAAAAATTCTGCACCACCAAATTCAAGGTATGTGCAAAACATGGGACGTGCTGGAATTTGCCCATATTTAATGCACACACAATATTGCTGGCGTTGTCCGATGCCACAAATCCACAGGAGAGTCCAATTGGGGTAAGCCATTCCGCGATGATCTTCCTCAGTTGCCGTAAGAGGTTTTCAGCTGTGTGCGTATTCTGGAAACCGGTGATACAAAGCGTAGCCTGCCTAGGAAAGAGTTGGCGTTTGCGAGATGCTGCTACTGGTGCCGCCGCTGCTGTTCTTGCGGCGGGAGTCCATACATCTACCCAGTGGGCTGTCACAGTCATATAGTCCTGACCCTGCCCTGCTCCACTTGTCCACATGTCCGTGGTTAAGTGGACATTGGGTACAGCTGCATTTTTTAGGACACTGGTGACTCTTTTTCTGAGGTCTGTGTACATTTTCGGTATCGCCTGCCTAGAGAAATGGAACCTAGATGGTATTTGGTACCGGGGACACAGTACCTCCAACAAGTCTCTAGTTGGCTCTGCAGTAATGATGGATACCGGAACCACGTTTCTCACCACCCAGGATGCCAAGGCCTCAGTTATCCGCTTTGCAGTAGGATGACTGCTGTGATATTTCATCTTCCTCGCAAAGGACTGTTGAACAGTCAATTGCTTACTGGAAGTAGTACAAGTGGGCTTACGACTTCCCCTCTGGGATGACCATCGACTCCCAGCGGCAACAACAGCAGCGCCAGCAGCAGTAGGCGTTACACGCAAGGATGCATCGGAGGAATCCCAGGCAGGAGAGGACTCGTCAGAATTGCCAGTGACATGGCCTGCAGGACTATTGGCATTCCTGGGGAAGGAGGAAATTGACACTGAGGGAGTTGGTGGGGTGGTTTGCGTGAGCTTGGTTACAAGAGGAAGGGATTTACTGGTCAGTGGACTGCTTCCGCTGTCACCCAAAGTTTTTGAACTTGTCACTGACTTATTATGAATGCGCTGCAGGTGACGTATAAGGGAGGATGTTCCGAGGTGGTTAACGTCCTTACCCCTACTTATTACAGCTTGACAAAGGGAACACACGGCTTGACACCTGTTGTCCGCATTTCTGGTGAAATACCTCCACACCGAAGAGCTGATTTTTTTGGTATTTTCACGTGGCATGTCAACGGCCATATTCCTCCCACGGACAACAGGTGTCTCCCCGGGTGCCTGACTTAAACAAACCACCTCACCATCAGAATCCTCCTGGTCAATTTCCTCCCCAGCGCCAGCAACACCCATATCCTCCTCATCCTGGTGTACTTCAACACTGACATCTTCAATCTGACTATCAGGAACTGGACTGCGGGTGCTCCTTCCAGCACTTGCAGGGGGCGTGCAAATGGTGGAAGGCGCATGCTCTTCACGTCCAGTGTTGGGAAGGTCAGGCATCGCAACCGACACAATTGGACTCTCCTTGTGGATTTGGGATTTCGAAGAATGCACAGTTCTTTGCTGTGCTGCTTTTGCCAGCTTGAGTCTTTTCATTTTTCTAGCGAGAGGCTGAGTGCTTCCATCCTCATGTGAAGCTGAACCACTAGCCATGAACATAGGCCAGGGCCTCAGCCGTTCCTTGCCACTCCGTGTCGTAAATGGCATATTGGCAAGTTTACGCTTCTCCTCCGACAATTTTATTTTAGGTTTTGGAGTCCTTTTTTTTCTGATATTTGGTGTTTTGGATTTGACATGCTCTGTACTATGACATTGGGCATCGGCCTTGGCAGACGACGTTGCTGGCATTTCATCGTCTCGGCAGCAGCTTCAGCACGAGGTGGAAGTGGATCTTGATCTTTCCCTAATTTTGGAACCTCAACATTTTTGTTCTCCATATTTTAATAGGCACAACTAAAAGGCACCTCAGGTAAACAATGGAGATGGATACTAGTATACAATTATGGACTGCCTGCCGAGTGCAGACACAGAGGTAGCCACAGCCGTGAACTACCGTACTGTACTGTGTCTGCTGCTAATATAGACTGGTTGATAAAGAGATGTCTATGTAACTATGTATGTATAAAGAAGAAAGAAAAAAAAACCACGGTTAGGTGGTATACAATTATGGACGGACTGCCTGCCGAGTGCAGACACAGAGGTAGCCACAGCCGTGAACTACCGTACTGTACTGTGTCTGCTGCTAATATAGACTGGTTGATAAAGAGATGTCTATGTAACTATGTATGTATAAAGAAGAAAGAAAAAAAAACCACGGTTAGGTGGTATACAATTATGGACGGACTGCCTGCCGAGTGCAGACACAGAGGTAGCCACAGCCGTGAACTACCGTACTGTACTGTGTCTGCTGCTAATATAGACTGGTTGATAAAGAGATGTCGTAGTAGTATGTATGTATAAAGAAGAAAAAAAAACCACGGTTAGGTGGTATATACAATTATGGACGGGCTGCCGAGTGCCGACACAGAGGTAGCCACAGCCGTGAACTACCGCACTGTACTGTGTCTGCTGCTAATATATAGACTGGTTGATAAAGAGATAGTATACTCGTAACTAGTATGTATGTATAAAGAAAGAAAAAAAACCACGGTTAGGTGGTATATACAATTATGGACGGGCTGCCGAGTGCCGACACAGAGGTAGCCACAGCCGTGAACTACCGCACTGTACTGTGTCTGCTGCTAATATATAGACTGGTTGATAAAGAGATAGTATACTCGTAACTAGTATGTATGTATAAAGAAAGAAAAAAAAAACACGGTTAGGTGGTATATACAATTATGGACGGGCTGCCGAGTGCCGACACAGAGGTAGCCACAGCCGTGAACTACCGCACTGTACTGTGTCTGCTGCTAATATAGACTGGTTGATAAAGAGATAGTATACTCGTAACTAGTATGTATGTATAAAGAAAGAAAAAAAAACCACGGTTAGGTGGTATATACAATTATGGACGGGCTGCCGAGTGCCGACACAGAGGTAGCCACAGCCGTGAACTACCGCACTGTACTGTGTCTGCTGCTAATATAGACTGGTTGATAAAGAGATAGTATACTCGTAACTAGTATGTATGTATAAAGAAAGAAAAAAAAAACACGGTTAGGTGGTATATACAATTATGGACGGGCTGCCGAGTGCCGACACAGAGGTAGCCACAGCCGTGAACTACCGCACTGTACTGTGTCTGCTGCTAATATAGACTGGTTGATAAAGAGATAGTATACTCGTAACTAGTATGACTATAAAGAAAGAAAAAAAAAACACGGTTAGGTGGTATATACAATTATGGACGGGCTGCCGAGTGCCGACACAGAGGTAGCCACAGCCGTGAACTACCGCACTGTACTGTGTCTGCTGCTAATATATAGACTGGTTGATAAAGAGATAGTATACTCATAACTAGTATGTATGTATAAAGAAAGAAAAAAAAAACACGGTTAGGTGGTATATACAATTATGGACGGGCTGCCGAGTGCCGACACAGAGGTAGCCACAGCCGTGAACTACCGCACTGTACTGTGTCTGCTGCTAATATAGACTGGTTGATAAAGAGATAGTATACTCGTAACTAGTATGTATGTATAAAGAAAGAAAAAAAAACCACGGTTAGGTGGTATATACAATTATGGACGGGCTGCCGAGTGCCGACACAGAGGTAGCCACAGCCGTGAACTACCGCACTGTACTGTGTCTGCTGCTAATATATAGACTGGTTGATAAAGAGATAGTATACTCGTAACTAGTATGTATGTATAAAGAAAGAAAAAAAAAACACGGTTAGGTGGTATATACAATTATGGACGGGCTGCCGAGTGCCGACACAGAGGTAGCCACAGCCGTGAACTACCGCACTGTACTGTGTCTGCTGCTAATATATAGACTGGTTGATAAAGAGATAGTATACTCGTAACTAGTATGTATGTATAAAGAAAGAAAAAAAAACCACGGTTAGGTGGTATATACAATTATGGACGGGCTGCCGAGTGCCGACACAGAGGTAGCCACAGCCGTGAACTACCGCACTGTACTGTGTCTGCTGCTAATATAGACTGGTTGATAAAGAGATAGTATACTCGTAACTAGTATGTATGTATAAAGAAAGAAAAAAAAACCACGGTTAGGTGGTATATACAATTATGGACGGGCTGCCGAGTGCCGACACAGAGGTAGCCACAGCCGTGAACTACCGCACTGTACTGTGTCTGCTGCTAATATATAGACTGGTTGATAAAGAGATAGTATACTCGTAACTAGTATGTATGTATAAAGAAAGAAAAAAAAAAACACGGTTAGGTGGTATATACAATTATGGACGGGCTGCCGAGTGCCGACACAGAGGTAGCCACAGCCGTGAACTACCGCACTGTACTGTGTCTGCTGCTAATATATAGACTGGTTGATAAAGAGATAGTATACTCGTAACTAGTATGTATGTATAAAGAAAGAAAAAAAAACCACGGTTAGGTGGTATATACAATTATGGACGGGCTGCCGAGTGCCGACACAGAGGTAGCCACAGCCGTGAACTACCGCACTGTACTGTGTCTGCTGCTAATATAGACTGGTTGATAAAGAGATAGTATACTCGTAACTAGTATGTATGTATAAAGAAAGAAAAAAAAAACACGGTTAGGTGGTATATACAATTATGGACGGGCTGCCGAGTGCCGACACAGAGGTAGCCACAGCCGTGAACTACCGCACTGTACTGTGTCTGCTGCTAATATAGACTGGTTGATAAAGAGATAGTATACTCGTAACTAGTATGACTATAAAGAAAGAAAAAAAAACCACGGTTAGGTGGTATATACAATTATGGACGGGCTGCCGAGTGCCGACACAGAGGTAGCCACAGCCGTGAACTACCGCACTGTACTGTGTCTGCTGCTAATATAGACTGGTTGATAAAGAGATCGTATACTACTAATATTATATATACTGGTGGTCAGGTCACTGGTCACTAGTCACACTGGCAGTGGCACTCCTGCAGCAAAAGTGTGCACTGTTTAATTTTAATATAATATTATGTACTCCTGGCTCCTGCTATAACCTATAACTGGCACTGCAGTGCTCCCCAGTCTCCCCCACAATTATAAGCTGTGTGAGCTGAGCACAGTCAGATATATATATACATTGATGCAGCACACTGGGCTGAGCAGTGCACACAGATATGGTATGTGACTGAGTCACTGTGTGTATCGTTTTTTTCAGGCAGAGAACGGATATATTAAATAAAACAAACAACTGCACTGTCTGGTGGTCACTGTGGTCGTCAGTCACTAAACTCTGCACTCTCTTCTACAGTATCACAGCCTCAGGTCAATCTCTCTCTCTCTCTCTCAACCCTAATCTAAATGGAGAGGACGCCAGCCACGTCCTCTCCCTATCAATCTCAATGCACGTGTGAAAATGGCGGCGACGCGCGGCTCCTTATATAGAATCCGAGTCTCGCGAGAATCCGACAGCGTCATGATGACGTTCGGGCGCGCTCGGGTTAACCGAGCAAGGCGGGAGGATCCGAGTCTGCTCGGACCCGTGAAAAAAACATGAAGTTCGTGCGGGTTCGGATTCAGAGAAACCGAACCCGCTCATCTCTATTAATAATGTGGCTTGTGTTTTCTGTCTAGGGGATCTATATTGACTATGTGTCCTACTACTCCTACAATCTCTGGCAAAATGCCCTTCCTTCCTACAAGTGTAACATATTATTGACCATTAGGGATCTGGGGTTTGGACTGATGGGTCCTTTCCTGTATGTGCCAGTATACTTACCATCCTCAACCTCTCCACCTGTTGATCTCTGCGCCTAGCACTATTCTGGTGATGTTCAATAGCACACTAAGATTAGCTACTGTGACCCCTTTCCAATTTTGCAAAGAAGTCTGCACCCTGACACTCAATGCCTTATTGAGCCCGTCCATTTGCACAGAGACAGCCATCTCCCATTTGCCGATTTAGTGTTTACCAGTGGTTTTCTATTTCTGCAAGAGACAAAAACAAAAAAAGTTTAACAAGCTTCTAGGTCATGCGAAGTATTTCATTCAATCCTTCTCATCCCGTAATAAGGGTCTGTACATGGTACATCTTTACTAGGGGCATTACTAGGAATGAATACTTCTTGTATGGCAACTGAAAGAAATACCCTGGGGTTACCTTGTCTCTGTACGCTTTCCTACTGGCAAATACTAATGTGCGGACAGGTTTTTCTCCATTTCTGACGTTACTTTCTTGATTTCTTTTTTTATTAATTTGTTTTACTATATATGTACACGAATGATACCATACTTACCTGTTCCACTGGTCTCAGCCACTTCCTCCACAGGCTACTGCTCTTCTTTTACCAGTTGGATACTCCTCTGGGTGCATGAGAAATGGCTGAAAACGATCAGGTCACCTTCTTCTCCTAAATAAAACTTCAACATTCATTAGTACATATATAGGTTACAGTCATATTTTTCATATTTTTATTATTTTCTATAGTTTGTATGCTGGCCGTAACTGCTTCCACATCTACATAAGGCGGTGTACTTGCATTCTCTTTTTTTTTCTTCCTACTTGGTTATTGTTGCTACAAGTTCAAACAGTTTTTATATTTCAATTCTTGTCTTATATAACTTTGGTTAGACATACCACCTGCAATACCTTAGGATCAAACTCACCAACCCCTCTTGCTGTCACAGGTTTAAACAATTTGTATGTCTGACACTTTGTTTTTGGGATTTTATCAGACATATTCTTATCCTTAAGTTCTGCAATACCTCTGGTTCAAAGCTGCTCACGTTAGGGAATGGTACCCTATCTTTGTCAGTCATACATACCCATTCATTGCAAAAAGCCTCTGTGTGTGAACCATACTTTTCACACATAATAAACCTCGCAGACCCCCTGGGCCGCGGCACCTCAACCTGAACCCTAGTTTCTAAACGACCACTGCTTGTGCAATTGGATCCCATCGCAGACTTTTTGCCAATAAACGCAATCCCCAATGCACACCGCAGATAGACGGTGATAGACACCTAGCGCTTTCACTCGCTCCATCTCTGCTGAGTACCACGACTCACTCCAATAGTGAACACCGCGTACCCAGTGAGGCCCTATCAAGTTTCTATTTACTGGAAGTGTTTAGGAGTGACTTACCTATTCCAGTAAATATACACCGCTGGCGATTTTCCTGAGAGAGACCAGCGAAAACTCCCTATAACCTTATACACAAATCACACTTGCATATGCTCTATACAGCGCTAATGGTACCGCGATTTTACGCAAAAGCTCGTAAAGGGGTATCCAGTTGCGCTATATATATCGCACCCACAAATGCGCGGTCCAATCGCACAGCATATAGGTACTTGTTACTTATCTGCCGTACAACCACGGGTCGTTGTACAAACTGGGACCCTCAGTCCGGAGCGTAATACCAAGAAAACCTTTTTACTTCAATACTTCACAATACAATGCACTATCACGCTCCTCTACAAATCACCTCACGATTTGCGTATTTCAATCTATATTAACGTGAGTCAGCCACTTCACGCCACCAAGCCTCCTCTTACTTGATGTACCACGGGACCCGACTTCCGGGGTTCAGTTCCATTAACTCCTACGTTCGCTCGCTCAAGTACACTTTGTCTTTTCTGTACAGAAAATTTGGATTCATTCAGATAGGCAGCTTTACCCCAGAGGCAATACAGTTTTTAAACTAAATTTAGAGTAACCTGCTTTTGAAATCTGATAGTTGTGTGCTATTGTATTAAATGTCTACTATCCCACCTTCGAACTAAACGACACTATTGTATAATTTGTACTCAGCGCCCGCATTCTTACGCACCTTGCGCAAACACGCGACCGTGCGTGTCTCTTGCGCTGCGTGTGCAGTTCCGTACTTTGTCTGAGACACGTGTACAAAACCGTACATCCGCAGTAAATCACACAGCTCTATAAATGTGAGCAATAAAAACTACTATTGCCCACTAAACACAACACACACTTGTTCCGTATAAACCTTTACAACTAGGCCAGACTGTGTTTGTGCTTTACGCTTACTTCCTTAAAATACTGTTATTTCAGATTTACCTATAAATTTACCTATATAGCAACAAATGTATCCTATTTCACACAGATCTATAATGACTCTAGCAATAATCAATAATTTAAATGATATGATTCAGATTGGATAGCTATCTTGCAGAACATACACTGATATAAATATACACATAATTATAATAATATTATATATAATATATATTTATATAATATATATCACTTGACTCTCATAGAACCCCCACACAGTACACACCTACTGAATGAATGCATTTCCTTTAAAGTCTCTAATTTGCATATCAACAGAGGTTCATATGCCTGTTCTAGAGGGTAGTGGGACAGGTTAATTAACATTTCAATGTCTATCCTAAACTAGCAAGCAGAGTTACTGAATCCTAGAGGTAAAAGAAAAAAACAACTTTTTTTTTATATCTGTGTGTAATTCTTACACTAAGTATTCATCTCACTATTAACTATCACTAGGCCCAGCTGAAACTATTTGTAACTGACTATGGCATGGGTTAAATAAATGCATTGGTAACTCATAAATGGTGATTGATGTGACAAAGGAGAGCTGATTATTCTGGGCAGTGAAAATCAGCCATTTAGAAAAATGACCTTCCCAAAATGGCCGCTGCTCCTCCCCCTTCCACATCCATGAGGGTTACACAAAATGGTGGACAGGCCATGTGGTTAGTCCAGAATGGAGGACAGACCATGCGGCTTCCTTTGTCACAAAGAAATCACACATCATACAAGCACCTGAAGTTATTTTAGGCCTGAGTTAAAAAAAACACTATATCAAGGCTATGCAGCAACTTTTAAGTATACTTTTAAACCTACTTAAACAGATAAACAATCCAATCTGAATCAAACACAATATGACTCATTTGAACCTTGTTTTGCAACAATAAAAATACATTTTAGCATCTTAAATATTATGAGAAACGCATTGTCCCTTGAATTTCATATCATTGGCTTACTGATAAAAAAAACATTCACGTTAATGTATTTTTGTGTTATCAGCTTCTCAATGCGTTCATTGGAGTCGGTCAATTATAGCCACATTTGTAATGTACAGTGCATCATTAAGACCCTGATATCCCGTAAGAGTCCCCATCTAAGAATGCCAAATTGATTTCTCACAAATATTTAAAATGCCCGCTCTAATATATATTGTAAATGCCTGCAACTCTTATTACCATATCCCATGAATGTGCGCTGTACATCGCACAACACTGCATCCCATAAGAGAAAACAATACACCCACACGTTATCTGAGTTCCAAAGCTCATTGATGTATATATTTGTTGTTAAAAGGATATGGATTCAATATATATTACAAAGTACAGTATACCTATAGTTACATGAATACAACTCACACAGTAAACAGTTAGAACATACAATTACATACAGTTATATGCAGTTTCAGTTACATGCCAGCGATACAATACCATATCTTTCTCATATAAGTTTGTCCCTCCATATGACTCTCTCTCTCTCTCTCTCTTTCCTCTGTAAAATCATGCAAGACCTCCATCTCCCTCTGAGACCAAAAAAACAGGAACTAACTCTGAGACCAAAAAACAGGAACTACCTTCCTGTGTGACCAGCAAAATGTGTTAACTAGTTTCTGGGCGGGTGGTCTCTCTCTCATCCATGATTGAGTCACTTTTCTCTTTGTATATGCTCAGGTTCAGCCTTGAAGACTGCCAAAGGGGCTGGCCTGAGTTTCCTGTTCATTACCTGTTTGGAGCTTCTATTGTTCTAATAGAGTGATTTTAGCTTTTATACATGTAATCATAATTCCGTGTTGCAATGTACTACAACTTAATAACAAGTATCAAATTAATCTACACATTAAGCTGGTTGCTTCAATAGTAAACATGACAGGTGTATCTGGTTCCGTTCAAATAATACACATTCATGACATTAATGAATTAGGTAATTTTAAATCATCATGATGTCTGGCGCTTGATATTATTCTAATTATGTACTGTATGAAATAAGTGTCGAATCCATCTCTGTGGCATGTCCGTGTAAATGCGTGTGTTACCATATATTGCTGTGCTCGCTGCGCGTATTTGCAAGTATAGCGACTTAAATGTGTGTAGTTTGTATGTTCTCTTTATGTAATATTTTTTTGACTTTGACAATATATATATATATATATATATATACACAGGTTGAGTATCCCTTATCCAAAATGCTTGGGACCAGAATATTTTGGATATCGGATTTTTCCGTATTTTGGAATAATTGCATGCCATAATGAGATATCATGGTGATGGAACCCAAGTCTAAGCACAGAATGCATTTATGTTTCATATACACCTTATACATACAACCTAAAGGTCATTTAATACAATATTTTTAATAACTTTGTGTATTAAACAAAGTTTGTGTACATTGAGCCATCAGAAAACAAAGGTTTCACTATCTCACTTTCACTCAAATATTCCGTATTTCAGAATATTTGGATATGGGATACTCAACCTGTATATATATATATATATATATATATATATATATATATATATATTAGAGATGAGCGGGTTTGGTTCGTCAAGATCTGAACCCCCCCCAAACTTCAGGTGTTTTACATGGGTCAGAGGCAGCCTCGGATCTTCCCGCTTTGCTCGGTTAACCCAATGAGGCCGAACGTCATCATCCCGCTGTCGGATTCTCGCGAGATTCGTATTCCATATAAAGAACCGCGCGTCGCCGCCATTTACACTTGTGCATTGTAGATTGAGCGGAGAGGACGTGGCTACGTTCTCTGCCTAAAAAGCTCAATATCTGTGCTCAGTGTGCTGCATTGTGGTGACCACCAGTATATTATAGTAGTACAGTACAGTAGGCCATTGCTGTATCTTGCAGCTCCGTGTCAGACTCAGTTCTAGTATCCTAATCAGTGCTCAATATCTGCTGCATTGTTGTGTGACCAGTATATAGTAGTATAGTGCAGCATTTTGGTGACCACCAGTATATAGTAGTACAGTACAGTAGTCCATTGCTGTATCTTGCAGCTCTGTGTCACTTCTAGTATCCATATCTGTGCTGCATTGTTGTGAGCAGAATATAGTAGTACAGTGCAGCATTTTAGTGACCACCAGTATATAGTAGTACAGTACAGTAGGCCATTGCTGTATCTTGCAGCTCTGTGTCACTTCTAGTATCCATATCTATGCTGCATTGTTGTGAGCAGTATATAGTAGCACAGTGCAGCATTTTGGTGACCACCAGTATATAGTAATACAGTACAGTAGGCCATTGCTGTATCTTGCAGCTCTGTGTCACTTCTAGTATCCATATCTGTGCTGCATTGTTGTGAGCAGTATATAGTAGTACAGTGCAGCATTGTGGTGATCACCAGTATATAGTAGTACAGTACAGTAGGCCATTGCTATTGATATAATAATATTACTGGCATATAATTCCACACATTAAAAAATGGAGAACAAAAATGTGGAGGGTAAAATAGGGAAAGATCAAGATCCACTTCCACCTAGTGCTGAAGCTGCTGCCACTAGTCATGGCAGAGATGATTCAATGCCATCAACGTTATCTGCCAAGGTCGATGCCCAATGTCATAGTAGAGAGCATGTAAAATCCAAAAAACAAAAGTTCAGTAAAATGACCCAAAAATCTAAATTAAAAGCGTCTGAGGAGAAGCGTAAACTTACCAATAAGCCATTTACAACATGGAGTGGAAAGGAACGGCTGAGGCCCTGGCCTATGTTCATGGCTAGTGGTTCAGCTTCACATGAGGATGGAAGCACTCATCCTCCCGCTAGAAAAATGAAAAGAGTTAAGCTGGCAAAAGCACAGCAAAGAACTGTGCGTTCTTCTAAATCACAAATCCCCAAGGAGAGTCCAATTGTGTCGGTTGCGATGCCTGACCTTCCCAACACTGGACGGGAAGAGGTGGCGCCTTCCACAATTTGCACGCCCCCTGCAAGTGCTGGAAGGAGCACCCGCAGTCCAGTTCCTGATATTCAAATTAAAGATGTCACTGTTGAAGTACACCAGGATGAGGATATGGGTGTTGCTGGCGCTGAGGAGGAAATTGACAAGGAGGAATCTGATGGAGAGGTGGTTTGTTTAAGTCAGGCACCCGGGGAGACACCTGTTGTCCGTGGGATGAATAAGGCCATTGACATGCCTGGTCAAAATACCAAAAAATCCACCTCTTCGGTGTGGAATTATTTCAACAGAAATGCGGACATCTGGTGTCAAGCCGTGTGTTGCCTTTGTCAAGCTGTAATAAGTAGGGGTAAGGACGTTAACCACCTAGGAACATCCTCCCTTATACGTCACCTGGAGCGCATTCATCAGAAGTCATTGACAAGTTCAAAAACTTTGGGTGACAGCGGAAGCAATCCACTGACAACTAAATCCCTTCTTCCTCTTCTACCCAAGCTCCTGCAAACCACACCACCAACTCCCTCAGTGTCAATTTCCTCCTTAGACAGAAAGCCAATAGTCCTGCAGGCCATGTCACTGGCAAGTCTGACGAGTCCTCTCCTGACTGGGATTCCTCCAATGGATCCTTGAGTGTAACGCCTACTGCTCCTGGCTCTGCTGTTGTTGCTGCTGAGAGTCGATCATCATCCCAGAGGGGAAGTCGGAAGACCACTTGTACTACTTCCAGTAAGCAATTGACTGTCCAACAGTCCTTTGCGAGGAAGATGAAATATCACAGCAGTCATCCTGTTGCAAAGCGGATAACTCAGGCCTTTGCAGCTATGTTGGTGTTAGACGTGCGTCCAGGATCCGCCGTTAGTTCACAGGGACTTAGAGGATTTCTTGAGTTAGTGTGTCCCCGGTACCAAATGCCATCTAGGTTCCACTTCTCTAGGCAGGCGATACCGATAATGTACACAGACGTCAGAAAAAGAGACACCAGTGTCCTAAAAAATGCAGTTGTACCCAATGTCCACTTAACCACCGACATGTGGACAAGTGGAGCAGGGCAGACTAAGGACTATATGATTGAGACAGCCCACTGGCTAGATGTATTGCCTCCCGTAACAACAACAGCAGCGGCGGCACCAGTAGCAGCATCTCGCAAACGCCAACTCGTTCCTAGGCAGGCTACGCTTTGTATCACCGCTTTCCATAAGAGGCACACAGCGGACAACCTCTTACGGAAACTGAGGAACATCATCGTAGATTGGCTTACCCCAATTGGACTCTTCTGGGGATTTGTGACATCGGACAACGCCACCAATATTGAGCGTGCATTACATGTGGGCAAATTCCAGCACGTCCCATGTTTTGCACATACAATGAATTTGGTGGTGTAGAATTTTTTTAAAAATGACAGGGGCGTGCAAGAGATGCTGTCGGTGGCCACTTTCGGCATTCAGCCACCGCGTGCCGAAGACTAGAGCACCAGCAAACACTCCTGAACCTGCCCCGCCATCAGCTGAAGCAAGAGGTGGTAACGAGGTGGAATTCAACCCTCTATATGCTTCAGAGGATGGAGGAGCAGCAAAAGGCCATTGAAGCCTATACATCTGCCTACAATATAGGCAAAGGAGGGATAATGCACCTGACTCAAGCGCAGTGGAGAATGATTTCAACGTTGTGCAAGGTTCTGTAACCCTTTGAACTTGCCACACGTGAAGTCAGTTCAGACACTGCCAGTCTGAGTCAGGTCATTCCAGCTGGAGAGATTGAAGGAGGAGCTAAAACGGAGCGATTCCGCTAGGCATGTGGGACTTGTGGATGGAGCCCTTCATTTGCTTAACCAGGATTCACGGGTGGTCAATCTGTTGAAATCAGAGCACTACATTTTGGCCACCGTGCTCGATCCTAGGTTTAAAGCCTACGTTGTATCTCTCTTTCCGGCAGACACAAGTCTGCAGATGTTCAAAGACCTGCTGGTGAGACACTTGTCAAGTCAAGCGGAATGTGACCCGCCAACAGCTCCTCCTTCATTTTTTACCACCACTGGAGCTGCCAGGAAAAGGATCAGATTTCCAAAACCACCCGCTGGCGGTGATGCAGGGCAGTCATCTGGTCTGGACTGAAGGACCTGCCAACGATTACTGACATGTCGTCTACTGTCACTGCATATGATTCAGTCACCATTGAAAGAATGGTGGAGGATTATATGAGTGACTGCATCCAAGTAGGCATGTCAGACAGTCCGTACGTATACTGGCAGGAAAAAGAGGCAATTTGGAGGCCCTTGCAGAAACTGGCTTTATTTTACCTAAGTTGCCCCCCCTCCAGTGTGTACAACGAAAGAGTGTTTAGTGCAGCCAGTCACCTTGTCAGCGATCGGCGTACGAGGTTACTTCCACAAAATGTGGAGAAGATGATGTTCATCAAAATGAATTATAATCAATTCCTCCGTGTAGACATTTACCAGCAATTGCCTCCAGAAAGTACAAAGGGACCTGTGATGGTGGATTCCAGTGGGGACGAATTAATACTCCGTGAGGAGGGGGATGTACACAGTGAAAGGGGTGAGGAATCAGAGGATGATGATGAGGTGGACATCTTGCCTCTGTAGAGCCAGTTTGAGCAAGGAGAGATTGATTGCTTCTTTTTTTGGTCGGGGCCCAAACCAACTAGTCATTTCAGCCACAGTCGTGTGGCAGACCCTGTCGCTGAAATGATGGGTTTGTTAAAGTGTGCATGTCCTGTTTATACAACATAAGGGTGGGTGGAAGGGCCCAAGGACAATTCCATCTTGCACCTCTTTTTTTTATTTTATTTATCTTTGCAACATGTGATGTTTGGGGCCAATTTTTTTAAGTGCCATCCTGTCTGCCACTGCAGTGCCACTCCTAGATGGGCCAGGTGTTTGTGCCGCCCATTTGGGTCGCTTAGCTTAGTCATCCAGCGACCTCGGTGCAAATTTTAGGACTAGAAATAATATTGTGAGGTGTGAGGTGTTCAGAATAGACTGGAAATGAGTGGAAATTATGGTTATTGAGGTTAATAATACTATAGGATCAAAATTACCCCCAAATTCTATGATTTAAGCTGTTTTTGAGGGTTTTTTGAAAAAAAAACACCCAAATCCAAAACACATCCGAATCCGACAAAAAATTTTAAGGGAGGTTTTTCCAAAACGCGTCCGAATCCAAAACACGGCCTCGGAACCGAATCCAAAACCAAAACACAAAACCCGAAACATTGCCAGTGTACATCTCTGGTTAGAGTAAGCGGGAGGCAGAGACAAGGAGCACGTCGCTGGGTCACACCATTACCGGTTTCGTAACAAGGACTTTGTCAGAGGGCGTGACCCAGCGTGCGCCGGACATCCTTTTACATCACACTGTCACCAATGAGTGTGCCTGCCATAGACACTCCTACTTATCATGTGCAGTAATCAATCTCGTACGTCAAGTTTTCTCCATATATCATAGTTACAAATCTAATATATCACATCATGCATTTTATATATAAAAACATGTTTAGACTCATTGCACAATAAATAATCCACATATGCAGCCTATTTAACTTGCAAATATTAAAAATCACTTACGTTAAACATGATACACAACATCGATACAACATCGAAGAAAACATCGAAAATCTGAAAAAACGCGGTCTGACGTTGTGGATTTGAAACTGAGAATACTGCTTTGCACAGCGGGGTAAAATTCTTATGCTGGTTATACAAGCGGTGGTTTGACCGCCTTTTATGGTACGGGTTTTTTACTTGTGACCGATCTGGATTTTTTAAAATAAAAATCATTGTACTCTTTTAATGCACTATTGGCACTCCCTGCTTCTTTAATCTTTTGGCATATATATATATATATATATATATATATATGTATGCATGTTTAATATGCTATGTATATGTGTATATGTATGTGTGTGTATGTGTATATATATATATATATATATATGTGTAGATATATGTATATATATATATATACACACACACACAGACACACTAGTTTTACGGACCCAGCATATACTGGGTCACCTCAGTCCCCACCCCCGTGATTGGCTCCGCCCAGTTCTAGAAACCCCCCCATGCAAATCCTGCGTTTGCCACTGCGTTTGGGGACTGGACAGGAGCAGGATGTACTTTGTTCTCAGGATGCCAGCTGACCAGGCAGCACTCACAGCCAGCCCTGGGACAATCTCTAATGCAACGTCCTTCAGCCCTATAGCTGCCCAATGTCCGTCCATGCGGTGTCTACGAATGTAATGCGGTGGCTTCGTATGTAATGCCGTGGCTATGTATGTAAAGTGGTGCTAGTCATATAATGCGGTGCAATACGTGTAGTGCAATGCTATACCTGTAATGTTGTGCTATTCGTGTTATGTGGCGCTATTTGTGTAATGCAGTGCTATACGTGTAGTGCTATACATGTAATGCGGTGCTATACGTGTAATGTGGTGCTATATGTGTAATGCAGTACTATTTATATAATGTGGTTCTATTCATGTTATAATGTGGTGGCTATGTATGTAATATGGTGGCTATGTATGTAATCAGAGGCGGATTGGCTACTGGGACAGTTCTGCTGCGCTGGTCCCCTGTGTCTGTGTTTCACTACTTGTGTGTACTCCCTCCCTGTACTGTGCTGTATGTAGTGTGTACTCCCTCCCTGTACTGTGCTGTATGTAGTGTGTGCTCCTCCTCCCTGTACTGTGCTGTATGTAGTGTGCGCTCCCCCTCCCTGTACTGTGCTGTATGTAGTGTGTGCTCCTCCTCCCTGTACTGTGCTGTATGTAGTGTGTGCTCCCTCCCTGTACTGTGCTGTATGTAGTGTATACTCCCTCCCTGTACTGTGCTGTATGTAGTGTGTACTCCCTCCCTGTACTGTGCTGTATGTAGTGTGTGCTCCTCCTCCCTGTACTGTGCTGTATGTAGTGTGTGCTCCTCCTCCCTGTACTGTGCTGTATGTAGTGTGTGCTCCCTCCCTGTACTGTGCTGTATGTAGTGTGTGCTCCTCCTCCCTGTACTGTGCTGTATGTAGTGTATACTCCCTCCCTGTACTGTGCTGTATGTAGTGTGTACTCCCTCCCTGTACTGTGCTGTATGTAGTGTGTGCTCCTCCTCCCTGTACTGTGCTGTATGTAGTGTGTGCTCCTCCTCCCTGTATGTAGTGTGTGCTCCTCCTCCCTGTACTGTGCTGTATGTAGTGTGTGCTCCTCCTCCCTGTACTGTGCTGTATGTAGTGTGTGCTCCCTCCCTGTACTGTGCTGTATGTAGTGTGTGCTCCTCCTCCCTGTACTGTGCTGTATGTAGTGTATACTCCCTCCCTGTACTGTGCTGTATGTAGTGTGTACTCCCTCCCTGTACTGTGCTGTATGTAGTGTGTACTCCCTCCCTGTACTGTGCTGTATGTAGTGTGTGCTCCTCCTCCCTGTACTGTGCTGTATGTAGTGTGCGCTCCCCCTCCCTGTACTGTGCTGTATGTAGTGTGTGCTCCTCCTCCCTGCACTTTGAAACATATAAGGTTAAAAAAAGGGGTTTGTAGAATGAATAATCAATAAAATCAGAAGTAGATTAAAGGCATGACTGCAGTGTCAGTAGACACTGAAAGTGGGCATATCAGTCCTTGTATATTCAGATGTGCATCAGGGAAGGGTATTGTAGCATAATATGCATAAAGGAGGTCATTCCGAGTTGATCGCTCGCTGCCGATTTTCACAGTGCTGTGATCAGGTAAAAAAACGGCAAAACTGCGCATGCGTATGCGCTGCAATGCGCACACGCGTCGTACGAGCATCGTTGTTGTGCAATGCTTTTAGCGACGAATCCATTCGCACAGTCGATCGCAAGGAGATTGACAGGAAAAGGGCGTTTGTGGGTGGCAACTGACCATTTTCTGTGAGTGTTTGGGAAAACGCGGGCGTGTCCAGGCGTTTGCAGGGCGGGTATCTGATGTCAATTCCGGGACCTCCGTCGCTAGAATCATCGCACAGGATAAGTAACTACAGGGCTGGTCTTGTTTTGCACAAAATGTGTTTGTGTCGCTCGGCTGCAAATGCGATCGCACACTTGCAAAGCGAAAATACACTCTCCCGTGGTTGGCTATGTATGTAATATGGTGGCTATGTATGTAATCAGAGGCGGATTGGCTACTGGGACAGTTCTGCTGCGCTCTTCCCCTGTGTCTGTGTTTCACTACTTGTGTGTACTCCCTCCCTGTACTGTGCTGTATGTAGTGTGTACTCCCTCCCTGTACTGTGCTGTATGTAGTGTGTGCTCCTCCTCCCTGTACTGTGCTGTATGTAGTGTGTGCTCCTCCTCCCTGTACTGTGCTGTATGTAGTGTGTGCTCCCTCCCTGTACTGTGCTGTATGTAGTGTGTGCTCCCTCCCTGTACTGTGCTGTATGTAGTGTATACTCCCTCCCTGTACTGTGCTGTATGTAGTGTGTACTCCCTCCCTGTACTGTGCTGTATGTAGTGTGTGCTCCTCCTCCCTGTACTGTGCTGTATGTAGTGTGTGCTCCTCCTCCCTGTACTGTGCTGTATGTAGTGTGTGCTCCCTCCCTGTACTGTGCTGTATGTAGTGTGTGCTCCTCCTCCCTGTACTGTGCTGTATGTAGTGTATACTCCCTCCCTGTACTGTGCTGTATGTAGTGTGTACTCCCTCCCTGTACTGTGCTGTATGTAGTGTGTGCTCCTCCTCCCTGTACTGTGCTGTATGTAGTGTGTGCTCCTCCTCCCTGTACTGTGCTGTATGTAGTGTGTGCTCCCTCCCTGTACTGTGCTGTATGTAGTGTGTGCTCCTCCTCCCTGTACTGTGCTGTATGTAGTGTATACTCCCTCCCTGTACTGTGCTGTATGTAGTGTGTACTCCCTCCCTGTACTGTGCTGTATGTAGTGTGTACTCCCTCCCTGTACTGTGCTGTATGTAGTGTGTGCTCCTCCTCCCTGTACTGTGCTGTATGTAGTGTGCGCTCCCCCTCCCTGTACTGTGCTGTATGTAGTGTGTGCTCCTCCTCCCTGTACTGTGCTGTATGTAGTGTGTGCTCCCTCCCTGTACTGTGCTGTATGTAGTGTATACTCCCTCCCTGTACTGTGCTGTATGTAGTGTGTACTCCCTCCCTGTACTGTGCTGTATGTAGTGTGTGCTCCTCCTCCCTGTACTGTGCTGTATGTAGTGTGTGCTCCTCCTCCCTGTACTGTGCTGTATGTAGTGTGTGCTCCCTCCCTGTACTGTGCTGTATGTAGTGTGTGCTCCTCCTCCCTGTACTGTGCTGTATGTAGTGTATACTCCCTCCCTGTACTGTGCTGTATGTAGTGTGTACTCCCTCCCTGTACTGTGCTGTATGTAGTGTGTGCTCCTCCTCCCTGTACTGTGCTGTATGTAGTGTGTGCTCCTCCTCCCTGTACTGTGCTGTATGTAGTGTGTGCTCCCTCCCTGTACTGTGCTGTATGTAGTGTGTGCTCCTCCTCCCTGTACTGTGCTGTATGTAGTGTATACTCCCTCCCTGTACTGTGCTGTATGTAGTGTGTACTCCCTCCCTGTACTGTGCTGTATGTAGTGTGTACTCCCTCCCTGTACTGTGCTGTATGTAGTGTGTGCTCCTCCTCCCTGTACTGTGCTGTATGTAGTGTGCGCTCCCCCTCCCTGTACTGTGCTGTATGTAGTGTGTGCTCCTCCTCCCTGCACTTTGAAACATATAAGGTTAAAAAAAGGGGTTTGTAGAATGAATAATCAATAAAATCAGAAGTAGATTAAAGGCATGACTGCAGTGTCAGTAGACACTGAAAGTGGGCATATCAGTCCTTGTATATTCAGATGTGCATCAGGGAAGGGTATTGTAGCATAATATGCATAAAGGAGGTCATTCCGAGTTGATCGCTCGCTGCCGATTTTCACAGTGCTGTGATCAGGTAAAAAAACGGCAAAACTGCGCATGCGTATGCGCTGCAATGCGCACACGCGTCGTACGAGCATCGTTGTTGTGCAATGCTTTTAGCGACGAATCCATTTGCACAGTCGATCGCAAGGAGATTGACAGGAAAAGGGCGTTTGTGGGTGGCAACTGACCATTTTCTGTGAGTGTTTGGGAAAACGCGGGCGTGTCCAGGCGTTTGCAGGGCGGGTATCTGATGTCAATTCCGGGACCTCCGTCGCTAGAATCATCGCACAGGATAAGTAACTACAGGGCTGGTCTTGTTTTGCACAAAATGTGTTTGTGTCGCTCGGCTGCAAATGCGATCGCACACTTGCAAAGCGAAAATACACTCTCCCGTGGTTGGCGACAATGCGTTTGCACGGCTGCTAAAAGTAGCTACCGAGTGATCAACTCAGAATGAGGGCCACAGTCACAGGTAAACAATAGCATAACGTAAAGCAAAGGAGGCCCCAACTGGCAGCTACTTTGGGGCCCAGAGCTGAGAGAGGCCACCTTCTTTCACAGTAACATGTGTTATATAGGGGTGTAGCTACCATAGGTACTGTTACTGCCTACCAGTTCAATGCCTCACCCACTGGTGGGATCTCCACCAGGGCCGCAACTAGGGGGGGGGGGGGGGCTAGGGGGGCGCATGCCCGGGCGCCGGACTCTAGGGGACGACTTAAGCTTAATTAAAACTTCTGCTCCACTTTCTGTCCGCCCGTTGGTAATCACGGACGAGAGGAGCTGCGCACATACAAGCTACAGTTGCACACTGACATACTACGGAGTTGTCAGCATGCCACGCCTCCCTCCCTCCCTCCACCCGCCGGCCGGGACCCTACACTTCCGGCCAGAGACCACGCTGACTACGGAGACTCCAATCCCTCCCCCCACACACACACGCTTGCTGGGAATCTGCACTTCAGGCTGGCTCTGCACATCAGATAGGTGCAGTCAGTCAGCCCACACACTGCTGCCAGATAAGGGACTTTATTATCACCTCACTGTCCCTGAGGTCAGTCAAGCATCAAGCTGCTGCCATTAACTGTTGCATTACATTTTCTGGGGACACTGTGTATGGTATAAGTTGGGGACACTATGGCATAATATTGGGATGCTGTGTGGCATATGTGGGGACACTGTGTTCCATAATATGGGGATGCTGTGTGGCATTATATGTGGGGACACTGTGCGGCATTATATGTGGGGACACTGTGTGACATTATATGTGGGGACACTGTGTGACATTATATGGGGACGCTGTGTGACATAATGTGTGGACACTGTGTGGCATTATATGGGGATGCTGTGTGGCATTATATGTGGTGACACTGTGGCATTATATGGGGACGCTGTGTGACATAATTTGGGGACACTGTGGCATTATTTGGGGACGCTGTGTGTCATAAATTGGGGATGCTGTGTGGCATAATGTAGGGACTCTGTGTGGCATTGTATGGGAACGTTCTGTGCCATAATGTGGGGACACTGTGTGCCATAATGTAGGGACGCTGTGTGGTATAATGTGGGGATGTTGTGTGCTATAATGTGGGGACACTGTGTGGCATTATATGGGTATGCTATATGCAATAATATGGGGATGCTGTGTGCCATTATATGGGGACGTTATGTGCCATAATGTGGGGACACTGTCTGCATAATGCGGGGGGACCTTGTGTGGGATATTATGTGGGAACACTGGCATAATATTGGGACACTATGGCATAATATAGGGACACTGTGATGTATGGGGTACCCTATGTGGCATAATGTAATATTTCATGAAAAGTCACAGTCTGCAGTTATGCCACGGGGGGGGGGGGGGTCAAGTTACTGCCTTGCCCCAGGTAACAAAAATCCTAGTTTCGGCCCTGTCTCCACCTTCTGCGACAGGATCCTCTTGCTGGTGCTGTGACTGCCTACCAGTGCAATGCCTCACCCACCGGTGTGATCTCCACCTCCTGAGACACGATCCTACTGCTGGTGCTGTGACTGCCTACCATGCTGCATTAGCCTTGCTTACTACCACTGTGGGTAATGCTACCAGTTTACTTAAGCCCAATTTGTATTGGGCCCCGCTTATAGCTGACTTACTCCAACCTACATGAGGCCACTTTTCATATATTTCCAGGGCCACTTTACGTTCCCAATCCACCCCTGTCTGGCATGGAAGAAATGTGAATGATAAATCAATGTAAATGTACCAGGAGGTATTGACAAGCCTTTATAACATTATCTTATACTGTGAATATCTTACCCTGTTTCTAAGACAATTAATTAATTTAACTTGTTAATTAAGTGTAAGGAAGACATGATATTTTCCGGGAGATGTATCAAGCCGTGGAGAGAGATAAAGTTGAGTATTTGCCCAAATCAAATGAAGCTTCTAACTACATGTATCATTTCATGTACTGTGCTAGATAAGTGACAGAAGATGATTGGGTGGTTTGGACATCTGCACTTTATCTCTCTCCAAGGCTTGATACATCTCCCCCAGAGTGCTGTATATAAAATATATGTCTGGCTGCTATACAGCAGGCCAAGAGCACCAGCAGGACAGCAGAGTAACAATCATATCAGTAATAATTTGTGGACCCTGTGAAATTAACATTCAGTAAAGACGGAAGACTCAGTCAATGAATACATAAAACATTTTTTAGTTTATGTTAAAATATAAAAAGTTTATTAAGTGGAATATTTAATAAATAATATTTGCGAGACATCTCCAAAAATAATCGGTTTTGGGGGCTGCCCACAAATATTAACCAGCCCCTGAATGTATGTATTGGGGACTGAAATGGATATTTGAGATATCTATTGCGTTCCTCCTATTTTGAACACAAAAGCAGCCACCAAAGGTTTCTACGGCAGATGGTAAACTGTGAAACTCACCAAGCTCCAGAATGCAAAGCATTTCTGAGCTTGGCCCGGCAGCTAATGCCATTTCTAAATGGCTTTTGTAGCCTGTGGGCTACATTATGCAATAATTCCCAGGAGAAGGATCCTTGGGATCCCTCTGCATTACTGTCTGCTCTCACATACGCAGTCTGACGATTGCACATGTGAACTAGCGCAGCCGGGGTCTAAACCCAGAAGTAAAGTGATCGCATTAGCAATTATTTCACTTCTTATACATTGCAGGGGAGGGCATGAGATTGGTACTCATTATGGCATAAAAGCTACACCTCTGGACTTACAAAGAGTCATCCTTCAGCACTCAGGAGGGGAAAACCCCCTTGGGGGGAAACCTCTGGGGAACCATGGCCTCAGGATCGCCCTTCCCTCTGGGCATTAAGAGGTGTACTAATAGAGGGGTCAGTATGCTATCCCAGCGCATGGGATCCCGGTGGTTGTCATACCGGTTCCAGAATCCCAGTACAGAAAAGACTGACAGGGGTGAGAAAGAGGTGTTCTCCCCTCTCCCCACCCCCCTAACCCTGCCTGTCCGCAGTCTAACCCTAACCTCACCCCTTTGTGCCTAAATCTCCCGTGGAGGTGCCTAATCTTAACCTCTGTCCCTGCTGCCTAAACCTAACCCTCCCTTCCCTGCAGCCTAACCACTCCTGGGGGGTGACTAACCCACCCTACCCACAGCCTAACCCTAACTTCCTCCCACCCGCAGCCTAACCCTATCCTCCCCCTACCCGCAGCATAATCCTAACCCCCGTCTGATGCCTAAATCTAAACCACACCCGATGCCTAAACCTAACCCTCCCTTCCCCGCAGCATAACCACCCCCGGGCGTACCTAACCCTAACTAATCCTACCCGCTGCCTAACCCTAACCTCCCCCCACCCACAGCCTAAACCGTAACCCCCCGCCTGATGCCTAAACCTAACCCTATCCTCCCCTGCAGCCTAACCACCCCCGGGGTTCTCTAACCCACCCTACCCGCAGCCTAACCCTATCCACCCCCCAACCGCAGCCTAACCCTAACCCCTCTGACTGATGCCTAACCCTCTCCCTCTCCCCACCCCCCTAAACTGCCTGTCCGCAGTCTTACCCTAACCTCCCTCCTTTTTGCCTAACCCTCCCACGGAGGTGCCTAATCCTAACCGCCGTCCCTGCTGCCTAAACCTAACCCTCCCTCTCCTGCAGCCTAACCACCCCCCCCCTCTGTCCCTGCTGCCTAAACCTAACCCTCCCTCATCATACAGCCTAACCACTCCCAGGGGTGCCTAACCCACCCTACCCGCAGCCTAACGCTAACCTCCCCCTACACGCAGCCTAAACCTAACCCAGCGCCTGACGCCTAAACCTAACCCCCCGACTGATACCTAAACCTAACCCACCCTCTGCAGCAGCCTAACCACCCCCAGGGGTGCCTAACCCTAACCCACCCTACCTGCAGAGAAATCCTAACCTCCCCCACCCACAGCCTAAATTTAACACCCCGCCGGATGCCTAAACCTAATCTCCCCGCATAAACCTAACAGTCCCTCCCCTGTAGCCTAACCACCCCTGGGGGTGCCTGACCCTAAGCTCCCCCCACCTGCAGTCTAAACTTAACCCCCCACCTAATGCCTAAACCTAACCCTCCCGCCTGATGCCTAAACCTAACCCTCCCTCCCACGCAGCCTAACCTCCCCTTTGGGTGCCTAACCCACCCTATCCACAGCCTAACCCTAACCTCCCCCCACCTGCAGCCTTACCCTAACCCACGCCTGACACCTAAACCTAACCCCCCGCCTGATGCGTAAACCTAACCCTCCCTCCCACACAGCCTAACCACCCCCCTCCTCCCCCCCATGCCTGATGCCTAAACCTAACCCCCCTTGCCTAGCCCTAAACCTATGATCGTGGGGATATGGGCGTCGGTATCCTTGCCCATTCCGAGTTCCAACGTCGGGATTCTGAAGTGCGGTATCCTTGCCCATTCCGAGTTCCAACGTCGGGATTCTGAAGTGTCGGGATCCAAGTGTCAGTATTCTGACTGCCGTATACCTGACAGCCGGCATCTTTACCGCATCTCCTAATAGGTAATGCATATGTCCCAACATTTGGAGCATGTGTCCGCAGCTCTCCTCCCAGGGCAGCTATTCAGGGATCACCCACTGCGTGTAGACGAAGAGGAAGAGATGAAAAATCATTGTTAGTGGATGAACAAGCAGAGAGACAAACTGCAAACAGTGGTGTGGTTGTGTAGAGAGAAAAATCTCTATGTAAATATGTTACTCTAACTACCAAGGACATGGAAAATACCTAAAATAAGGACAATTATCCCAAAGGGCCCATTGTTTTTATACAATACACACATTGGGGGGATAATTTCTCTCTTATAGTAATTAGTGGGTACCTTCAGAAAAGAAATTTGACCAGTAAATAATAAAAGCTATAAATTGCTAACATTTAGGGGTCAATCCAATTAGGTACGAGTTACCATTGCTGCGATGTTTCAACAGCATCCAAACTCACACCCTTCGTGTTCTCTAATGGACAAAACCATGTGCACTGCAGGTGGGGTAGATGTAACATGTGCAGAGAGAGTATGGTAACTTACCTCCTGCATGCTATTCTCCAGTCACTAATTCCTCCGCGACCCCTCCCGTCGTCTTCACCTGACACTTTGCAGATCTCTTTGCCGGTCACCCGACACTCTGCAAATCTCTTTGCCAGATGATCTACAAAGCACAAAAGACTATCATTAAGCATAGTACTAGTTTAAGTACAATAAAATATCCATGAGTCAACCAGTTTCCCAATTTTTCTTAAACCAAACAAGATACTTTCAAAGTTATCAATATCCCATTTATCTATTTTATTAACCTTTTCATCCCAAAGTCACGATCCTGCCTCATAGAGACCCAGGTTATCTGCATCCCCTGTATGTGTGCTTATCCTCTATACTGCCCTCTTTATTCCTGTAACGCTACATTTTTATTCCTAAATATGTGTTTCTTCCTGCGCTTCTCCTATTTATGTGTCCTTGTACCTGTATTCCCTGTTCTGTCTATCTTGTCTTGCCTTTCAGCAGACTATACTGCACTCTGTCTTCCTTACCCCCCTCCATTATACCCTTCTATGTAGGACTCACCTCCTCCTACCTGTCTTCCTGCATGGAAACTGGAAATGTCAGCAGCTGTAGATAGAATGTTACAGGAAGAAGCATTGTGATGTCATGGGCTAGTGATGTCACAATCTAGGTGTGATGGCACAGTAACCAGCAGCAAAGCTACCGAGTTACAGCTACTGTATCTTACATATGCATTTTCTACATCAATTACAACTGGATATATATGAGTTTCTAGTTTAAAAAAAATGAGACTAGTGTAGAAAATGAAGTATAAGGCAATGTTGTACAGAGTGCCTCAATATATAGGTAAAGGGAAAACATAAGTGACAGGAATTTCTAGACTAAACCACCGCTTATATTTTACAGGTTGAGTATCCCATATCCAAATATCCGAAATACGGAATATTCCGAAATACGGACTTTTTTGAGTGAGAGTGAGATAGTGAAACTTTTGTTTTCTGATGGCTCAATGTACACAAACTTTGTTTAATACACACAGTTATTAAAAATATTGTATTAAATGACCTTCAGACTGTGTATATAAGGTGTATATGAAACATAAATGAATTGTGTGAATGTAGACACACTTTGTTAAATGCACAAAGTTATAAAAAATATTGGCTAAAATTACCTTCAGGCTGTGTGTATAAGGTGTATATGAAACATAAATGCATTCTGTGCTTAGATTTAGGTCCCATTGCCATGATATCTCATTATGGTATGCAATTATTCCAAAATACGGAAAAATCCGATATCCAAAATACCTCTGGTCCCAAGCATTTTGGATAAGGGATACTCAACCTGTATAAGGAAATAAAGCTCTTTATCTAAGAGGCTGAATTAATCATTTTCCATTAATGTGTGTGTGTGTGTGTGTGTGTGTGTGTGTGTGTGTGTGTGTGTGTGTGTGTGTGTGTGTGTGTATATATATATAGAGAGAGAGAGAGAGAGAGAAAGAGAGAGAGAGATACTAACTATACTATCCCATTAAACCAGAAAACTCACAAATTATACAGTTTCTGTGGCTGGCTGATCTCAAGTCTGCATTTCACCTGGTTTAATCAGCCACAGAACCTGTGTAACACATGAGCGTATAAAGAGGAGAAGAATGAAGAGTTGTCTTTTTTGTGGCGCACTACAAATGTATTATTCAATACCAGTGAATATAAAACTGTAAGGCGGGCCCGGAAGGTGACATTCACAGGGAATAGGTAATGACATACACTCGACTTGCTCACACCCGCTGGACGTGTTGGAAAGAGGTTGAGTGGACAGTGAGCGTGGCTGTGCCCTGTGGCACCACGTGGCACCATTGTAGTGACAGCTGGACTGCTGAGAACGGAACCTGGAGGGTACATAACTTTTTGTTTTCATTTCATCTCATGACACTCCACCCAAAGCTACTCTTCTGGTTATCCTATCAACTAGGACAACAATGAAGGTGACTCTATAACATTTCTTCCATTGTTTTTCCATGTCACAGAAACATTGCATGTGTGTTACAGGTGACCATCCTAATCACTGGCGTGCGCAGCACATTTTATTAGGGGGTGCACCCATCAGAGGGGTGTGTCTAGCACCGCCTTTTGGGCGTGTCTAGCACCATCTATTGATGGTCAACGCATATAAAATATCCACCTTTGTACCAATCCTAATAAAGCAGATACATTGTCAGATGTTGTGGTGTGCACCAAACACCCCTGATGGCACTCATGCAATTACAGTGCTCCTCCTCAGCCAGGTCTGGCTCCCCCTCTCTTTCCCCTGCAAGCTGCAGCAGCTTACTTACAAGTCAGTCACTCACTGACACTGACAGTCACAGACTAGTTACTGCTGCTGCTGGAAAAACAAGTGACCTGTCAATGCTGCTGCCGGCTGTCTGCCAGTATTGAATTTGTCTTCCTAAGAGGAACGCTGGCTGCATGCTGCTCCTCATCAGTGGCTGGCGTTGGCATAGCATAGAAGGAGAGAGGTGGGCATGTGGAGGGTGGGCGTGCAAGCAGCATGACGTAATCACATCACATCACGCTGTTTTTGTACATGGAGGTGGAGCTGGGAATTTGAAAGCCGGTGGCAGTGGCACCCTTGATTAACCCAGGCGTCCGGTCAGTAATGCAGTCCTGCAGGGTGCAGCGCAGAGGGGACAGTAATCAGCCTGCTCGGCAATCGCTGCATCAGGCATGTGAGATCGGGGTGCCAGACATTAGGGGGTGCCTGTGCGCACGAGGCACCCCCCCTGCGCACACCTATGATCCTAATTATCTCTCCTTCACTTCACAGTAATGTCATTGTTAGTGATACATTATTTGGATCAAGCATCAAAAGGAAACGTAGGTATAAGAGTTTGGCCGGCATATCACTTATTGCATGACGACCTTGTGCCTGCGCTGTACTGTATGTAGACGGAGCATTTGGTTTTGCTAATGACTTACATAGACTCCATAAGACGGCATGCCGACATAGCATATTATTGAATGTTAACATGTATGATCTTAAACTCTATCTATAAATATTCTGTTGCGAGACTTCCAATATGCTCAGAATATTGCTACTGTGACAGATGATTTAGTATATACTAGCTGGAGTACCCAGCGTTGCCCCGGATTTTAAGAATGTCTGTTTACAAAAATAAATGTAAATATTAAACACACAGTATAAATACCATTGTAAATAGCTGAATACCTGTGCTTTGGTACAAATTGAGAATGGTAAATTAGAATGATAGTTTGTTAATTTATGTTGATGGAGATCTAGTATATAGGCATATCTTGCTTCCCTGATGCACTTTGTGTAGTGGTTGCACCCCTTTTTGGTCCCCCAATGGACCCTGCTCTTCCCACTATACAACTCTCAGTCTGTGGCTTCCTGCTGCCTCCATTCCCCTCCTCACATCATGTCACTGGCCCTGTCACATGCATCCCTGTCATCACTGAGATATCATGCATGCCCTGATATAGTGTGTGCTGCTGGCCCACCCCTAGGGGTGCTAGTGGTGTGTTACCCTCACAGTGTTTGTTCCCAGAGTGTAAGTCATATGTGTAGCAAGTTTGGTGTAAATTGCTCCAGGCATTCCAGAGTTATGCTGATTGCTGAAAAACTCTGTGCTGCTGCCTCACTCCTAGGGGTGCTAGCAGTAGCGGATCTTGCCACGGGCAAGCAGGACTTTTGCCCGGGGTGCCGCCTTCCGGAGGGCGCCGGCGCCATCCGGAGGGCACCGCACCATGGCAAGATCCGCTGCTGCTGTGGTGCCCCCGCGGCCGCTGCCCGCTGTCCCGCTGTCCTGTGAAGGGAAACTAGACGCTACGAATTGTTTCCCTTCGTGGGCTGCCCGCTGTGAAGGGAAGCTAGACGTTACGCGTCTAGTTTCCCTTCCTGGAGAGGACCTTAACTGTAATGATGTGCGGAGCGCGTTGACGTCATTGCGCACCGCACAGCAAAGGTCCTCTCCACGAAGGGAACTAGACGCTTAGCGCAAGAAGCCTCGGAACCGGCCCTGGGTGCTAGGGGTGTCTTACCAGCACAGTGTTTGTTCCCAGCTTGCAAGTCATATGTGAATTAAGTTTGTTGTAAATTGGTCCAGGCGTTCAGAAGTTATGCTGTCTCCTGACATACTCTGTGCTGTTGTCCCACCCCTAGGGGTGTCTAACCCCCACAGAGTTTGTTTGCAGATTGTAAGTCAGATGTGTACCAAGTTTGGTGTAAGTTGCTCCAGGCCTTCCACAGTTATGCTGTCTGCTGACATACTCTGTGCCGCTGTCCCACCCCTGGGGGTGCTAGGGGTGTCTGACCTCACAGTGTTTGTTTCCACAGTGAAAGTCATATGTGTACCAAGTTTGTTGTAAATTGCTGCAGGCATTCCAGAGTTATGCTGTCTACTGAAATACTCAGTGCTGCTGCCTCATCCCTAGGGGTGTCTTCCTCCCACAGTGTTTGTTCCCAGATTGTAAGGCATATGTGTACTAAGTTTTGAGTACATTGCTCCAGCAATTCCGGAGTTATGCTGTCTCCTGATATACTCTGTGCTGCTGTCTGCCCCCTGGGGGTGTTAGGGATTTCTAACTGTTTTAGTTGCCTCCACCATGTTTTAATACGCTCGTATGTCAAAATTTCACGATCGTTGCTTGTAAACTGGATTTGTATAGAAAGACAGAATGACGGATTTTGGCTTTTATATAGTAGATACACTTAGAGTTACTTTGATATGTGACTGTCATACTTGGTAACATTTTATAACAAGTTCCAGGGATGCTTGGTGGCTGAGCCCAGTGCATGGTGGAATGTCATGTGCGGATCTGTCTAGGAGGTACTTGGTGCACTACAACTCCCATTGTGTCATGTTTACTGGACTTCATCATAATATGATGATATGTTTTTAATTCATGTTAATTACTCATGTTCCATACATTTTCATTTATACCACTTAATGTGCACATAACACAGTGTTTATAGGGCCTAATTAAGACCTGATCGCTCGCTAGCGTTTTTTGCAGCGCTGCCATCAGGTCAGAACTGCGCATACGTAGGCACCGCAATGTGCAGGCACGTCGCACAGGTACAAAGCTGTTCATTACTCTGCAATGGGTTTGTGCAAAGAATCTATTTGCATGGGCGATCGCAAGGAGATTGACAGGAAGAAGGCATTTGTGGGTGTCAACTGACCGTTTTCTGGGAGTGGTTGGAAAAATGCAGGCGTTCCCAAGCGTTTGCAGGGCGGGTGTCTGACGTGAATTCCGGTCCCGGACAGGTTGAAGTGATCGCAGCGGCTGAGTAAGTCCTGGGCCACTCAGAAATTGCACAAAATCTTTTTGTACTGCTCGGCTGCACATGCGATCGCACACCTGCACAGATAAAATACACTCCCCGGTGGGCGGCGACTATGTGAACTCAGGACTGCAAAAAACAGCTAGCGAGCGATCAGGTCTGAATTGGCCCCATAGATCCTCCAGAAACCCCATGGGGCTGTTTTACTGGTCCATGTCAGGTTTGGCCATCCAAGTGTGAGGTCAAATTGATCAATAATCCTGGGCCGCAGCTCCAGAGGCGGGATGGGCCTGCGTGTGGCCAGCTGTACAGTGGAGACATCGGATAACAGCCCATGTCCTCTCATGTTTTACAGTGTTTAGTTGCAAAATTGGTGGTGGTGGTGGGTGTTTGGTAGGCTAAAGCACTGGGGCTCGTTACACATACTGGAGTCTATTTACTAAGCCGTGGAGAGAGATATAGTGGACGGAGATAAGTACTAGCCAATCAGCAGCTAACTGTCATATTATAGGCTGGGTTTGAAAAATGACAGGAGCTGATTGGCTGGTACTTTATCTCCATCCACTTGATCTCTCTCCAAGGCTTAGTACATAGACCCCATTGTATTCAGTGGATGTGGGGGTGATGAAATAGTTAAAAAATAGATACTTTTTTGCTGGTGAGCTACAGGGCCCAGATATCACACACTTACCAAGTTCTTGGCTGCCAGTTGGGAGGGGTATGACGCAACCATGTGGGCAGTGCAGGGACATGACAGCAGAATCACATCATCAAGGCACAGTATAAAGCCACAATTACATCATTGTAAAGCGGGGGAAGGGGCCATGATGATGGGATTCAGCAGGAATAGTGTCATCAGCTCGCCTGGACTGGTCACTTCACACGGGAAGTGGGCATCAGCATGTGGAACTGAGGCATTACTGAAGATATGTCTACACCTTGGTGCCTGCTATCCTGGAGTCTCCAAGACATTGCGGGTGCTGCTAGCCATGAAAAGTGGTGAAGCTTTTCTACCATTGGGGGACTAGCCCATTGGTAACTAGAAAGTTAACCAGCCCAGCAGCATCCTCTCCCTGGCCCTGGCCCAATGTCTCTTCAACGAGTCCGGCCCAGGAGCAGCAGCAAAGCGATGGTCGGAGCAGGGTTCACTACACCCGCTGCCACCCCAACTCCCGCACGCTCACTGAACTGGCCAGAGCTACGTATGTAGGGGGTCATTCGAGTTGATCGCTAGCTGAATTTGTTCGCAGTGCAGCGTTCAGGCAAAAATTTGGCAGTTCTGCGCATGCGTATGCGGCGCAATGCGCACACGCGACGTACGGACACAATGAATGATGTCATTTTGCACAGGGTCTAGCGATGCATTTCAGTCGCACTGCTTGCCGCAGAGTGATTGAAATGAAGTGGGCGTTTCTGGGTGGCAACTGACCATTTTCAGGGAGTGTGCGGAAAAACGCAGGCGTGCCAGGGAAAAATGCAGGCGTGGCTGGGCGAACGCTGGGCGGGTTTGTGATGTCAAATCCAGAACTGAATAGCCTGAAGTGATCGCAAGCGCTGAGTAGGTTTTGATCTACTCTGAAACTACCCAAAAAAATTTGTAGCCGCTCTGCGATACAACCGTTCGCACTTATGCTAAGCTAAAATACACTCCCAGTGGGCGGCAGCATAGCATTTGCACGGCTGCTAAAACTAGCTAGCAAGCGATCAACTCGGAAGGACCCCCATAATGCGGTGGCTATGTATGTAATGTGGTGCTAGTCATATAGGTGGTCATTCCAAGTTGATCGCCAGCTGCCGTTGTTTGCAGCGCAGCGATCAGGCTAAAAATATGCATTTCTGTGCATGCGTATGGGCCGCAGTGCGCACGCGCGACGTACTTTCACAACAAATGATGCAGTTTCACACAAGGTCGAGCGACTCATTTCAGTCGCACTGCTGATCGGTGAGTGATTGACAGGAATGGGGCGTTTCTTGGAGGTAACTGATCGTTTTCCGGGAGTGTGCTAAAAACGCAGGCATGTCAGATAAAAACGAAGGCATGCCTGGGGAAACGAGGGAGTGGCTGACCGAACGCAGGGCGTGTTTGTGACGTCAAAGCAGGAACTAAATAGTCTGAAGTGATCGCAAGGTAGGAGTAGGTCTACAGCTACTCAGAAACTGCATGAAAATATTTTGAAGCAGTTCAGCGAACCTTTCGGTCGCACTTCTGCTAAGCTAAAATACACTCCCAGAAGGCGGCGGCTTAGCGTTTGCACTGCTGCTAAAACCAGCTAGCGAGCGATCAACTCGGAATGAGGGCCATAATGCGGTGCTATACGTGTAGTGTGGTGCTATACCTGTAATGTGGTGCTATTCGTGTTATGTGGCGCTATTTGTGTAATGCGGTGCTATACGTGTAGTGCTATACATGTAATGCGGTGCTATACATGTAATGTGGTGCTATACGTGTAATGCAGTGCTATTTGTATAATGTGGTGCTATTCATGTAATAATGTGGTGGCTATGTATGTAATATGGTGGCTATGTACCTACACATTTTATATATATATATTATATATATATATATGTATGTATATATATAGTCCCCAAGACCGTCACTCCAACGAATATAACCACTTTCCCGATGCACTTCCAAATTGAACCACATCTGATAGTATACATACAGATAGAGAGTGCTACCTATCTGTATGTATACTGTCATGCTCTGCGTAAGTTGGGGTTCCGACAACCGAGTTTTGGCTGAAGGGACAGCTACCTGTGAGGAGAGTAAACGAGGTGGCTGAATGTAATTCCTCCTCATGGGGTGGAAGCCAAACTAAGTGTTAATGTTGGCCAGAGGACGTAAAGAAAAGGAGGACTTCGTAGGAAGATAACTGTAGTTTTAATGAATAATCAGGCTGTACACGAATATTGGAGAAATTGTAGAAACTGGAAGAATTAAAGTCTATGGTTATATGACTTGAAGAGTGAAGCTGAAGAACTCCGGTAAAGAAGAACTGAAGACTGTGTTTTATGATTAAAGACGAGGCTGAAGTACTTGGACTTTGAAGAAATGAAGACGTGGTTTGTGATTGAAAGACTAGGCTGAAGAACTTGAACTTTGAAGAAATGAAGACTGTGGTTTGTGAGTGAAAGACGAGGCTGAAGAACTTGGACTTTGAAGAAATGAAGACTGTGGTTTGTGAGGCTGAAGAACTTGGACTTTGAAGAAATGAAGACATCTGCGGGAGCCGCCGTTAGCACCTAGAGCTCCTCTACGACATGTGATCCTGTGAGCGCTTCCACGAGTGGCAACGGACTTAGACAGCAGGACTGCAGCAGCGTTTAGGTAACCGATGGATGAGAGCAACCAGGACCAGGGAACCAGAAGTAACCTGGGAGCACAGAGCTGGAGAACCTTTCACAAGGAGGTAACTTGAAGCACTGGCACTCTCCCTCTGAGCCAGTCCCCTTTTTGTAAGGGGAGAACACGCAGGATTGGCTGTACACAGATTGGGAACTTCATTGGTAATACTCGGGTCTCCAACATGGCTGCCCCCAGCACAGGAGACATACTTAGCTGTTAGCACGCAGCTTTAGCCAGCTTCTGTCTCTGACACACTATACTGTGTCACCACCAGAGGACCTTACCACAGTGATCCCCGCCGCAGCGCCTGGATCTACAGACTCTCGGCCCCCGGCCCTTGGCAGCCGCACATCCGTCCAGGAAGACCCGCCACCAGCAGCTCCCTGCCGCCGCAACCGCGCCAACCAGCAGGACGGTAACCCGCGGGAGCACACGCCGGATGTAAGGCTCCAGAGCCTGACAGTATACTATCAGATGTGGTTCAATTTGGTATGCACAGCACATGTGAAGGATCCACAAGCTGAATGTTGCTAATGTTACATATGTCTTTTGACAAAAGGTGCAATTAAACATCTGAAATGTTGGCAACGCGCAGCTCCTGGATCCTTCACAGTACATACCAAGGAGTGCTGCCTATCTGTGTCATATATATATATATATATATATATATATATATATATATATTGTCTCTTTCCCTCCAGCAACCCATCACATCCATCCCTTATATCATATGTTTAAAGACCCCCACCACCACTACCCCTTATATAAGTAATGATCCCCCCCACCCCTTAAATATTTAATGACCCCCCCAACCCTCACCCACACCCTTTATACTGTATATTTAATGAAGCTCTCACCCCCATCCTATAAAATACATTTAATGATTTTTTCCCCTTAACTGACCTCAGTGCTGACTTGCAGGTCTCTCAGCATGTCACATAGTTTGATTATACTCCAGTAGTCTCCCTAGTCCCGCTCCTCGTTGGCTTCTTCGGGTATGATGTCAAAAATTCACTGGGGGCATGGCTGTTTTAAAAGTGTACACTCACTTATAGCAGGTCCCTTACAGCACCTGCAGAGAGTGGAAGCTTCATTGATGTAGAACAGCATATGACCGAGTGTGGCAGTGGCCAGCAAGGGGAGAGACTGTACGGTGGGCAGCTGCTGTTGGCCAGAGGGCCCACAGCTCACTTATCTCTGCAGCAGCGGTATCACCGAGTAGGGACGATGGTACTCACCCTAGTGCCGGCGGCGCGTTGCTGCGCTCTCATTGCTGTCCTCACTAGCGCTGGGGAACAAGCAGCGCCGCGGCGGGTACCTAGACACAGATGCAGGAGACTGGGACAAGTCTGCTTCTCTCCATGCTCCACCGCCAGCAGCAACTCTCCCAGCAACTGCTGCTGGTAGTGGAGCCTGGAGATAGCAGAATCATTCATGTACAGCAGCTTCGAAAGGGGCCCCTTAGAGAAAGCGGGGCCCATTCTATGAAGAAGCACCCTGGGGTGTGAAACGTGTCAGGAATTTACCCCTGTACCCCCCCAAAGGACTTGTACAGCTGCTGTGGATACCTGCCATTCATGCTGAGTATATCCAGAAAATCCTCCTGCATTCACATTTGCTATTGAGACGCTGTATGCCAGAGGCGCTCATCGTGAAGGAGTTATTGGAAACCGGAGCTGTCAGCTGAGCAGGAGTGTTGAAGCCGGACGCAGCCACAATACAGAAGCGTTTCCTGGCGGTTGGAGCTCACCGCCAAGAGACGCACCCGTCCTGGCTGGCAGTGCAGAGCATCACAGGTACGGTTGCACACTGCTCACTCCTGCTGGAGAACATTTGTTTAATTAGAACACAGCCAATTACAGCTTCTTTCTCAGGGCTTAAACAAATAGGAACGGTGCATTGAACAGCATTAGTTTCCAGCACTAGGAATACAATCCACTATAATGGACATTGAGATACAAAGTTTTTAGTCTGGCGATACAATTTATTGAATGAGGACATGTTTATACATTATATCTGGATTCAATACAGGAAGAGTCATGTGGCTATACAAAAAATCCATTTGATAATATCTTTATGTATAACACTGGATGCCGTTTGAGGTTGTTGTTTTAAGTGATATTAAATGTCTGTTTATATAAGTTTTTTACTGTTTACATAAAAGAAACTTTCTATATACATATTTCTATTATATTGATGTGGTCTCTAGTCATTGTCATTTCATGCACCTGTATTTATAGCGCATAAAAGTCACAAGTAAAATATTGGTGTTTTTTTTGGTGCAGCTGAAGTCAGCTGCTACTAATTGTGCTGTGTGAACACAGACACAGCTAGACTGAATTGCTGCTTTGTGTGTATGTATATTTTCCTGTAGATTAGATTATTTGTATGCAATTATTATTCATTAGCGCCTAGATAAGTTTGGTGAAAATTATTATATGGCTGAAGAAACCTGTCTGAGGGTTCATAGCGAGTTTCTACTCCAAAATACTGTTTCTGATTACCCCTATCTTTTGAGGCAAATTTGGATCTAGGGTCCATTTCCTTATTAGTATTATACCTGGTATGCTTATTTTGTTTTCTGACAACATGCCATTTTCTTACTTGTTTAGCATAGTCGTCCTTATCGCTAAGAAATTTTCGATGTTTAGTATCAATGATATTAGAGTCAATGTTGGCTACTTTTTTATCAATAATTTTCCTCTCACCAATATACTTCTCATTAGTCTTAATTTTATCAATAACAGGTTCCAACAAAGCAAGTTCTTTCTCAACCTCTACTAAAACTTTCTTTTTTTCAAAAACAATGAGTCTCATTAGCTCAAAGGAGCACTCATCCAAAATACGGTGTCACTCCTTCATAAATTGCATATTATATAGAAATAAATACTATTAGTATTTTTTTGTTTATGTCATTTGGTCTAATGGGGTTTTTCTTGATGTAATGTCTCTTGATGTCTCCATGAGATCTAATCTTACGTTTTTTTCTGATGTTTTTTCCTGATTTTCAATGTTTTTTCGATGTTGCATCGATGTTGTGAATCATGTTTAAAGCAAGTGATTTTTAATATTTGCATGCTAATTAGGCTGTATATGTGGATTATTTATTGTGCATTGAGTCTAAACATGTTTTTATATATAAAATGTATGATGTGATATATCTGCGGGACCGAGTGCAGCTGAGAAGTCATCTTAGTGGCTTGTGATTCACGTGGTCTGCCCCCTGAGAAATGCTGGTCTGCGGGACGAGTAGTGCCTGGATGGTAACATTACATGTTATGTGGTAACCAGCCCACTGTGTTTATTTCTCTGGTACGAGTTTTCTCTGACTGGAGTTGTAGTTTTATCTGTTGTCTTCAATAAAAACTTTTATGCACTATGGAGCGCCCCCTTTCTCTTTGTTTTTACTAGGAATTGTACCCAAGGATCCTGGGTTGTGGAGCTGGAGAGGGGAGCAGTGGCCCTTATATTTATGGACATATGTGCTATTAGGAAAAAACAATTTGTGTTCTCTAATGCACACTGAGTGAAAAATAATACTACATAATAATCAGATAATACGGAGATCTTAGTTGCGTATATCTGCAGATATAGGGTTAAGCCCCCAGGCCAATCGGCAAGGCGTCTCCGTCACTGGGGGTCCCTAATACTAGGTATGGGTCCAGGGTGCAGGACCCCATCACATCGGCACAGGTCGGCTACCCCAGGTCAGCACACAGGTGAAAGTTAATAAGGGTTAATAAGAAGCACATAAGTGCTATGTAAGTGAAGTGTGATTAAAATTTTAATCACACTTCACTTAGCAGAATGAGGGTGTTTATTTGTTGTAGGTAAAAATAGGGAATTTAAGAGTGCAGATATCGAGATAATATTCATTGAGGCAATTCCTCAATGGTGATAATAGTGATAATTACAAATAGTGATGATTAAAAAGGAGAATAAAATATGTCTCTCACTCACTCACTCACTCACTCACTCACTCTCTCTCTCTCTCTCTATATAATCATTTACATTGTGGATTTTTCAGGTGATTTAATTATTGTGGTGAGAGAGTGACCTATATATCTATATATATAGTTATATATATGGGGATACCGTTTTGCCATAGTTGCGCTTAAGCCTGTTTCTACAGTACTTAGTCTTCCCAAGTGGTCTCCCACTTGGTACTGGTTAAGCCCAACACTGCTTAGCTTCCAAGATCGAACGGATTTGGGTGTGGAGCCAGTGAGGTGTGACTGTATGTTACGCAATAAAACTCAGTAATCAGCTCGGTATCATTCTAGGTCAATTTTTTATTTATTAATCACAGTGTTAGGTAGAAGAGGGAAAGGCACAATGTGACAGGAGTGAGAGGAGATGTCAAAGATAATTGACTCATTTAATTGGATTAAAGACACCTTTATAAGAATGGGGCAATCTTGTATCCTTCGTTAAATCCCATGGGATACATGGTATTCAATTGGAAAATCCAATACATTTCCTGTTGGGACACTATGTTTGCCAGGACTCCACCTCTCTCGCCAGTTTGTACATGTTCGATGGTTTTAAAGGACATCTCTTCCAGATTAGAGTTGTGTTCCAGTATAAAATGTCTATAAATAAGATGAGTGTCAATTTTGTTCTTGATATTCCGGACGTGTTCCTGGATCCTCAGTTTTAATGGCATTTTGGCCTTCCCCACATATTTCTTGGTGCATGTAAATTCCAACAATTAGATGCCTGATGTTTTATTACAGGTCATGAATTCCTTTACTTTAAATTCTTGAGTGTCCCCTGTACTGTAAAAGGTTTTCTGTTAGGATTAAGGAATTTACAGCTATTGCATTGTCCACACTTGAAGGCTCCGCCTCCTACACACTTTGAGAAGGTGTGGTTAATGTTTCCAGAAGGCAGTTCGCGCAGCATACTTGGTGCTAGGATGTCTTTCAAATTTTTTGAATTGCAGAAGATAATTTCGGGTTTTTCTGGGAGGATCTCTATTAAGATTGGTCCACTAGAACTGCACATCTGGAGAGGCATGATCTTTTGGATTATAAGAAGAGGGATGACAGAAAGGAATCTACCGCCTTAATCTCTACTTGCAATTATCATGAGAGTACCATTAAGTCTTCACTCAGGGATCACTGGGGAATACTACTTATGGACCCAATGTTAAAAGAGATCCTCCCAGCCGCTGCAGATTTCCCCCCCAAGGATCTGACATTACGCGGGGCCGGACGGTTGTGGCTCCCCCTGTTTGGATCTGACATTGGAGGGGTGCACAGCAGCTGCAACTCCCCCCCCCCCCCCCCCCAATCTTAATGACTCTGACATTGTGAGATCCCAGCAGAGAGAGAAGCCAAAGCTGAGCAGTGGGGAGAGAGGCTGGGCGGGGACAGTGCTGTCAAGAGAAATCCTGGGCCCCTGTACAAAAACTTCTTTGGCCCCCCTCTCCTGGAGGGGGTGTGACTACAGCATGCTGGGGTCATGGCCACACATCTTTGGGGCGTGTCTAGTACATGAGAAGCACCCACTTACAGGAGCATGCCATGCCTCCCAGGAGCTGGGACAAAAGTATTCATTATTACAATGGGAGGACAGCCCCATAAAAGCTGCATTGTAGCTGGATGTCTTTAGATGTTATAATACAACAGACAAAAATGAAAGTGCAACAACTTTATTTGATACATTTCCTATGTAAATAATATATAAATACCATCAGGGAAGGGGTGGGTGGGGGGGGGGGGGGTTAGGATTAGACTGCGGGGGGTAGGGGTGGAGCTTTAAGGTCAAGCTGCAGCTGGGGAGGGTTAGGATTGGGGGGGTAGGGTTAACATACTCAGGATTCTGAGTGTCGGGATGCTGCTGTTGGTATTCTGACCACCGTCATGTCCCGGGATCCTGATACCATCCCATCTATATAGATATGCCTATATACACAGATACCCATCTCTCTTTACCTATGTGTATACAAATATATTTATATATCTATAGATAGTATATCTATACATTTATAATAGGATTTTAATTACCTACCGGTAAATCCTTTTCTCGTAGTCCATAGAGGATGCTGGGGTTCCATTTAGTACCATGGGGTATAGAAGGGTCCCTAGGGAGTCATGGGCACTTTAAGAGTTTAATAGTGTGGGCTGGCTCCTCCCTCTATGCCCCTCCTACCAGACTCAGTCTAGAAACTGTGCCCGAGGAGACGGACATACATCGAGAGAAGGAAATACACAGATAGTGGTGAGAATCACACCAGCTCACACCGAATTAAAAAACCATGATGACCAGCATGCAACATGAAGAAATCATGCTAACCAGCATGAAACATGAAGAAACCATGCCAACCAGCATGCAACATGAAGAAACCATGCTAACCAGCATGAAACATGAAGAAACCATGTTAACCAGCATGCAACTAACCAGCAGGAACTAGAAGAAACCATACTAACCAGCAGTGGCGTAAGTTTGTCCCAGTTGCCCGGAGGCAAGATAAATATTGGTGCCCCCCTATTTACTATATTAAGATAAATGTGTGTGTGTGTGTGTGTGTGTGTGTGTGTGTGTGTGTGTGTAGTGTTCTGAAAAAAATGTATATACTGTATTTATACATTTAATAGTCTTTTATTTTAAATCACACATTTCTTAGCAGTCATACCCAGGATTAGTACCCATGTACACTGTACCTGTTACACTAACAGCAGACATTTTACTGATGGAGCTATTTGCTCCTGTAGAGGAAGCATGAGAATTCTAACTATATGAAGGTACGTGTAATTGTCAGAGAAGTATCTTCATATAGTTAAAATTCTCATATTTCCTATACAGGAGCAAACAGCTTCATCAGTAAGGTGTCTGCTTCCAGTGTAATAGGTCGTGGTTTCTAATCCTGGGTGTGACACTTGTAAAATGTGTATATTCAGTATAATAAAGAGGTTGTGATTTGTAAGGTGCAGGGACCAGTGAGGAAGTCGGACACTGAAGAGATAGCGGCAGCTATCAATTAACTTAATTGAATGGTGTCACAGAATGGGAGGAGAGGTGCCCCCTTCAGAGCAGGAGCCCGGCGGCAGATGACTCCATTGCCTCCCAGAGTTCTGCCTCTGCTAACCAGCATGAAATAGGAACAGCAACAGCTGAACCAATACTTAACCAAGCAACAATGCAGAATAATGAAGCACTGGGCGGGCAGCCAGCATCATCTACGGACTACGAGAAAAGGATTTACTGGTTGGTAATTAAAATCCTATTTTCTCTTATGTCCTAGAGGATGCTGGGGTTCCATTTAGTACCATGGGGATGTACCAAAGCTCCCAGTAAGGGAGGGAGAGTGCTGAGGCTCCTGCAGAACAGATTGGCCAAACTTTAGGTCCTCAGAGGCCAAAGTATCGAACTTGTAGAACTTAGCAAACGTGTTCGACCCTGCAGCTGCTCGGCAAAGCTGTAAAGCCGAGACACCCCAAGCAGCCGACCCAGGAAGAACCCACTTTATGAGTAGAGTGGGCCTTAACAAATTTTGGAATCGGCAAGCCTGCCGTAGAATAAGCATGCTGGATAGTAAACCTGATCCGGCGAGAAATTGTCTGCTTAGGAACAGGACACCCAACCTTGTTGGGATCATAAAGGACAAACAGAGCATCCGATTTCCTGTGACGAGAAGTTCTCTTAACACAAATCTTCAAAGCCCTCACAACATCCAAGGACTTTGAGGCAATAGCCACTGGCACCACAATAGGTTGGTTGATACGAAAAGCTGACACAACCTTTGGAAGAAATTGCTGACGCGTTCTGAGCTCAGCTCTATCGTCATGGAAGATCAAGTAGGGGCTCTTGCAGGACAATGCCCCTAATTCTGACACACGTCTAGCAGATGCCAATGCCAACAGTGTGACCGCCTTCCAGGTAAGAAACTTGACATCCACCTCCTGTAAAGGCTCAAACCAAACCGATTGCAGGAACTGCAGTACCACATTAAGATCCTAAGGTGCCATAGGCGGCACAAAGGGTGGTTGGATGTGCAGAACCCCTTTCAAGAAAGTCTGAACCGCCGGAAGAGCAGCCAACTGTTTCTGGAAGAAAATGGACAAGGCCAAAATCTGGACTTTTAAGGAGCCCAAGCGTAGGCCTGCATCCACACCAGCTTGCAGAAAGAGGAGAAACCATCCTAGTGGAAACTCCACCGTAGGAAACTTCTTGGATTCACACCAAGACACATACTGTTTCCAAATCCAATGGTAAAGTTTAGACGTTACTCCCTTCCTAGCCTGAATCAGTGTAGGAATGACCTTTTTTGGAATGCCCTTTAGAACTAAAAACTGGCGTTCAACCTCCATGCCGTCAAACGTAGCCACGGTAAATCTTGATAAGCGAACGGCTCCTGTTGAAGAAGGTCCTCGCGAAGAGGAAGAGGTCTCGGATCCTCCAGGAGTAATCCCAGAAGATCCGCGTACCAAGCCCTTGTTGGCCAGTCCGGAGCAAAGAGGATCGCCTGAACTCTTGTTCTTTTTATTCGTTTGAGAATCCTTGGGATGAGTGGAAGTGGAGAGAACACATACACTGACTGGGACACCCACGGAGTTACCAGGGCGTCCACCTCCACTGCTTGTGGGTCTCTCGACCTGGAACAGTACCTCCAAAGCTTCTTGTTGAGGCGAGAGGCCATCATGTCTATCTGAGGTACACCTCATCAGCTTGTTACCTCTGCGAATACCTCTGTATAGAGGCCCCATTCTCCTGGATGGAGATAGTGTCTGCTGAGGAAGTCCGCTTCCCAGTTGTCCACTCCCAGAATGAAGATTGCTGACAGCGCCACCGCGTGCCTTTCCACCCAGAGGAGGATTCTTGTTACCTCTGACATTGCAGCCCTGCTCTTCGTTCCGCCCTGCCTGTTTATGTAGGACACTACCCTGACATTGTCCGACTGAACCTGAACGGCTTGATCTCGCAGAAGATGTGCCACTTGTAGAAGGGCGTTGTATATGGCCCTTAGTTCCAGAATGTTTATCCGAAGGAGAGCTTCCTGACTTGACCACTTTCCTTGGAAGTTTTCCCCTTGGGTGACTGCTCCCAAACCACTGAGATTTGCATCCGTGGTTAGACGGATCCAATTCTGAATCCCGAACCTGCGGCCCTCGTGTAGGGGGTATAATTACTAAGGTCCCGATTTTGGCCGAGTTTTATTTTTTTTCCAAAGAGTCATCTTGAGAATTTAGTTACTAAACCCAATTACCCCCCTTTTAAATGTAAAATTATAACTGTCTGTCTGTCTAATTTATGTGGATACCTTCATTAAAACAGTAATATGCTATGTCAGTATCCTCCATTTTTTACATGCCACTTTCTGGAGGAGTTTAATAAAGAAACCTGCTTTTTAAGAAGTCTCATGTGATCTGCCTCTGCTTGGTGAAATATCTACACGCATAGACCTCATTTGTTTGAGGGATGTATATAGGTAATTATATTACCATAAGGTGATTTCCATGGGTGTGAAGAAGTATCCCATTGTCTATCTCTCCATTCTGGGTATTTGTGTGTACGAACCCCTTTTTTGGGGATTTATTGGAGGTAATTACACTACCAAAAGGCGCCTTCCACCCGAAAATAAGGATCCATAAGAGATATCTTTGAGATTCTATTTATAGCAATCTTTAAATTAGGATGGAAGCTGCTTTGTTGTTTTTTATCTAAGAAAACGTCTTGTGGAGGGATATATTACACATCACGTTTTTAAGAAACCCCCTATCACTAAAGGTGTAATTACAAATATAGAACATACTACGCAATGATCTGTTTAATTCTTTCTTTTTGAGGAACATTACGAACAGAAAGGAGCGCCACTCTCATTTGTCATATTGTGTCCTTTAAACCCAAATATCGGCAGTGATGAAGGCATTCGTGTTTGTTTTAACGGCAGAGTTCACAAATACGAATGAATACACCATCGGTCAAACACGCCTGTTATTTTCTGCAACTCGGTAATTTACTAAGAATTTGTATTCACAATCACTGCCGGCAATAGCCAAACACTGCCGGTAAATCATAGAATTCGTAAAAAAACACCAGTTTTAAAACAGACCTGCTTTTTTTATCCGTATTCTGATAGGCATGCACGGATCAGTAAGAGAAATATATGTATACAGTATATCTATCACTCACTATATATCTCTCTATATATAGCTTATAGCGATAGATAGATAGATAGATAGATAGATAGATAGATAGATAGATAGATAGATAGATAGATAGGATAGATAGATAGATAATTTTCACACACAAAACATTGCAACCTGCAATACGAACTGTCCCCATGTGTCCACACTTGACTCATGACTGATACTGTGACAAAATGATAAGGTGGTGCGGAGTGTTGGTGCTGATGTCGACCGTACCTGATTGTGGGACAATGTAAATCTCTGTGCCTCACAGCTTCCACCACGAGTACCTAGGCAGAAGGACAGAGGATCCCCAAAAGACAGCGCCAAATAATCATTTTTCGGGAACGTAACTGGTCTCCGCTAGAATTCAACTTGTTAAGTAGTCAAAAGCATATCCAATAACATTGCACAAACGATTATCATAAATTGGTAAGAATAAAAGAAGAGGTACTTTCAGTGCAAATCAGTTGACTTCAAATAAACCATGCGTATTTACAAAGTATTAAGCAATATTTGGCAATACCTCACATTTAGTTACAATGGTACTGTAATCCACTAAACTGTCCACAGGGTGTCGAACTATACACGGGTGGTCCTCTGTATGCCGAATGTCGGGATCCCAGCGCACAGTATACCGGTGCCGGAATCCCGACACCCGGCATACCGACAACTATTCTCCCTCGTGGGGGTCCACGACCCCCCCTGGAGGGAGAATAAAATAGTGTGGCGCGCGTAGCATGCCACCGTGCCCACAAGGGGCTCCTTTGCGCTCGCCGCGCTGTCGGTATGCCGGCGGTCGGGCTCACGGCGCCGGTATGCTGGTCGCCAGGAGCTCGAGCGCCGGCATACCATACTACACCCCTATACACAACTACAACAATATGTGTGAACCCTTGTTGCTACAAAGTTAGTGTCCCATTAATTCAGTGTTCTCCATGAGATCCCTATTTTTATAAGGTAGAAAATGGTTCTGTATACTCTCAAATAAACATTTGTGCCTCCCCGGTAACATACACTGTCGGGTAAAGGGTTCCTTTAGTGTCAAGGGCAAGCAGAGGCAGTGAGTAATAAAGGTTGCTGTTGTTCAGCGCATCAGTCAAGCAATCAATTCAAAAGGAAGCAAGTGATGCAAATAATGCCAGTTGGTCTTTTAGCATGGTGTGAAAGCAGGTGAAGCACTTAATAGCATGAAAGCAGGTGAATAAGCAGCACAGTTCAGTTCCTCAGTACTTTTATACCCCTTTCAGACTCACATAGCCGGGTCGCACCCAGGAATGTGTACACGGGTGCTTCCCAGGTGCGACCCGGCTTGAGACCCCTTTCAGACTTGCGGCTCGACCTGGCATATTGCCTGGCAGGTGACGTCACCGCTGACGCCGATATATCACGGGTCCATTGACCAGTGTGTACGGGCGATATGTCTGTGAACTCCGTCCTTCACAGACATATCGCGTCAGCCCCGCAGCACAGCCGACGGCCAATATATCTACCAATATATTATCGCATCGCTGTGTGTGAACGGGGCATCTCACAGTCCTCTGTCCAGCTAGCCACCTGTGGCAATTTCTATTTGATTTAGAGTTAGAGAGACTCCCGCACCAGGTTTTAGATGAATTATATTATATAGGGAATATTAATGGCATAACAATTTGTGTTGACCAAACAAATATTTCAACACAAATGCATATGGGTGGTGCTGCTTGTTGATTTAAATTTACATATATAAATATAACAAGGAAAAAAAGAAAATCAACTTCTGTTAGCAGCATTCTTTCCCTTCCACGAGAAAATTAATTCTTCTTTAATAGAAATAACATGTTCATAATTTTATTAATAATCTTGTAAAAATAAAGAAGAAGTTCCAATACCCATATGTGATGGGATCAGTACGTAATCCCGCTGGACGGGATCCTGGCAGTCGAAATACCGATGCCGGAATCCCGACCACACAATCCCGACAGGGGTGGCGAGCGGAACGCCACGCTGCGGGCACGGTGCCTCGCTACCCTCGGCACACTATTATATTCTCCCTCTATGGGTGTCGTGGACACCCACGGAGGGAGAATATGGGGTATATGCAATTCACGGCGAATCGCGGCAATTTTTCGCCGTTTTTCTCCAAGTACCAGCTTGCGGGGGAGGCTTGCTGGGACTTGTAGTACTAATGGAAAAAACAATCTTTTTATTATCACAAAAGGCTATCAGCCCCCCCATCCGCAGCCCATTGGATGGGGGGGGGACAGCCTCGGGCTTCACCCCTGGCCCTTGGGTGGCTGGGGGGGGGACCCCTTGATTGAAGGGGTCCCCACTCCCCCAGGGTACCCCGGCCAGGGGGTGACTAGTTGGATATTTAATGCCACGGCCGCAGAGCACGGCATAAAAGTGACCCCCGGCTGTGGCATTATCTGTCCAGCTAGTGGAGCCCGATGCTGGTGTTAAAAATACGGGGGACCCCTACTCTTTTTGTCCCCCGTATTTTTGGCACCAGCACCAGGCGCAGAGCCCGGTGCTGGTTTTAAAAATACGGGGGATCCCCTGTCAATTTTTTCCCCACATTTTTAGAACCAGGACCAGCTCGAAGAGCCCGAGGCTGGTTATGCTTTGGAGGGGGGACCCCACGCAATTTTTTTTTCGGATTGTACCGTTCCAGCAATTAAAAAAAAAAAAAAATAATAATAATATTTTTAAAAAATTATAAATAATATTTGTGCCTCCAAAAAAAAAAAAAAAAAGTACCTAATCCCTTCTAATATAAATAGATCTGCTATTCCCAAAAAAAAAAACACAAAAAAAACCATGTTTAAAATTTTTTTATTTGTTTTCACCCTCCAAAGTGTGGCGGATTGAAAATGACGAATTTGCTGTCTAAAAGCACTGCTGTCGAATTTCCAAACTTGAATTGAATATGCTTTGGTCGAATTGCAGCACTTATATCATTGCAGAAAAGTCGAATTTGCAAAAATTCGAATTTCAAAAAGTCGAATTTTGAAAGTCCGTTTTTTGGTCGGAAAGCACTGAATTGCATAGGCGAATTTTTTTTTTGGTCGAAAATGACCCGAAATTCGACAATTTCGGGAATTCGACCGCAATTGCATATACCCCTATGTCGGGATTGTGGCAGTCGGGATTCCGGCGTCGGTATTTCGACCGCCGGGATCCCGTCCAGCGGGATGTTGACCGCATCCCTATGTGATGTAGATATCTTTATTGTCATTACATATGATGTATTATGTCCCCTTACCTTTGAGGGGTCATGTAGAGTGAAATATAAAATGATTAGAGACAGAAAAACGTGTGAAGAAAAAAATAATTAGATTTACGTGAATAAAGATGCTTTAAAAGAAATTATTAAAAACTGTTACGCTGTCTTTATTCTGTAAGTAAGTCTATTACCTGTGATTTAAATTAATGTTCCTTAGATAACCACTGGCTGCTTTTGCCAGTGATGTTGAAGGAGGGTTACAAATGTAACAGTGTTTGCATGGTGTTACCACAATTCTTAGTTCATTGATCAAAATGCAACATTTGATGCTAATGAATGATGGGGGTCATTCCGAGTTGATCGCACGTTGCTGATTTTCGCTATGCTGCGATTTGTTGCTAAATGCGCATGCGCAAGGCACCCTGCGCGCATGCGCTTAGTTATTTAACTAAAAACTTAGTAGATTTGCTGTGGATCCTGCGGCGCTTTTCAGTCGCACTGCTGATCGGTGAGTGATTGACAGGAAAGGGGCGTTTCTGGGTGGTAACTGAGCGTGCTAAAAAATGCAGGCGTGTCAGGGAAAAACGCGGGAGTGTCTGGAGAAACGGGGGAGTGGCTGGCCGAACGCAGGGCGTGTTTGTGACGTCAAACCAGGAACTAAACGGACCGAGCTGATTGCAATCTAGGAGTAGGTCTGGAGCTACTCAGAAACTGCAAGAAAATATTATCAGTTCTGCTAATCTTTTGTTCGCTATTCTGCTAAGCTAAGATACACTCCCAGAGGGCGGCGGCCTAGCGTGTACAATGCTGCTAAAAGCAGCTAGCGAGCGAACAACTCGGAATGAGGGCCAATATACTAACAGTGTTTGAAACAAAACTGTACTGTGGACTGTGTTCCTGTCCTAAGTTACTGAATAGTGTTTACTTTTCTTGCTTTCTATATATATAGGATGATGCCAGCTAGGTTATGCACTAATATTTTCTATTGCCAGCTTCTTCCAGGTAGGTTTCTGAGGAATAATACCTAAGAAGCAGGTCCAATTTCTTATCACTTTGTAGGCCCCCCACACTAGATATTTTGAGCAGACTCAAAAGTAGGAAGAAACTACATTTAATACTTGAGTCCTCCCTGGGAGCAGGGGTAGTGGCAGCCTCTCTACTAAATGTAAGTAGGAGCCACCGCTGGTAGAGGGGGGGGGGGGGGGGGGTGAATTGGTAAATGGGGTTGATGGGGGTGAAGGTGGTGTGCTCTGGTTCTGCAACAAAGTGTAATCCAATTACAGACAGGATGTGCATTAAAAAAAATAACTCATCTAGTTGTCATAGACTTTGGGAAACACGTAAGTGTGGTTTCACGTGTATGGATTGACAGAGTGTGTTGGGGAATTAGGGGAGGTAATGTAAAGTTTTACCGACGCCGTCTAGAAATCTCACACCAGCCCTGGTGGTGTGTCAACAACATGCTGAAATAGATAAGTCTACGGCCAGGTACACATATGCGGGATCCGGTCTGAAGATCGACAGTGTCTAGGTCGACAATGTTTAGGTCGACCACTATAAGTCGACAGTCACTAGGTCGACATGGATGGAAGGTCGACAGGGTTTCTAGGATGACATGTGCTAGGTCGACAGGTCTAAAGGTCGACATGAGTTTTTCACATTTTTTATTTTTTTATATTTTCATACTTAACGATCCACGTGGACTACGATTGGATTGGTAAAGTGTGCCGAGCGAAGCGGTAGCGGAGCGAAGGCACCATGCCCGAAGCATGGCGAGCGAAGCGAGCCATGCGAGGGGACTCGGTGCACTAATTTGGGATCCCGGTCACTCTACGAAGAAAACGACAAAAAAAAAAAAATCATCATGTCGACCTTTAGACCTGTCGACCTAGCACATGTCGACCTAGAACCCCTGTCGACCTTCCATCCATGTCGACCTAGTGACTGTCGACCTATAGTGGTCGACCTAAACATTGTCGACCTAGACACTGTCGATTTGATGAACCACACCCCACATATGCACGACCGGCAATTGGGCAATTTCCCTTGGCCCCAGACCATAGCAGATTGCCGGTACACATTACCCAATGTAATGAACAATGGAACTACTGTACATCTAGTTCCATCCTTCATAACACTCCATTGGGTCGCATGCGTCATCTTCTGGTTGGCCATGCTGCACGAAGATGTTGCATGTGACCCGTGGGATGACACAATTTGGCATACACATTAGGCGATATGCACCATTTGTCGGTTTGATACGGCAAATCATGCTGATATCGACCTAATGTGTTCCTGACCTAGTTATACGCACTAGGGATATGTGCTTTCTGCCTATATCAACAAAGGAGAGTTGGAGATTATTAATAGCAACAGTACAGCATATACTTAACTGCAGAGAGTGATAGAACTGCACATAAATGATTAATATAGTTATGGCTTGCAGGATTGTAATGCGGATAGCAGACAGTAGCTGACTGCACATGTGGCTAATGCAGGTTATGGACGCCTAAATTAGCCACATTCAGAATTTTCAGTTTAAGTTACGAATTCGCCGCTGGTAATAACAATGTAAGACCAGGCGCAATGTCTGACACCTCATGGAAAAATCAAGTCCTACAGAGGGGTTTGGTATGTTAGGTAGATTAGACTTAGGTCGACAGTGTCTAGGTCGACCACTATTGGTCAACAGTAAGTAGGTCGACATGGTTTCTAGGTCGACAGGGACTCTAGGTCGACATGTACTAGGTCGACATGAGTTTTTTTACTTGTTTTGGCGTCGTTCTCTCCATACAGTGACCGGGAACCCCAATTAGTGCACCGTGTCCCCTCAAATGGCTCGCTTCACTCGCCATGCTTCGGGCAAGGTGTCTCGCTCCGCTACTGCTGCGCTCAGTACAGGTTACCGTTCCCAGTTGTAGTCCACATGGATCGTAAAGTATGAAAAAGTTAAAAAAAAATGTTTTTTTTTTTTTAAAACTCATGTCAACCTAGAGTCCCGGTCGACCTGGTTACTGTCGACCAATAGTGGTCAACCTAGACAGTGTTGACTTACTGTCGACCTAAAGACCAAATCCCCTATAGAGATGTGAGCTAAAATGAGGAATGTTGGGCCTAATTCAGACCTGATCGCTGTTGTGCGAATTCGCACAGCAGCCAATTATCGAATAACTGCTCATGCATATGCACCACAATGCGCAGGCGCGACGCCAAACAGCGACAGAATGGTGCAATTTTGATCGCTAAGCATACACAAGTTGATTGACAGGAAGCGGACATTTGGGGTTGGCAATTGACCGTTTTCTGGGAGTGCCAGGAAAAACACAGGCGTTTCCAAACGTTTTCTAGGAGGGTGTGTGACATCAGATCCGGCCCCAATCAGCCTATTTGTATCACAGTGTTGGAGTAAGTTCTGGGCTATGCACAAGACTGCACATTATGGAAAAATTATTTGTTGTTGAGTCTGTTGCGAATGAATTGGCAGCTGTCCGCTGCCTGGCAAAGCTTTCGCACGGCGTACAAATGCATTTGCACACTTGAACAGGGCAGGTTTTCACTCTCCCCGGGCAGCGACTATCTGATCGAGCCCTCTGCAAATTTGCCGCACAGCGATCATGTCTGAATTAGGCCCATTAAACCTTATTCTAGGTGCAATACTCCAATTATTTATTTATTTAGTAACAGTTTCTTATATAGCGCAGCAAATTCCGTTGCGCTTTACAATTGGAAATAACAATGATATAACAAAACTGTGTAATAACAAACAGTCATAGAGGTAGGAAGGCCCTGCTCGCAGGCTTACAATCTATAGGGGTTATATAACTGAATTGCAGTCCATTTGCACTTTCTGTAATTAAGTGTCCCACTTAATCTTTACCTGGCATGGTACATTATTGAGCCACTCAGTTGTTCCCTCTACCAGTGCAAACATTTGCACCCTGCAGATGCTTCCATTTTAGCCTGCAAAGCCATGTTCCTACAGGCAATGCCAAGTGCATCTGCGTAAAAGTAGAGACGGTAGCAACAAAAGAAGATTATTCATGTTGCAAGATCTAATTTGTTGGAATGAGCCTTAATGTGTTGATTTAATTTGTCTCATCAAATTGTGCCTTTAAATTAGCAACATGTGTCCGTTTAATTTAGGAAAGGTTTGCCTTTAATTAAAGAAGATGAGGCAACTATCTGAGGCAATAATTTTTGCTAGGTAAGGGGGAAATTAATGTAATTATTTCAAATTGCCAATTTTCTTGATGCAGAAGTCTTTATTGTTGGCATCTACCTTGTAATGCAGCAGAAAAGCTAGGCACACCCCTGATGTGCAATGTACAAATACATTCTGAGCAATGTAATAAAACTTTTCATACACATCAAGTTGGCACCTGGAATAAAAGCAGTGGCAAAATATGGCATTCACATAATGAATATAAGACCCATTTCAGACATCTGACTCTGGAAATTGTTGCGTCTAGCAAGCCGGCAAATTCCCGAGTCTCAGCTCCGTGACCCTGGTCAGGAGCAGGGTCACGGACCTGGGGGTAAATTTACTAAGATAGGAGTTCTATTTAGGATGGGATGTTGCCCATAGCAACCAATCAGATTTCACTTCTCATTTATCTAGCACCTTTTAGAAGATAATACCTGGGATCTGATTGGTTGCTATGGGCAACATCCCATCTGAAATAGAACTCCCATCTTAGTAAATTTACCCCCTGGACTTAGTCCCAGGTCATTTGCATTCAGACATATCAAAATTCCGGGTTGAAGCGCATTCACGTACATAGACCTAGGATTTTGATACATGTCTGAAAGGGGTTTAAGTCATGGCTATATATTATAAATTTTGCCCACATTATAAAATAATAAATATTGTCCCATCATTAAAAAAAATTCAAAAAACAGTTTACAATTAATATTGCCATTTTAATATAATTAATAAATAACATTGCTCTTGTAATAAAATTAAACCATCAATTTTCCCCTAGTCCACAAGGCACCCTAACAGATTTCAAGGATATCCATGGATGAGTACAGATCGATAAATCAAGTTAACTGAGGCACTAATTAAATCACCTTTGTTCAAGCATGTATAGTCTTAAAATCTGGAATGTTATCATGCACTGAGGACTGAGTTTGGGAACCTCTGCCCTAATGTATTACAAAATAATGTTCCACCATAAGAGAACTATCAATGTTATCTGCTTTAATTTCAAAACATGACGACTGCCCTCATAATAAGTGTATCGTGTGACTCCTTACCTTGGTCAGACAATTCTTGTGCTTTTATCATGGTTTTTCCCAGGGTTTTTGACTTTCTGTTATATTTTTTTGACTGCACCAGCTTGTTATAAGCTTTATTAAAAGCACCCCAGTATGCAATGGGCCATCACCTGGTCCTCTGCCCAAGAGGCTGGCTGCCTGAAGCCCAAAGTGCTATGTGCCCTTGGTGCCATCTCAGCCAATGGTGCCCGAAAAGGCACTGGGGATGTATGCACCTTTGCACTAGTAAGGGGCTTATTTTTCTCCTACGTCCTAGAGGATGCTGGGGACTCCGTAAGGACCATGGGGGGTATAGACGGGATCCGCAGGAGACATGGGCAAACTATAAGACTTTGAATGGGTGTGAACTGGCTCCTCCCTCTATGCCCCTCCTCCAGACCTCAGTTAGACTCTGTGCCCAGGAGTGACTGGACACACACTAGGGGAGCTCTACAGAGTTTCTCTAAAGACTTTAATGTTAGGTTTTTTATTTTCAGGGAGACCTGCTGGCTACAGGCTCACTGCATCGTCATAGGCGTGCGCACAGGGGGTGCCTGGTGCGCACAGGCACCCCCTAATGTCCGGCACCCCCCACACTCCACGCCTGCGATGATCGCGATAAGCCACTGCAGTGCCAGCGCTGCTCGTTGCAGTCTGTCACTGTCAAACTGTGTTGCTGCACCCGCCGCCGCTGACAATATATTTATAGAGGATCATTGCGGTGTCTCGAACGGCTGCCCAGCCGCACAGGGGGTGACTGATGTTAAGCTCCGCCTCCCGCCCGCGCTCTCCAGTCTCCTCCAGCGGCTACGCGCACGCAGGGGGGTGAGTGAGAGCTGCTCCTCAGTCATTTTCCTTCTCATAGGGCTGGACTGGCCTAGACGGATGCAGCGTCTCCTGTCTGTAGGTATGAGACGCTTGTCAGTGGGTGACGGCGGTAGTAGCGAGTCCGGTGGGGGATGGGTACGTGGGCGTCTGATTAAAGATGCTGGCCGGGTAGGCTCTCGCTGACCCGGCAGGGGCTGGCAGCCTCTATGCAATTATAGTGGCTCTCTTTTATTTTTTTGTGAAAGAGATGTGTGTGTACACTACAGTATGTATACTATGGTGTCAGATGTGTATGCTGTGTATATCTATGCTACTATGTGTGTCTACTGTATGTATGCATGTTGTGTACTACTGCTATGTGTGATGTATGTATGTCATCTATGTGTATGTACACTATTAATTGAGTTTACTGTGTCAATGCATGCTGTGTGTGTATGTGTACTACGTGATTGGTGACATGCTGTGATGTGGTTTAATTATTAACATCTCCTAGGGGTGCCGGCCATTGTTTTTTTCTGAAGATATATATATATATATATATATATATATATATATATTATACAGGTAGTAATGCAAAAGGACTCCGTTTAATCCATCCTACGGCGTTTCGGGGCTATACCCCGTCGTCAGGGACAAAGCGTTGTCCCTGACGACGGGGTATAGCCCCGAAACGCCGTAGGATGGATTAAACAGAGTCCTTTTGCATTACTACCTGTATCAGTCTGCTTGAGTGCCGCCGGATTTGTGTGCTATAAAGGGTAGGGCTGTCTACCCACGGAGGGCACCGCAGCAAGTAATCTCCTGTATCCAGTATTGAGTGCCGGGTGAATAGTTTTTATATATATATATATATATATATATATATAGAAATCCCCCCCCCCCATAAAAATCCTGCGTTTGCCTCTGCGCCGTGTCCTCACTGTTCTGTAACTGCCACCGCCAGCCACACCAACATCACAGGTCCAGCCCGGGTAGCGTTCCTCTCATGAGGAATCGGATCCACCACCGGAGCGGAGAACAAAGCTGAGCGAGCCTGAGACAGTTCAGCACTCAGCAGAGAGTGTAAAGGTGCATACACACACTGGGCATTTTTGCCTAGCGTGTATGCACAGCGATGATCACTGGGCTGAAAATCGCCCAGCGATGTCAGCGGGGGTAAACGGCTATCAATAACAGGACGCTATGAAAAGCCGTCCACCCCGCCGTTCATCTTCTGGTAATACCAGCAGATGAACGGCGGCCACCGGCGATGAAGCGTAGGCACGCATCAGCGCTCATCGCCAGGCATACACCCTGGGCGGTTTTGAGCTGAAAACAGCTCAAAACACCAAAAGTGACCTGCTCTCAGCTCAAAATCGCCCAGTGTGTATGGGCCTTAAGACACGCTATCTGTCAGTGTGTCACTGAGACAGCTCTGTTTAATATGTTAAATTTGGATTTTTTTTATTACTATTGATTATTTGTATCCCTCAAAATATTTATTATTAATGATGTGTTATACTATTGTAATAATAGTGAGCACTACGGGGGTATTATGTGTACAGTATCTGGCACTGCTGGTGGCATAGTGTTTGCATAATGTGAATTCCGGCTCATACTGTGTGACATAACGTGAGTTTTGGCTCATACTGTGTGGCGTAATGTGAGTTTCGTCTCATACTGTGTGGGGTAATCTGAATTTTGGCTCATACTGTGTGTGGTAATGTGAATTTTGGCTCATACTGTGTGGGGTAATGTGAATTTCGGCTCATACTGTGTGCCGTAATGTGAATTTCAGCACATACTGTGTGGCTTAATATGAATTTCAGCTCATACCGTGTGGCGTAATGTGAAGTTTTGCTCATACTGTGTGGCGTAATGGGAATTTCAGCTCATACTGTGTGGCGTAATGTGAATTTTGGACCTAGGCCCATCACTCTCTAGTTCCGCCACTGGGTCAGGGATAGATTGGGGAAGTGCAAGCAGTGAATAGGGTACAGCGTCAGCTAGCACTCAGGGTTATGCCGTAGCAGACCGTCAGTACTGCCTGGTGGTTGCACCATTATATTTCATTATTTTTCTCTGGGGTGTATTATATCTACTTTATTATTAGAGAGAAATTATACCAAGCCATATGATTATACTGCGAGAATGTAAAATAGTTCTAGACATGTCTATGGGTAGTGCTAGAAAGGCGGTCCTTGATATGCCCAAAAGGTGGTGCTAGACATGCCCCTCCGGGGGTGCACCCCCTAATAAAATGAGCTGCGCACGCCTATGTGCATCGTGGGACTTAGGGGAGAGAAGTCAGACCTACTTCTTCTTAGTTCCAGGGCTCTGCTTCTTAGGCTACTGGACACCATTAGCTCCAGAGGGTTCGATCACTTGGTTCGCCTAGCTGCTTGTTCCCGGAGCCGTGCCGTCACTCCCCTCACAGAAGCCAGAAGAAAGAAGCCGGGTGAGTATTAGAAGAACAGAAGGCTTCAGACGGCAGAAGACTTCAGTAACGGAGGTAAGCGCAGCAGTAGTGCTGCACTCCATGCTCCCACACACCAACGGCACTCACAGGGTGCTGGGCGCTGGGGGGGAGCACTCTGGGCAGCAGTTACTGAGGGTCTCTTTTCACTGGCAAGAACGCATATTCGGGCCCCGGGCACCGTGTACGATACCCCTGCCAGTATACAGCAGCGGTCGCGCTGCGCGCCATTGCTCCCACACACCAACAGGTTTACATGGGTGCAGGGTGCGGGGGGGGGGGGGGTGCCCTGGACAGCAATATATATATTATTTGAGTAGGTATATAGTGCGTAGACACTATATACGGTCCCCTGCCTGCATATAAAAACTATATTATAATGGGGCTGAAGCGCCTCGAAAAGGGGCGGGGCTTAGCCCTCACAACAGTGTTCAGCGCCATTTTCTCTCTGTCCCCGCCAAAAATGTGTACAGTGCAAACGAGGGGGGGCACAGTGTTTTTAGTGTTATATTGAGGGAAATATAGCACTATTTTTTAGAAATGGGCATGTAATCCTTGTTGTGCATATTTCTCTGTGTGTTCCCTGTCAGATATACCCACTATAGTCCACATGTGTCGACATGCGTGAGGGCTCTGTCACAAACAGCTATGGGGATCACTGTCGGCATCGCCGACGCCTGTTGGTACTTGATACAGTAGATGCAGAGTCAACAGGTCGGTAGTTGTGTGCTTGTCAAAAGTAAACACTGTATGGGAGACACAGTTGTATGTGGGTGACCCTGTCGGCACCAACTGTTATTACTGGGTGTAAATTAACATGCTGTAACTGCCTTATACCTGTATATATATTTATATGTATATGTGTGGTACGGTTCCATGGGCCTGTAGCTCGAGCACAGACATGGTAGTATGTGTGGGGGAGTGTTATTAAAATTATTTATGTATACTTCCCTCGGACCCCTCGGGGTCACAAGAATGTTATTTTGCCTGGTTACTACTCCCTGCTGTCGACGAATACTAGGTTTTCTGTCGACCATAAGGTTTCCTGTTAGATCCGCAACTGGGACATTCAGTACATGGTCATACACATTCAGAACACATTAATATCACTAGGGACCCAACGGTTCCGGACAATCCGCTTATATGTATGTTATATATATAGGATATGTGTGTATTTGTGTATTACGTTATGTATATTCATATTATAATTTATAATGAATACTGAAGTAAAAGTATTCCTTCTCATGTGCTGGTCGCTCTGTTGATTAAGCTCTAGGTCGGCCGTGATCAGGGCCGTTTCTAGACAATTTGGCTCCCAGTGCGAGATTTCAAAATGCGCCCCCCCCCTCCCAATTGCTCTAAAAAAAAAAATGCGTGCCCCCCTCTCCCCCATATAGCCATAAAAAGAAAATGCATGCGCGCGCCGTAGGCGCGCGCGCTCCCGACAAAAGTGTGTGGCCTGATTAAAATGGGCGTGGTCTCATTAAAGTGGGCATGGCCTCATCTGATATCATCACACCCACCACAGGGGGAAAAAAATAAAAATAAAAAAGTCCCCTTTTTACACATTACAGCAGGCAAGTGTCCCCATATTACATAGCGCGGCAGGCAGGTGTCCCCATTTTACACAGCGCGGCAGGCAGGTGTCCCCATTTTACAAAGTGCGGCAGGCAGGTGTCCCCATTTTACAAAGTGCGGCAGGCAGGTGTCCCCATTTTACACAGTACGGAAGGCAGGTATCCCCATTTTACACAGTACGGTAGGCAGGTATCCCCATTTTACACAGTACGCAGGCAGGTGCCCCCATTTTACACAGTGCGGCAGGCAGGTATCCCCATTTTACACAGCGCGGCAGGCAGAAATCCCCATTTTACACAGTACGCAGGCAGGTGCCCCCATATTACACAGTACGCAGGCAGGTGCCCCCATATTACACAGTACGCAGGCAGGTGCCCCCATATTACACAGTACGCAGGCAGGTATCCCCATAGGCAGGTGTCCCCATTTTACACAGTGCGGCAGGCAGGTATCCCCATAGGCAGGTGTCCCCATTTTACACAGTGCGGAAGGCAGGTATCCCCATAGGCAGGTGTCCCCATTTTACACAGTGTGGCAGGCAGGTATCCCCATAGGCAGGTGTCCCCATTTTACACAGTGCGGCAGGCATGTATCCCCATAGGCAGGTGTCCCCATTTTACACAGTGCGGCAGCGGCAGGCAGGTTTCAAGTTGAGGGGAAGGAAGGGGGAGAGGGGGGGGGGGGAGAGAGAATACTTACGTCTTCCCGCTCTTCGGTCCCGCCGCCTCACGTCCCTCGCGCCGGCCGCCTCCTCCTTCATGCTTATCTCCTTATCGCCTCTCCCGAGCGCTCCTGCTCGGGGGGCAGGGCTTCGCGGAATGACGCGTTTGCGTCGTGACGTCACGACGCAACGCGTCATTCCGCGAAACTCCGCCCCCCGAGCAGGAGCGCTCGGGAGAGGCGATAAGGAGTAACAAAGTGCCGCGACGGGCGCCCCGTGCGGTTGCACGGCTCGCCCGCCGCTAGAAACGGCACTGGCCGTGATGAGTTGGTCTCAGATCCTCACAAGGAGTCCGAATGTTTATTCTTTTCCCGCCGTGGATAGAATACTGTGAAAGTCAACTCCTGGTCGACATGGGGCCCTGTCACAAAGGATCGTACACAAGAAGCTAAGTGATATTTTATTTCTATGCTTTGGAGTTATTTGCATTACATGCACATGGGGGAGTGTTTATATTCGGAAAGGCATCCGATAGTATTACCCTAAAAAGAGAAGGGATGTTTATTATGTTGATTCTTCTCTATAACATTGCGGCAGGCTACCGTTCGAACGCAGGAGGTGTGGCCGGGGGAATGCTGAGGCTGACTCCGAGAGATATGCCTCAGTTCAGTCAGTCTCGGCGGATACTACTGGTAAATCTAACTTCGTGAGTTAGACTCCTTCACAACGGTTGGTGACGCATTCTGTTGTGGGATGCAGTCATTTTAACCGGTTCGATACCGTTCTTTTTTCCCTTTCGGTGCAGATAGTGGAAGGTGAAAAGGTAAGAGTTCTGCAGCCTTGTTAGGTTCGCAGAAGTGGATGTCGTTTTCTGTTTCTACCACATCCACCGCATGTCGCTGTGTCTATCTGGCTGGAGCCCACTCCGGTAAGAGCTCGTCTACTACTTTTCAGTCAGTCCGGGAATGGACTAGGACTGTGGGTTAAGTATAGAATACAAAGGGGGACATTCTGGCGTTTACAGATGTTTCCCCTCACTGATTTTTCAAATAGATCTTGCCGTTTCCCCTCTGGAAGGGGAGGTAGTACGTGACGCCATACCAGAGTTGTATCAGGTTCAGGGCGTTGTCCTGCTGTCCCTGTGAAAAAAACAAAACAAAAACAAAGTTTTCTCTTTACGTGGTTGACCTACAGGATGGATTCTCTCAGACCAGAGAGCTCCAGCACGTAAAGGTAGAAAAGGGGTTAAATGCGTGTTTCTCCGCATTCGGCTTACCTGGGTTGATATCCAGGATTGTCTTTGCCATTTCACCGGAGTGATGGCAGTATGATGGTTTTTTTTCAATAATAAGAGCTATTGTCATTCTGTACTGAGATGCTCTCCTGATTAAGGCGAGGTCAAGAAACAAGTGGTGCAAATCGTTGTTTCTCTGTGACTGTTCTTCAACACAGGGAATGGCTGTTGTTCCCAACAATGCAGATGTTGGAGGTGGGTACCAGAGTAGTTACTGAATGGTTGAAGTTCTGTGTTTCCTGTGGAAAGAGGTCTGAGGATCCAGAGTCGGATCAGATTTGCAGTGACAATCCATCAATATGTTCTGTTGATGAAGAAGATGGTGCGGCCTAAGAGGCTATTCAGTGAGCAGGTCAAATGCCAGAGTGGTTTTCACGGGGCCAGTTGGAAATGTGGTCCGGGTCTCACCTGCACATGCACCAGAATATAATCCTAATGGCCAGGATATCGCTCCTGTGGTGTCTGCTCAGTTCTCACCTCCTAGAGAGAAGAAGGTTCGAATCCAGGATGAGATCCTGGTGTCCGTGCATGCAGATCTCCGAGACTGGAGAGCAGTCCTTGCAAGGAAAGTATTTCCAGAGGAAAAGGTCAAGTTGGGAAGCTTATCTGCAATAAGCTTTCTTGAATTAAGAGCTATTTTCAATGAACATATGCTTTGTGATCTGCCGTGTTAATTCTGTCGGACGACTTGACAGCTGTGGTGTAAGTAAGCCACTAGGGCGGAAAATGGAGCAAAGCGGAAATGGCAGATACCGTAAAAGTTTCCGCTGGGTAAAAGGACTGGTAAACGCTATATTAGCAGACTTCGGTCCGGATGTGAACGACAGAGAAATAGATTCCTCTGCAGATGCGATCTCCATCCGGGAGATATACAGTCATCATCGAGAAGTTTCACTGAAGCGACAGGTCTTTGAGGTGTGCCTCAATTCGACATATTGGTGTCTTGCCTCAACGAGAGATCTCAGGGATATTGTTCCAGGTCAGGGGACACTCAAGCTATAGCAGTGGACGTCCTCGGGACACCTTGGGTGTTTTCAGTCGGTCTATGTGTCCCCTCCGTTTTCACTCTTCTGAAGGTGATAAACGTAAGACGAACAAAGGTTCAGGCGATCCTCATTGTTCCGGTCTGAACATGGAAGGCTTGGTATCCAGTTCTTCAAGATTTACTCATAGCGGATCCCTGGCCTCTTCCTCTATGTGAGGAACTGTTACAGCAAGATCTGGGCGTGTATCAAGACTTACCACGGCTGCGTTTGGCGGTGTGGCGGTTGAACGCCATATCCTAGCCAGAAAGGGTATTCCCAGTGAAGTCATTTCCACTTTTCTTCAGGCTAGAACAGAAGTAATGGCAAAGCCTTACCACCGTGTTTGGAGAAAATATGTGTCTTGGTGTGAATCCAAGAAGGCTACTACGGAAGACTTTCAGTTGGGTAGTTTTTCTCCATTCTTTGCAAGCAGGTTTGGGTGCAGGCCTAAAGTTAGGCTCCATTCAAGAGCGGTTTTGGCCTTATAAATTTTCTTTCAAGAAAGAATTGGCGACCTTTCCGGAAGTTCGGACCTTCGTGGAAGGAGTACTGCACATCCAACCTCCATTTGTGCCTCCATTGGCACCGTGGGACCTTGATGTGGTGTTGAGTTTTCTTGTGTCACAATGATTGGAACCTTTCTGAAAGGTTGTGTTAAATTTTCTCTCTTGGAGAGTGGTCATGCTTTTGGCTTTGGCGTCCACAAGGCGGGTGTCGGAAGTGGCGGCTGGGTCTCACAAGAGCCCCTGTTTGATCTTCCAGGTGGATAGAGCGAAATTGAGAACTCAGATAATAGTTCTGCCAACAGTGGTTTAGGAGTTTCGCAGAAACCAGCCTATTTGATGCCTGTGGTTACTTGAGCTGATTCAAGGTCTCTCGATGTAGTCAGAGCTTTGAATATTTATGTCACCAATTTGGCTCAGATTGCGGAAACAGAGGCTCTGTTTGTCCGGTATGCTCCCGGCGTGATTGGGGCACCTGCGTCTCTGCAGTCGGTTACACGCTTGATCTGTGATCCGATTCGGCATGCTCGTTCTACGGCTGGATTGCCGTTACCGAATTCGGGGGTGACCCATTCTGCTTGGAAAGTGGGTTTTCTTGGGCGGATGCCCGAGGAGTCTCGGCGATTCATCTTTGCCGAGCGGATACTTGGTCGGGTTCAAACACTTTTGCTAAGCTCTACAAGTTTGATGCCCTGGCTGATGGGGTCCTCATGTTGCTCAATCGGTGCTGCAGAGTCGTCCGCACTCTCCCGCCCGGTCTGGAGCTTTGATATAAACCCCATGGTCCTTATGGAGTCCCCAGCATCCTCTAGGACGTAGGAGAAAATAGGATTTTAATACCTACCGGTAAATCCTTTTCTCTTAGTCCGTAGAGGATGCTGGGCGCCCGTCCCAGTGCGTACTGTGTCTGCAGTAATTGGTTATGGTTACACTCTTGTGGTGGTTCTTTTCTGTCAGACTGTTGCTGATGTTGTGCATGCCATGGCAGGCGGCGTCTTTTTATTGGTTGTGTTGACACACTGGTTGTGTTACATATTCTCTCAGCATGTGGCTGTGTATTTTTCATGCTGTTGGCTGGTATTCTTTTGAATGCCACGTTCTGCGGTATATTCGTGGTGTGAGCTGGTATGACACTCACAGTGTTTAAACAATAAATTCTTTCCTCAAAATGTCCGTCTCCCTGGGCACAGTTTTCTAACTGAGGTCTGGAGGAGGGGCATAGAGGGAGGAGCCAGTTCACACACATTCAAAGTCTTATAGTGTGCCCATGTCTCCTGCGGATCCCGTCTGTACCCCCCATGGTCCTTACGGAGTCCCCAGCATCCTCTACGGACTAAGAGAAAAGGATTTACCGGTAGGTATTAAAATCCTATTATTTATTGCACTTTTTACACTTATTTTTGTACCGTCACCACAACTTTTTATGTTTGATGTGTGTGTGTTACATTTTTGTGGGGTATGGGTGTAGACCTTTGTGGGCTGCCATCTCCACAAGTTACCTAAGGGTCTCTCCTTTTGGGGAGAGATGAAGTATCCACATTCCTCAGGGGGAAGTTTCGACCAACCCTGGCGAGAAAGGGGGGCCCCAAGCCATGGAGGAGGAAATCTCAAGACCCTGCTCCTTAAGGGGCCTTTTGGCTCCGAGGGTCCGGGATGTCACCCCTAGCTTTGTTGAAGGGGAACCCAAAGATTCCTTTTTCCCTCATTGGGGACATTTTGACTCTGAAGGGATGGAAAGAAATTGGGCTCTTCTTCTTTTGGAGATGGTACAAAGACCCAAGCACTCAGAACAGTTTTACACAAAATAAAATAAAAAGCTTGTTATAATAAGCTTGTACTACCTGCAGTAACTCTTGGGAGGCAACAGGGTACTGGTGAGCACATATGTAACACACTAGCACATAACACTCTGTGGGAAGAGGGGCTTCTATAGGGGAATACTAGTGGACAGTTATATACTGTATGTTTACACAAATACTAGATACAGTGAAAACACATTGAAGAAACAAAAATATATCTGACCCAAAGTAACAGATCTGCTTTACACTAATGTAGATATGAGAGATCATCAGAACAGATCTTAGTACTGATTATAACTAGTGCTTAAAGTAGTCCTGGAGAGGTGGTGGAACTCACCACCACCACCACCCCACAGCGCCACAAAAAGGGGCATGGTCTCAAAAAAGAAAGGGGTGTGGTCACCCAATAGTATCCCCAATTTAAATTACGCAGCACAGTAGCACAATCTTATTCACATTACACCACAGAGTAATGTCCCTTATTCATTTTATGACACACATTAGTGCCCCTTATACACAAAGCCCACAGTAGTAACACCCCTTATACACATAATGCCCACAGTAGTATCACCCCTAATACACATGACCACAGCAGTAGCACCCCTTATACCAGGGGTGGGGAACCTTTTTTCTACCAAGGGCTATTTGGATATTTATAAAATCTTTCAGGGGCCATACAAAAATAATCAACTTAAAAATGAGCCTGCCCCCAGTAGATATGCCCCTAGTAGTTCTGCCCCAGTAGATATGCCCCCAGTCAGTTGTTATGCCCCAGTAGATATGCCCCCAGTAAGTATGCCCCCAGTTACTTGTTATGCCCCATTAGATATGCCCCAAGTCACTTGTTATGCCCCTTTAGATATGCCCCCAGTCACTTGTTATGCCCCATTAGATATGCCACCAGTCACTTGTTATGCCCCATTAAATATGCCCCCTAGTAGCGACGCTTACACACACACACATTAAAAGAAAAAAAAAACACAATACTCACCAGCCCTGCTCCTGCTTCCGGACCGTTGTCCTCCGTCTTGCTGCTCGCTCCTCAGAACTATGGGAGAGACATCATGACATCTCTCCCATAACACCGCACAGCTGCACACGCACACTGCCAGAGCCGGAAGCCAGAGCTCAGGAGTGAGCTCCTGCCTCCAGCTGCTGCTGAGGGTAAGAAGCCGGGCGCCCGCTAGTAACAAAATCTCAGCAGGCACCCGGCTAGGTGAGCCTGGCCGGGCCGGATCAAGTGGCTCTGCGGGCCTTATACGGCCCTCTGGCCTGAGGTTCCCCACCCCTGCCTTATACAATGCCCTTAGTAGTAGTGTCCAATGCTCAATGTAGTGGTAGTGCCCACAGTTGTAGTGCCCCTTATGTAGAGCACATAGTATTGGTGCCCCTTATACAGTGCCCCCAGTAGTAGTGCCCCTTATGTCCCCAGGAATATTGCCCCTTATTAAGTGCCCCCTATGCAAAGCCCTCATTAGTAGTGCCCCCAGTAGATATGCCCCCAGTGGTAATGCCCTGTGTAGTATTGCCCCCAGGCGTAATGCCCCGTAGCTATGCTCCCTGTAGATGCCCCCTATAGTTATGCCCCCCAGTAGAGATGCCCCCTGTAGTTATGCCCCCAGTAGACCTGTCCCCTGTAGAGATGCCCCAGTACAGATGCCCCCAATAGAGTTGCCCCGTGTAGAACTGCCCCAGTATAGATGCCCCCAGTACAGATGCCCCCTGTAGAGCTGCCCCCAGTAGAGCTGCCCCTGTAGAGATGCCCTCAGTACAGATTCCCCTAGTACAGATGCCCCCAGTAGAGCTGCCCCCTGTAGAGCTGCCCTCAGTAGAGATGCACCCAGTAGTTATGCCCCCAGTAAAGATGCCCCCAGTACAGATGTCCCCTGTAGTTAAGCCCCCAGTACAGATGCCCCCTGTAGTTATGCCCCCAGTACAGAGCCCCCTCTAGTTATGCCCACAGTACAGATGACCCCAGTACAGATGCCCCCAGTAGAAGCTGCCCCCAGTACAGATGCCCCCAGTACAGATGCCCCCAGTATAGATGCACTCTAGTAGCGCCGCTTCACACACATGTAAAACAAACAAACCCCACAATACTCACCAGCCCCACTCCTGCTTCCAGACCGCTGGCCTCTGCTTGACCGCCCGCTCCTTGGAACTATGGGAGAGACTTTCATGACGTCTCTTACATTGCGCCGCACAGCCGCACACAGCTGGAACAGGAGCTCAGGAGTGAACTCTGGCTGCCACTGAGGGGAAGGTGCCGGCGCCCGCTGGTAACACAACCTCATTGGGTGCCCGGCTTCCCCATGCTGCTCCAGCTCACATTCTGGGTTAGGTGAGCCGGAGGAGGTGGAACTGCGTTCTGTCTCCAATTGGAACGCAGTTCTGCCCCGTTCCGGCTCACTTTAACCTCTGGTTATAACTGCAACTGACAAGGTTTACTAACAATTACAAATAACAGGAGGTTCTGTGGCCAACATATGGGGCTATCCAATTAGCTGCAGTAATTTACCACAGCTAATGGCATTGCCAGTGGCTATCCAATTATCCGCTGATACCTTGCACTTATCGGGTATTATGCTTAATGTGCCTCAGGCACGCAATACATAATCCCAGATAACAATCCCTAAGAGCCGCGATAACACATGAGTCCGGATAATTAGCCCGGATCCCATGTGTTATTACCTGAAACAGGTAATTTTTAATCAAAACAAAAAGGCTAAAATTGCGACAAAATCCCCTTTTTTTTCCAGACGAAAAAGTTGCACATCTAATTTTGGATACCTGCGTTGTACTGTATTTTACTTTGTTTTAAGTAACCACAGAATCTTTATAGTTTGAGTCAGTAATTAAAGGAAAGCATGCCAGTAGGTATTAATACTGCACATTCGCAACTGCTTAAACTTGCACTCACATAAGCCAAAAAATCACAGGCTAACTGGTGCCATTAACCTGATAGTGAGCTATGCAAGCAGACGTCATATGTCCAGAAGGACAAATGTCCAGTTAACGTGACACCCCCACATTTATGCTATATTATTCACATGAATGTCACAAAATGTAATTATATAAAATAGCAACATAGTCATATTTTCCCAGAACAGCTTAGTGCGGACAGAGGATTACATATTAATTGTTAGCTGACGCTGAATATTATGTCATCATAATTGGTTCTCTTGCCTTGGAGTCAAATGTGTCACTGGAGAGTCATGGTAACAAATGTCCCTATAATTGTAGAAAATTGTGTAATAAAGACATTCTCATCGAACAATTTAATTATGAATACAGCCTTAAAGCAGCCTTAGATATATGAAGTAATTTACCCATTGTATCCCATTACATACGCACTATTATAGGAATCTCATCAAGCTATTTGTGGAAACTGTTTATGTATTTATTTTGTTATTTTATTATTGTGCTGTATATTTATTTATTTTGGAGGGAGGGGGGGGGGGGGGGCTCGGTAGCATAAATGTAAATAGGGATGTAGTCAAAATATAGATAGTGAAAACATAAACAATCACAAGGTTGACACCAAGATGTCTACTGTCGTAATGTCAACAATCAAAAAGTTTACTTGAACCTGAGGTCAGCAAGGTCACAATGCCAACAACCAAAATGTGCACACAGTTAAAATGTACAAATGTACATGATAGTGTCCCGCTGAGAGACGTGCACTGTGCATGCGCAGCCTGTCAGCCTGTCTGATGTGCCTAATTGTCACATCAAGACCTGTGGCACTCCAGCTGCTATGGAACTACACATGCCAGCATGCCCTGCCACAGACTTGCTGTTAGGGCATGCTGAAACTGTAGCAGGGCATGTTGGTATATGTAGTTCCACAGCAGTTTGCTTACTAAAGAAAGAGCAAAGCTTATGTGTAAGCATCATATCATGTCACTCATACTGTATGTCCCTAAATGTCATGTAATAAAAATCATTGTCACCGCCCGTTCCAGAACTGTGCATAGACTAATTGCCCCATTATGTGCCATACTATACATAAAGTACCATGACCGCTTAACCCCATCATGGTAGTGCTAAGCCCCATCACAGCAGCGTTGATTTTAGGGCTTACTAAAGCTGCCAGGGCATGCTGGCATGTGTAGTTCCACAGCAATTGGACTACAACAGTATGACTACTAAGGGAACAGCATTGTGCATGCGCAAATACCATCCTATCATGTTGACCATGCAGTTACATGTACCTAAATATCACATAATAAAAACATTGTCACCTCCCTACCACCTCCGCTAGAGAACTGCTCACCTGTTATGTGCCGAACCAGGGCCGGCTCCAGGCCTACTAGCACCCTCAATAAGAAAATTTCAAGTCGCCCCCCTCCCCACATGCTCCTGTAAAAGTGGGCGTGGCTTATCGACGTCATATTATTAAACTATAAATAAATATATTTTCACACCCCTCTACACACACAATTAGCAGCTTTACACATAACGCCCACAGTAGTGTTCCTTACACATAATGTCTCCAGTATAGTGTCAGATACACATAATCTCCAGTATAGTGCCAGATACACATAATGGGGGTGATTCAGACCTGATCATAGTAGTGATGAGCGCCTGAAATTTTTCGGGTTTTGTGTTTTGGTTTTGTGTTCGGTTCCGCGGCCGTGTTTTGGGTTCGACCGCGTTTTGGCAAAACCTCACCGAATTTTTTTTGTCGGATTCGGGTGTGTTTTGGATTCGGGTGTTTTTTTCAAAAAACCCTAAAAAACAGCTTAAATCATAGAATTTGGGGGTCATTTTGATCCCATATTATTATTAACCTCAAAAACCATAATTTCCACTCATTTTCAGTCTATTCTGAATACCTCACACCTCACAATATTATTTTTAGTCCTAAAATTTGCACCGAGGTCGCTGGATGACTAAGCTAAGCGACCCTAGTGGCCGACACAAACACCTGGCCCATCTAGGAGTGGCACTGCAGTGTCACGCAGGATGTCCCTTCCAAAAAACCCTCCCCAAACAGCACATGACGCAAAGAAAAAAAGAGGCGCAATGAGGTAGCTGTGTGAGTAAGATTAGCGACCCTAGTGGCCGACACAAACACCGGGCCCATTTAGGAGTGGCACTGCAGTGTCACGCAGGATGTCCCTTCCAAAAAACCCTCCCCAAACAGCACATGACGCAAAGAAAAAAAGAGGCGCAATGAGGTAGCTGTGTGAGTAAGATTAGCGACCCTAGTGGCCGACACAAACACCGGGCCCATCTAGGAGTGTCACTGCAGTGTCACGCAGGATGGCCCTTCCAAAAAACACTCCCCAAACAGCACATGACGCAAAGAAAAAAAGAGGCGCAATGAGGTAGCTGACTGTGTGAGTAAGATAAGCGACCCTAGTGGCCGACACAAACACCGGGCCCATTTAGGAGTGGCACTGCAGTGTCACGCAGGATGTCCCTTCCAAAAAACCCTCCCCAAACAGCACATGACGCAAAGAAAAAAAGAGGCGCAATGAGGTAGCTGTGTGAGTAAGATTAGCGACCGTAGTGGCCGACACAAACACCGGGCCCATTTAGGAGTGGCACTGCAGTGTCACGCAGGATGGCCCTTCCAAAAAACACTCCCCAAACAGCACATGACGCAAAGAAAAAAAGAGGCGCAATGAGGTAGCTGACTGTGTGAGTAAGATAAGCGACCCTAGTGGCCGACACAAACACCGGGCCCATTTAGGAGTGGCACTGCAGTGTCACGCAGGATGTCCCTTCCAAAAAACCCTCCCCAAACAGCACATGACGCAAAGAAAAAAAGAGGCGCAATGAGGTAGCTGTGTGAGTAAGATTAGCGACCGTAGTGGCCGACACAAACACCGGGCCCATTTAGGAGTGGCACTGCAGTGTCACGCAGGATGTCCCTTCCAAAAAACCCTCCCCAAACAGCACATGACGCAAAGAAAAAAAGAGGCGCAATGAGGTAGCTGTGTGAGTAAGATTAGCGACCCTAGTGGCCGACACAAACACCGGGCCCATCTAGGAGTGGCACTGCAGTGTCACGTAGGATGTCCCTTCCAAAAAACCCTCCCCAAACAGCACATGACGCAAAGAAAAAAAGAGGCGCAATGAGGTAGCTGTGTGAGTAAGATTAGCGACCGTAGTGGCCGACACAAACACCGGGCCCATTTAGGAGTGGCACTGCAGTGTCACGCAGGATGTCCCTTCCAAAAAACCCTCCCCAAACAGCACATGACGCAAAGAAAAATAAAAGAAAAAAGAGGTGCAAGATGGAATTGTCCTTGGGCCCTCCCACCCACCCTTATGTTGTATAAACAAAACAGGACATGCACACTTTAACCAACCCATCATTTCAGTGACAGGGTCTGCCACACGACTGTGACTGATATGACGGGTTGGTTTGGACCCCCCCAAAAAAGAAGCAATTAATCTCTCCTTGCACAAACTGGCTCTACAGAGGCAAGATGTCCACCTCATCATCATCCTCCGATATATCACCGTGTACATCCCCCTCCTCACAGATTATCAATTCGTCCCCACTGGAATCCACCATCTCAGCTCCCTGTGTACTTTGTGGAGGCAATTGCTGCTGGTCAATGTCTCCGCGGAGGAATTGATTATAATTCATTTTAATGAACATCATCTTCTCCACATTTTCTGGATGTAACCTCGTACGCCGATTGCTGACAAGGTGAGCGGCGGCACTAAACACTCTTTCGGAGTACACACTTGTGGGAGGGCAACTTAGGTAGAATAAAGCCAGTTTGTGCAAGGGCCTCCAAATTGCCTCTTTTTCCTGCCAGTATAAGTATGGACTGTGTGACGTGCCTACTTGGATGCGGTCACTCATATAATCCTCCACCATTCTTTCAATGGTGAGAGAATCATATGCAGTGACAGTAGACGACATGTCCGTAATCGTTGTCAGGTCCTTCAGTCCGGACCAGATGTCAGCATCAGCAGTCGCTCCAGACTGCCCTGCATCACCGCCAGCGGGTGGGCTCGGAATTCTGAGCCTTTTCCTCGCACCCCCAGTTGCGGGAGAATGTGAAGGAGGAGATGTTGACAGGTCGCGTTCCGCTTGACTTGACAATTTTCTCACCAGCAGGTCTTTCAACCCCAGCAGACTTGTGTCTGCCGGAAAGAGAGATCCAAGGTAGGCTTTAAATCTAGGATCGAGCATGGTGGCCAAAATGTAGTGCTCTGATTTCAACAGATTGACCACCCGTGAATCCTTGTTAAGCGAATTAAGGGCTCCATCCACAAGTCCCACATGCCTAGCGGAATCGCTCCGTGTTAGCTCCTCCTTCAATGTCTCCAGCTTCTTCTGCAAAAGCCTGATGAGGGGAATGACCTGACTCAGGCTGGCAGTGTCTGAACTGACTTCACGTGTGGCAAGTTCAAAGGGCATCAGAACCTTGCACAACGTTGAAATCATTCTCCACTGCGCTTGAGACAGGTGCATTCCACCTCCTATATCGTGCTCAATTGTATAGGCTTGAATGGCCTTTTGCTGCTCCTCCAACCTCTGAAGCATATAGAGGGTTGAATTCCACCTCGTTACCACTTCTTGCTTCAGATGATGGCAGGGCAGGTTCAGTAGTTTTTGGTGGTGCTCCAGTCTTCTGTACGTGGTGCCTGTACGCCGAAAGTGTCCCGCAATTCTTCTGGCCACCGACAGCATCTCTTGCACGCCCCTGTCGTTTTTTAAAAAATTCTGCACCACCAAATTCAAGGTATGTGCAAAACATGGGACGTGCTGGAATTTGCCCATATTTAATGCACACACAATATTGCTGGCGTTGTCCGATGCCACAAATCCACAGGAGAGTCCAATTGGGGTAAGCCATTCCGCGATGATCTTCCTCAGTTGCCGTAAGAGGTTTTCAGCTGTGTGCGTATTCTGGAAAGCGGTGATACAAAGCGTAGCCTGCCTAGGAAAGAGTTGGCGTTTGCGAGATGCTGCTACTGGTGCCGCCGCTGCTGTTCTTGCGGCGGGAGTCCATACATCTACCCAGTGGGCTGTCACAGTCATATAGTCCTGACCCTGCCCTGCTCCACTTGTCCACATGTCCGTGGTTAAGTGGACATTGGGTACAGCTGCATTTTTTAGGACACTGGTGACTCTTTTTCTGAGGTCTGTGTACATTTTCGGTATCGCCTGCCTAGAGAAATGGAACCTAGATGGTATTTGGTACCGGGGACACAGTACCTCCAACAAGTCTCTAGTTGGCTCTGCAGTAATGATGGATACCGGAACCACGTTTCTCACCACCCAGGATGCCAAGGCCTCAGTTATCCGCTTTGCAGTAGGATGACTGCTGTGATATTTCATCTTCCTCGCAAAGGACTGTTGGACAGTCAATTGCTTGGTGGAAGTAGTAAAAGTGGTCTTACGACTTCCCCTCTGGGATGACCATCGACTCCCAGCAGCAACAACAGCAGCGCCAGCAGCAGTAGGCGTTACACGCAAGGATGCATCGGAGGAATCCCAGGCAGGAGAGGAATCATCAGAATTGCCAGTGACATGGCCGGCAGGACTATTGGCATTCCTGGGGAAGGAGGAAATTGACACTGAGGGAGTTGGTGGGGTGGTTTGCGTGAGCTTGGTTACAAGAGGAAGGGATTTACTGGTCAGTGGACTGCTTCCGCTGTCACCCAAAGTTTTTGAACTTGTCACTGACTTATTATGAATGCGCTGCAGGTGACGTATAAGGGAGGATGTTCCGAGGTGGTTAACGTCCTTACCCCTACTTATTACAGCTTGACAAAGGGAACACACGGCTTGACACCTGTTGTCCGCATTTCTGTTGAAATACCTCCACACCGAAGAGCTGATTTTTTTGGTATTTTCACCAGGCATGTCAACGGCCATATTCCTCCCACGGACAACAGGTGTCTCCCCGGGTGCCTTACTTAAACAAACCACCTCACCATCAGAATCCTCCTGGTCAATTTCCTCCCCAGCGCCAGCAACACCCATATCCTCCTCATCCTGGTGTACTTCAACACTGACATCTTCAATCTGACTATCAGGAACTGGACTGCGGGTGCTCCTTCCAGCACTTGCAGGGGGCGTGCAAATGGTGGAAGGCGCATGCTCTTCACGTCCAGTGTTGGGAAGGTCAGGCATCGCAACCGACACAATTGGACTCTCCTTGTGGATTTGGGATTTCGAAGAACGCACAGTTCTTTGCGGTGCTACTGCTTTTGCCAGCTTGAGTCTTTTCATTTTTCTAGCGAGAGGCTGAGTGCCTCCATCCTCATGTGAAGCTGAACCACTAGCCATGAACATAGGCCAGGGCCTCAGCCGTTCCTTGCCACTCCGTGTGGTAAATGGCATATTGGCAAGTTTACGCTTCTCCTCCGACAATTTTATTTTAGGTTTTGGAGTCCTTTTTTTACTGATATTTGGTGTTTTGGATTTGACATGCTCTGTACTATGACATTGGGCATCGGCCTTGGCAGACGACGTTGCTGGCATTTCATCGTCTCGGCCATGACTAGTGGCAGCAGCTTCAGCACGAGGTGAAAGTGGATCTTGATCTTTCCCTAATTTTGGAACCTCAACATTTTTGTTCTCCATATTTTAATAGGCACAACTAAAAGGCACCTCAGGTAAACAATGGAGATGGATGGATACTAGTATACAATTATGGACGGACTGCCGAGTGCCGACACAGAGGTAGCTACAGCCGTGAACTACCGTACTGTACTGTGTCTGCTGCTAATATAGACTGGTTGATAAAGAGATGTAGTAGTATGTATGTATAAAGAAGAAAGAAAAAAAAACCTCGGGTAGGTGGTATACAATTATGGACGGACTGCCGAGTGCCGACACAGAGGTAGCTACAGCCGTGGACTACCGTACTGTACTGTGTCTGCTGCTAATATAGACTGGTTGATAAAGAGATGTAGTAGTATGTATGTATAAAGAAGAAAGAAAAAAAAACCTCGGGTAGGTGGTATACAATTATGGATGGACTGCCGAGTGCCGACACAGAGGTAGCTACAGCCGTGGACTACCGTACTGTACTGTGTCTGCTGCTAATATAGACTGGTTGATAAAGAGATGTAGTAGTATGTATGTATAAAGAAGAAAGAAAAAAAAACCTTGGGTAGGTGGTATACAATTATGGACGGACTGCCGAGTGCCGACACAGAGGTAGCTACAGCCGTGAACTACCGTACTGTACTGTGTCTGCTGCTAATATAGACTGGTTGATAAAGAGATGTAGTAGTATGTATGTATAAAGAAGAAAGAAAAAAAACCACGGGTAGGTGGTATACAATTATGGACGGACTGCCGAGTGCCGACACAGAGGTAGCTACAGCCGTGAACTACCGTACTGTACTGTGTCTGCTGCTAATATAGACTGGTTGATAAAGAGATGTAGTAGTATGTATGTATAAAGAAGAAAGAAAAAAAAACCTCGGGTAGGTGGTATACAATTATGGACGGACTGCCGAGTGCCGACACAGAGGTAGCTACAGCCGTGAACTACCGTACTGTACTGTGTCTGCTGCTAATATAGACTGGTTGATAAAGAGATGTAGTAGTATGTATGTATAAAGAAGAAAGAAAAAAAAACCACGGGTAGGTGGTATACAATTATGGACGGACTGCCGAGTGCCGACACAGAGGTAGCTACAGCCGTGAACTACCGTACTGTACTGTGTCTGCTGTTAATATAGACTGGTTGATAAAGAGATGTAGTAGTATGTATGTATAAAGAAGAAAGAAAAAAAAACCTCGGGTAGGTGGTATACAATTATGGACGGACTGCCGAGTGCCGACACAGAGGTAGCTACAGCCGTGAACTACCGTACTGTACTGTGTATGCTGCTAATATAGACTGGTTGATAAAGAGATGTAGTAGTATGTATGTATAAAGAAGAAAGAAAAAATAACCACGGGTAGGTGGTATACAATTATGGACGGACTGCCGAGTGCCGACACAGAGGTAGCTACAGCCGTGGACTACCGTACTGTACTGTGTCTGCTGCTAATATAGACTGGTTGATAAAGAGATGTAGTAGTATGTATGTATAAAGAAGAAAGAAAAAAAAACCTCGGGTAGGTGGTATACAATTATGGACGGACTGCCGAGTGCCGACACAGAGGTAGCTACAGCCGTGAACTACCGTACTGTACTGTGTCTGCTGCTAATATAGACTGGTTGATAAAGAGATGTAGTAGTATGTATGTATAAAGAAGAAAGAAAAAAAAACCACGGGTAGGTGGTATACAATTATGGACGGACTGCCGAGTGCCGACACAGAGGTAGCTACAGCCGTGGACTACCGTACTGTACTGTGTCTGCTGCTAATATAGACTGGTTGATAAAGAGATGTAGTAGTATGTATGTATAAAGAAGAAAGAAAAAAAAACCACGGGTAGGTGGTATACAATTATGGACGGACTGCCGAGTGCCGACACAGAGGTAGCTACAGCCGTGAACTACCGTACTGTACTGTGTCTGCTGCTAATATAGACTGGTTGATAAAGAGATGTAGTAGTATGTATGTATAAAGAAGAAAGAAAAAAAAACCACGGGTAGGTGGTATACAATTATGGACGGACTGCCGAGTGCCGACACAGAGGTAGCTACAGCCGTGGACTACCGTACTGTACTGTGTCTGCTGCTAATATAGACTGGTTGATAAAGAGATGTAGTAGTATGTATGTATAAAGAAGAAAGAAAAAAAAACCACGGGTAGGTGGTATACAATTATGGACGGACTGCCGAGTGCCGACACAGAGGTAGCTACAGCCGTGAACTACCGTACTGTGTCTGCTGCGACTGGATGATAAATAATGATATAAAATATATATATATATATCACTACTGCAGCCGGACAGGTATATATTATATAATGACGGACCTGCTGGACACTGTCTGTCAGCAGAATTAGTTTTTTATAGAATTAAAAAAAAAACACCACACAAGTGAAGTCACACGACGAGTGTTTAACTTTTTCAGGCAATCACAATATAGTATACTACTAACTATACTGGTGGTCAGTGTGGTCAGGTCACTGGTCAGTCACACTGGCAGTGGCACTCCTGCAGCAAAAGTGTGCACTGTTTAATTTTAATATAATATGTACTCCTGGCTCCTGCTATAACCTATAACTGGCACTGCAGTGCTCCCCAGTCTCCCCCACAATTATAAGCTGTGTGAGCTGAGCACAGTCAGATATATATACATAGATGATGCAGCACACTGGGCTGAGCAGTGCACACAGATATGGTATGTGACTGAGTCACTGTGTGTATCGTTTTTTTCAGGCAGAGAACGGATATATTAAATAAAACTGCACTGTCTGGTGGTCACTGTGGTCAGTCACTAGTAAACTCTGCACTCTCTACACTTCTACAGTACTCCTAAGCTCCAGTAAGTCAGGTCAATCTCTCTCTCTCTCTCTCTCTTCTAATCTAAATGGAGAGGACGCCAGACACGTCCTCTCCCTATCAATCTCAATGCACGTGTGAAAATGGCGGCGACGCGCGGCTCCTTATATAGAATCCGAGTCTCGCGAGAATCCGACAGCGTCATGATGACGTTCGGGCGCGCTCGGGTTAACCGAGCAAGGCGGGAGGATCCGAGTCTGCTCGGACCCGTGAAAAAAACCATGAAGTTCGGGCGGGTTCGGATTCAGAGAAACCGAACCCGCTCATCTCTAGATCATAGATGTGCTAAATTTAGCACATATACGATCAGTTTCCCTGACATGCGGAGGGATGCCCAGCACAGGGCTAGTCCACACCGCATGTCAGTCCCTGCCCCGTCGTAGAAGTACAAAAGCATCGCACAGCAGCGATGCTTTTGTACTTCAGGAGTAGCTCCCAGCGAGCGCAGCTTTCAGCCAGCGCAGCTCCTGCACGCTGGCAGGGAGTTACTCATCGCTGCCCGGGTTGCAGTAGCTGCGTGTTACATCACGCAGCTACCGTGGTCCGCCCCCCAACGGTCCGGATACGCCTGCATTGCCCGGACCATGCGCTCTAAATGGCGGCTAAACACCGCCGGCCCGCCCCCTCCCTCCCAGTGACCGCCTCTGCCTGTCAATCAGGCAGAAGCGATCGCTGGGCTATGACAGCCATCAGCTGTCTGGCATGCGCCAGCGCACTGCGGCGCTGATGCATGCGCATTTCAGACCTGATCGCTGCTGTGTGAACATGCACAGCAGGGATCAGGTCTGAATAAGCCCCAATGTCTCCAGTATAGTGCCAGATACACATAATGTCTCCACTATAGTGCCAGATTCACATAATAACCCCAGCAGTGCAGTGCCAGATAGACATCAATGCACCCCAGCAGTGCGAGATACACATGATACGCCCCCCAGCAATGCCAGATAAACATGATGTGCACCCCAGCAGTGCCAGATACACATGATATGCCCCCCAGCAGTGCCAGATACACACAATATGCCCTCCAGCAGTGCCAGTAACACATGATATGCCCCCCAGCAGTGCCAGATACACATGATATGCCTGCACGGTGCCAGATACACATGATATACCCCCACAGTGTCAGATACACATAATATGCCCCCAGCAGTGCCAGATACACCATATGAGAAAATAAATACCCTTAAGGCATGGCTTACTTCAAGAGGGTGCTCAGGAGTCTGTTCTAGTGACAGTGTGTGTGCGGGAAGGAACAGTAGCAGCGTCCGTCCCGTGGCCCTCCTCCTAGCAGTGGCTGTGACGACGAGGGGGAGTGCTGTGGATGGGCCAAAGCTAAACTATTTGTGCACTGTCCGGCTACTGATGTCAGACGCCGGCACTGCACAGCACATACATGGTTTAGTTTTAGCCCGCCCACAGCACTCCTCCTCATTGTCACACCCAGCGGTGCAAGTGTGCGGGTACGGCGCACCCTTAAGAATTAAGCCGTGGGTACTCCGTACCCACGCCGATGGGCCGCCGCTCCTCGCCGCTCCGTCCCTCCCTCCGCTGCTAACCGCCGCTGATGTGAGGGGAGGAGAGCGCAGCCTGTGCCTCTCCTGCCCCTCAGTGTCTTCATTGAATTCAGCGCCGCCCGTGAGCCAATTAGAGCTCGCGGACCTGCAGCCAAGGCTGCCAAACCGTGAGCTTTGATTGGCTCACGGATCGGCACTGAATTGAATGAAGGCACCAGCACCCGCCGGAGACTGCGGGGAAGGAGAGGCGCAGGCTGCGCTCTCCTCCCCTCACACACACACACACACACACACACACACACACACACACACACACGCACACACGCACACACACACACACAGGACAGCAGCAGCGGTGAACAGCAGGAGAAGGGGGGGCACTTATACCTGGCACTGGGAGCATATCTGGCACTGGGGGCATATCTGGCACTGGGGGGACATGTGTATCTGGCACTGGGGGCATATCTGGCACTGGGGGGGCATGTGTTTCTGGCACTGGGGGCATATCTGGCACTGTGGGGACATGTGTATCTGGCACTGGGGGCATATATTTGATAGAGATGAGCGCCTGAAATTTTTCGGGTTTTGTGTTTTGGTTTTGGGTTCGGTTCCGCGGCCGTGTTTTGGGTTCGAACGCGTTTTGGCAAAACCTCACCGAATTATTTTTGTCGGATTCGGGTGTGTTTTGGATTCGGGTGTTTTTTTCCAAAAACACTAAAAAACAGCTTAAATCATAGAATTTGGGGGTCATTTTGATCCCAAAGTATTATTAACCTCAAAAACCATAATTTACACTCATTTTCAGTCTATTCTGAATACCTCACACCTCACAATATTATTTTTAGTCCTAAAATTTGCACCGAGGTCGCTGTGTGAGTAAGATAAGCGACCCTAGTGGCCGACACAAACACCGGGCCCATCTAGGAGTGGCACTGCAGTGTCACGCAGGATGTCCCTTCCAAAAAACCCTCCCCAAACAGCACATGACGCAAAGAAAAAAAGAGGCGCAATGAGGTAGCTGTGTGAGTAAGATTAGCGACCCTAGTGGCCGACACAAACACCGGGCCCATCTAGGAGTGGCACTGCAGTGTCACGCAGGATGGCCCTTCCAAAAAACCCTCCCCAAACAGCACATGACGCAAAGAAAAAAAGAGGCGCAATGAGGTAGCTGTGTGAGTAAGATTAGCGACCCTAGTGGCCGACACAAACACCGGGCCCATCTAGGAGTGGCACTGCAGTGTCACGCAGGATGGCCCTTCCAAAAAACCCTCCCCAAACAGCACATGACGCAAAGAAAAAAAGAGGCGCAATGAGGTAGCTGACTGTGTGAGTAAGATTAGCGACCCTAGTGGCCGACACAAACACCGGGCCCATCTAGGAGTGGCACTGCAGTGTCACGCAGGATGTCCCTTCCAAAAAACCCTCCCCAAACAGCACATGACGCAAAGAAAAAAAGAGGCGCAATGAGGTAGCTGTGTGAGTAAGATTAGCGACCCTAGTGGCCGACACAAACACCGGGCCCATCTAGGAGTGGCACTGCAGTGTCACGCAGGATGTCCCTTCCAAAAAACCCTCCCCAATCAGCACATGATGCAAAGAAAAAGAAAAGAAAAAAGAGGTGCAAGATGGAATTATCCTTGGGCCCTCCCACCCACCCTTATGTTGTATAAACAAAACAGGACATGCACACTTTAACCAACCCATCATTTCAGTGACAGGGTCTGCCACACGACTGTGACTGATATGACGGGTTGGTTTGGACCCCCCCCAAAAAAGAAGCAATTAATCTCTCCTTGCACAAACTGGCTCTACAGAGGCAAGATGTCCACCTCATCTTCACCCTCCGATATATCACCGTGTACATCCCCCTCCTCACAGATTATCAATTCGTCCCCACTGGAATCCACCATCTCAGCTCCCTGTGTACTTTGTGGAGGCAATTGCTGCTGGTCAATGTCTCCGCGGAGGAATTGATTATAATTCATTTTAATGAACATCATCTTCTCCACATTTTCTGGATGTAACCTCGTACGCCGATTGCTGACAAGGTGAGCGGCGGCACTAAACACTCTTTCGGAGTACACACTTGTGGGAGGGCAACTTAGGTAGAATAAAGCCAGTTTGTGCAAGGGCCTCCAAATTGCCTCTTTTTCCTGCCAGTATAAGTACGGACTGTGTGACGTGCCTACTTGGATGCGGTCACTCATATAATCCTCCACCATTCTATCAATGTTGAGAGAATCATATGCAGTGACAGTAGACGACATGTCCGTAATCGTTGTCAGGTCCTTCAGTCCGGACCAGATGTCAGCATCAGCAGTCGCTCCAGACTGCCCTGCATCACCGCCAGCGGGTGGGCTCGGAATTCTGAGCCTTTTCCTCGCACCCCCAGTTGCGGGAGAATGTGAAGGAGGAGATGTTGACAGGTCGCGTTCCGCTTGACTTGACAATTTTGTCACCAGCAGGTCTTTCAACCCCAGCAGACCTGTGTCTGCCGGAAAGAGAGATCCAAGGTAGGCTTTAAATCTAGGATCGAGCACGGTGGCCAAAATGTAGTGCTCTGATTTCAACAGATTGACCACCCGTGAATCCTTGTTAAGCGAATTAAGGGCTGCATCCACAAGTCCCACATGCCTAGCGGAATCGCTCCGTGTTAGCTCCTTCTTCAATGCCTCCAGCTTCTTCTGCAAAAGCCTGATGAGGGGAATGACCTGACTCAGGCTGGCAGTGTCTGAACTGACTTCACGTGTGGCAAGTTCAAAGGGCATCAGAACCTTGCACAACGTTGAAATCATTCTCCACTGCACTTGAGACAGGTGCATTCCATCTCCTATATCGTGCTCAATTGTATAGGCTTGAATGGCCTTTTGCTGCTCCTCCAACCTCTGAAGCATATAGAGGGTTGAATTCCACCTCGTTACCACTTCTTGCTTCAGATGATGGCAGGGCAGGTTCAGTAGTTTTTGGTGGTGCTCCAGTCTTCTGTACGTGGTGCCTGTACGCCAAAAGTGTCCCGCAATTTTTCTGGCCACCGACAGCATCTCTTGCACGCCCCTGTCGTTTTTTTAAAAATTCTGCACCACCAAATTCAAGGTATGTGCAAAACATGGGACGTGCTGGAATTTGCCCATATTTAATGCACACACAATATTGCTGGCGTTGTCCGATGCCACAAATCCACAGGAGAGTCCAATTGGGGTAAGCCATTCCGCGATGATCTTCCTCAGTTGCCGTAAGAGGTTTTCAGCTGTGTGCGTATTCTGGAAAGCGGTGATACAAAGCGTAGCCTGCCTAGGAAAGAGTTGGCGTTTGCGAGATGCTGCTACTGGTGCCGCCGCTGCTGTTCTTGCGGCGGGAGTCCATACATCTACCCAGTGGGCTGTCACAGTCATATAGTCCTGACCCTGCCCTGCTCCACTTGTCCACATGTCCGTGGTTAAGTGGACATTGGGTACAACTGCATTTTTTAGGACACTGGTGAGTCTTTTTCTGACGTCCGTGTACATTCTCGGTATCGCCTGCCTAGAGAAGTGGAACCTAGATGGTATTTGGTAACGGGGGCACACTGCCTCAATAAATTGTCTAGTTCCCTGTGAACTAACGGCGGATACCGGACGCACGTCTAACACCAACATAGTTGTCAAGGACTCAGTTATCCGCTTTGCAGTAGGATGACTGCTGTGATATTTCATCTTCCTCGCAAAGGACTGTTGAACAGTCAATTGCTTACTGGAAGTAGTACAAGTGGGCTTACGACTTCCCCTCTGGGATGACCATCGACTCCCAGCGGCAACAACAGCAGCGCCAGCAGCAGTAGGCGTTACACGCAAGGATGCATCGGAGGAATCCCAGGCAGGAGAGGACTCGTCAGACTTGCCAGTGACATGGCCTGCAGGACTATTGGCATTCCTGGGGAAGGAGGAAATTGACACTGAGGGAGTTGGTGGGGTGGTTTGCGTGAGCTTGGTTACAAGAGGAAGGGATTTACTGGTCAGTGGACTGCTTCCGCTGTCACCCAAAGTTTTTGAACTTGTCACTGACTTATTATGAATGCGCTGCAGGTGACGTATAAGGGAGGATGTTCCGAGGTGGTTAACGTCCTTACCCCTACTTATTACAGCTTGACAAAGGGAACACACGGCTTGACACCTGTTGTCCGCATTTCTGGTGAAATACCTCCACACCGAAGAGCTGATTTTTTTGGTATTTTCACCTGGCATGTCAACGGCCATATTCCTCCCACGGACAACAGGTGTCTCCCCGGGTGCCTGACTTAAACAAACCACCTCACCATCAGAATCCTTCTGGTCAATTTCCTCCCCAGCGCCAGCAACACCCATATCCTCCTCATCCTGGTGTACTTCAACACTGACATCTTCAATCTGACTATCAGGAACTGGACTGCGGGTGCTCCTTCCAGCACTTGCAGGGGGCATGCAAATAGTGGAAGGCGCATGCTCTTCACGTCCAGTGTTGGGAAGGTCAGGCATCGCAACCGACACAATTGGACTCTCCTTGTGGATTTGGGATTTCAAAGAACGCACAGTTCTTTGCGGTGCTTTTGCCAGCTTGAGTCTTTTCATTTTTCTAGCGAGAGGCTGAGTGCTTCCATCCTCATGTGAAGCTGAACCACTAGCCATGAACATAGGCCAGGGCCTCAGCCGTTCCTTGCCACTCCGTGTGGTAAATGGCATATTGGCAAGTTTACGCTTCTCCTCCGACAATTTTATTTTAGGTTTTGGAGTCCTTTTTTTTCTGATATTTGGTGTTTTGGATTTGACATGCTCTGTACTATGACATTGGGCATCGGCCTTGGCAGACGACGTTGCTGGCATTTCATCGTCTCGGCCATGACTAGTGGCAGCAGCTTCAGCACGAGGTGGAAGTGGATCTTGATCTTTCCCTAATTTTGGAACCTCAACTTTTTTGTTCTCCATATTTTATAGGCAGAACTAAAAGGCACCTCAGGTAAACAATGGAGATGGATGGATTGGATACTAGTATACAATTATGGACGGACTGCCACGGTTAGGTGGTATAAAAAAACCACGGTTAGGTGGTATATATTGTAATACAATTATGGATGGACGGACTGCCTGCCGAGTGCCGACACAGAGGTAGCCACAGCCGTGAACTACCGCACTGTACACTGGTTGATAAAGAGATAGTAGTATACTCGTAACAACTAGTATGACTGACTATGACGGTATAAAGAATGAAAAAAAAACCACGGTTAGGTGGTATATATTGTAATACAATTATGGATGGACGGACTGCCTGCCGAGTTCCGACACAGAGGTAGCCACAGCCGTGAACTACCGCACTGTACACTGGTTGATAAAGAGATAGTAGTATACTCGTAACAACTAGTATGACTGACTATGACGGTATAAAGAATGAAAAAAAAACCACGGTTAGGTGGTATATATTGTAATACAATTATGGATGGACGGACTGCCTGCCGAGTTCCGACACAGAGGTAGCCACAGCCGTGAACTACCGCACTGTACACTGGTTGATAAAGAGATAGTAGTATACTCGTAACAACTAGTATGACTGACTATGACGGTATAAAGAATGAAAAAAAAACCACGGTTAGGTGGTATATATTATAATACAATTATGGATGGACGGACTGCCTGCCGACTGCCGACACAGAGGTAGCCACAGCCGTGAACTACCGCACTGTACACTGGTTGATAAAGAGATAGTAGTATACTCATAACAACTAGTATGACACTATGACGGTATAAAGAATGAAAAAAAAACCACGGTTAGGTGGTATATATTATAATACAATTATGGATGGACGGACTGCCTGCCGACTGCCGACACAGAGGTAGCCACAGCCGTGAACTACCGCACTGTACACTGGTTGATAAAGAGATAGTAGTATACTCGTAACAACTAGTATGACACTATGACGGTATAAAGAATGAAAAAAAAACCACGGTTAGGTGGTATATATTATAATACAATTATGGATGGACGGACTGCCTGCCGAGTGCCGACACAGAGGTAGCCACAGCCGTGAACTACCGCACTGTACACTGGTTGATAAAGAGATAGTAGTATACTCGTAACAACTAGTATGACTGACTATGACGGTATAAAGAATGAAAAAAAAACCACGGTTAGGTGGTATATATTATAATACAATTATGGATGGACGGACTGCCTGCCGACTGCCGACACAGAGGAAGCCACAGCCGTGAACTACCGCACTGTACACTGGTTGATAAAGAGATAGTAGTATACTCGTAACAACTAGTATGACACTATGACGGTATAAAGAATGAAAAAAAAACCACGGTTAGGTGGTATATATTATAAATACAATTATGGATGGACGGACTGCCTGCCGACTGCCGACACAGAGGTAGCCACAGCCGTGAACTACCGCACTGTACACTGGTTGATAAAGAGATAGTAGTATACTCGTAACAACTAGTATGACACTATGACGGTATAAAGAATGAAAAAAAAACCACGGTTAGGTGGTATATATTATAATAATACAATTATGGATGGACGGACTGCCTGCCGACTGCCGACACAGAGGTAGCCACAGCCGTGAACTACCGCACTGTACACTGGTTGATAAAGAGATAGTAGTATACTCGTAACAACTAGTATGACTATGACGACGGTATAAAGAAAGAAAAAAAAATACCACGGTTAGGTGGTATATAATTATACAATTATGGATGGACGGACTGCCTGCCGAGTGCCGACTGCCGACACAGAGGTAGCCACAGCCGTGAACTACCGCACTGTACTGTGTCTGCTGCTAATATAGACTGGTTGATAAAGAGATAGTATACAACAATATACTACTATACTGGTGGTCAGGCACTGGTCACCACTAGTCACACTGGCAGTGGCACTCCTGCAGCAAAAGTGTGCACTGTTTAATTTTAAATTAATATAATATTATGTACTCCTGGCTCCTGCTATAACAACCTGCAGTGCTCCCCAGTCTCCCCCACAATTATTATAAGCTTTTATACATTGATGTGCAGCACACTGGGCTGAGCTGAGTGCACACAGACTGAGTCACACTGTGTGACTGCTGTGTATCGTTTTTTTCAGGCAGAGAACGGATATAGCAGAGAACGGATATATTAAATAAAAGTTAACTTAACAACAACTGCACTGGTCACTGTGGTAAACTCTGTCTGCACAATCTCTCTCTCTCTTCTAATCTATTCTAATGGAGAGGACGCCAGCCACGTCCTCTCCCTATCAATCTCAATGCACGTGTGAAAATGGCGGCGACGCGCGGCTCCTTATATAGAATCCGAGTCTCGCGAGAATCCGACAGCGTCATGATGACGTTCGGGCGCGCTCGGGTTAACCGAGCAAGGCGGGAAGATCCGAGTCGCTCGGACCCGTGAAAAAAAAAGTGAAGTTCGTGCGGGTTCGGATTCAAAGAAACCGAACCCGCTCATCTCTAATATTTGACTGCAGTTTAAACTATGTGCAGTTACAGTACCTATATTTTCAATGTCGACATTTTGATGTGGACATTCTGAAATTTTTAATATTTTATTTTATATGTCAACATTTTGACCATGTCAAAATGTAGACGTTGTCAGTGAAGACAGTCACTAGTTAATTACAGTTTAACCTGTAGTCAAAGTTTAGGCATGGTCAAAATGTCAACACTGATAATATAAGCATGTCTATATTTTATAAAAAATGTCAACAATCAAAATGTTGCCATTGAAAATATAGTTAACTGCACTTTGTTTATCCTGCAGTAAAAATGTAGGGCCCGATTCAGACCTGATCGCTGCTGTACGTTTTTGCACAGCGATCGATTATCGATAGACTGTGAATGCACCGCAATGCACACGCATGTCGCCAAACAACAAGAGGCATCGCCGAACAGCGACAGGCTGGTGCGAAAATTTCAATCGCACGGTAATTTGCATGCTGATTGACAGGAAGAGGCTGTTTGTGGGTGGTAACTGACCGTTTTCAGGGAGTGTCAGGGAAAACGCAGGTGTTCCCAAGCGTTTTCAGGGAGGGTAGGTGACGTCAACTCCGGACCCAATCAGCCTGTTCTCATCGCACTGTAGGAGTAAGTCCTGGGCTGCGCACAGACTGCACACACTGGTAAAAACATTTGATGGTAAGTGAGGTGCGAACGGATTTGCAGCTGTCCGCTGACTGAGGGATATTTGTAGCACGATGTACACATGCAATCGCACACTTGCACGGGCAAATTTACACTCCCCTTGGGCAGCGACCATCTGAATGCAGGACAACAAAATTAGCAGCCCAACGATCAGGTCTGAATTAGGCCCTTAGTCAGGTCTATATGCTTTGCTTGTCATTTATTTAAAGCATGAAGGGGATTAACGCTACTGTGATGGGGTTTAGCACAACAGCAGCAGCAATTAATATATGATGTGGCAAATAGCAGGGCAGTGATAATGGACATGCACTTAATCGGTCCATAGTTCTCTAGCGGGAGGGTGATAGTGGACTTATGGTTAGACCCAGATTTATCAAACCTTGGAGAGTGATAAATTGCCCGGTGATAAAGTACCAACTGACCAGCTCCTAACTGTCATGTTGCCGGCTGTGTTTGAAAAATGACAGGAGCTGATTGGTTGGTTCGTTCATCATCATAACTGTCATGTGGCAGGCTGTGTTTGAAAAATGACAGGAGCTGATTGGTTGGTTCGTTCATCATCATGCAATTATCACTCTCAAAGAATTGATAATCTTGGCCAAAGTCTGTGTACAGTTCTCTAGAAAGGTGATGATAATGGGCATGCAGTTAGTCTGTGTACAGTTCTCTAGCAGGGGCTTGATAATGGGCATGCAGTTAGTCTGTGTACAGTTCTCTAGCAGGGGGCTGATATCATGTATTCAGTTAGTCTGTGTACAGTTCTCTGGTAGGGGGGTGATAATGGACGGGAAGTTAGTCTGTGCACAATTCTCTGGTGGGGGCGGATAATGAGCATGCAGTTAGTCTGTGCACAGTTCTATAGCAGGGGGCTGATAATGGGTATGCAGTTAGTCTGTGCACAGTTCTAGAGAAGGGGGGTGATAATGGGCATGCAGTTAGTCTGTACACAATTCTATAGCAGGGGTGATAACGGGCATGCAGTTAGTCTGCTTGGTTCTATAGGAGGGGGTGATAACGGGCATGCAGTTAGTCTGTGCACAGTTCTATAGGGGGTGGTTGATAATGGGCATGCAGTTAGTCTGTGCACAGTTCTCTAGCAGGGAGTTGATAATAGCATGCAGTTAGTCTGTGCATAGTTGTAGAGAAGGGGGGTGATAACAGGCATGCAGTTAGTCTGTACACAGTTCTATAGCAGGGGGGTGATGACAGGCATGCAGTTAGTCTGAGCTCGGTTCTATAGCAGGGGGTGATAATGGGCATGCAGTTAGTCTGTTCACAGTTCTATAGCAGGGGGTGATAACGGGCATGCAGTTAGTCTGTGCACAGTTCTATAGCAGTGGGCTGATAATGGGCATGCAGTTGGTCTGTGGACAGTTCTAGAGCAGGGGGGTAATAACAGGCATGCAGTTAGTCTGTCCAAGGTTCTATAGCAGGGGGTGATAAAGGGCATGCATTTAGTCTGTGCACAGTTCTCTAGCAGGGGGTGATAATGAGGCATGCAGTCAGCCTGTGCACAGTTTTATAGTGGGGGGGCTGATAACGGGCATGCAGTTAGTCTGTTTACAGTTCTATAGTAGGGGGGTGATAACGGGCATGCACTTAGTCTATGCACAGTTCTATAGCAGGGGGGTAATAATGGGCATGCAGTTAGTCTGCAGGTGGGTGACAATGATTTTTTTTATGTTACATTCAGAAAAATATGACTGTCAATATTTTTGGGTTCACTTTATGATTGTCTATGTTTTACCTGTGAACATTTTGACTATGTCTACATTTTATCGTGTCAATATATTAAACGTCTACATCAGTAGCCCTCCAGCTGCTGTGGAATTGCAAATCTCAGCATGCCCTGACACAGTTTTAGAATAATCTAGCAAAACTGTGGCAGGACATGCTTGTATTTGTAGTTCCATTGCAGCTGGTAGGCTGCATGTTGAATGCCCCAATTCTACATCATGTCTATGTCTATTATTGTTCCTGTCAACTAGTGATGAGCGGGTTCGGATCCTCGGCATCCGAACCCGCCCGAACTTCACCTTTTTTTGCACGGGTCCGAGCAACTCGGATCCTCCCGCCTTGCTCGGTTAACCCGAGCGCGCCCGAACGTCATCATCCCGTGGTCGGATTCTCGCGAGATTCGTATTCTATATAAGGAGCCGCGCGTCGCCGCCATTTTTCACTCGTGCATTGGAGATGATCGTGAGAGGACGTGGCTGGCGTCCTCTCAGTTTCTATGTTCAGTGGGCTGCAAATATCTGTGCTCAGTGTGCTGCAAATATCTGTGCTCAGTGTGCTGCAAGTGCAAATATCTACGTTCTCTGCCTGATTAACGCTCCATATCTGTGCTCAGTGTGCTGCAAATATCTGTGCTGAGTGTGCTAATTGCTTTATTGTGGGGACTGGGGACCAGCAGTATTATATAGTAGGAGGACAGTGCAGAGTTTTGCTGACCAGTGACCACCAGTATTATACGTTCTCTGCCTGAAAAACGCTCCATATCTGTGCTGCATTGTTGTATATAGTAGGAGGACAGTGCAGAATTTTGCTGACCACCAGTATAACTATATATATAGCAGTACGGTACAGTAGTCCACTGCTCTACCTCTGTGTCGTCAAGTATACTATCCCATCCATACCTGTGGTGCATTTCAGTTTTGCACAGTTTGCTGACCACCAGTATATAATATATAGCAGTACGGTACAGTAGGCCACTGCTCTACCTACCTCTGTGTCGTCAAGTATACTATCCATCCATACCTGTGGTGCATTTCAGTTTTGCACAGTTTGCTGACCACCAGTATATAATATATAGCAGTACGGTACAGAAGGCCACTGCTCTACCCACCTCTGTGTCGTCAAGTATACTATCCATCCATACCTGTGGTGCATTTCAGTTTTGCACAGTTTGCTGACCACCAGTATATAATATATAGCAGTACGGTACAGTAGGCCACTGCTCTACCTACCTTTGTGTCGTCAAGTATACTATCCATCCATACCTGTGGTGCATTTCAGTTTTGCACAGTTTGCTGACCACCAGTATATATAATATATAGCAGTACGGTACAGTAGGCCACTGCTCTACCTACTTCTGTGTCGTCAAGTATACTATCCATCCATACCTGTGGTGCATTTCAGTTTTGCACAGTTTGCTGACCACCAGTATATAATATATAGCAGTACGGTACAGAAGGCCACTGCTCTACCTGCCTCTGTGTCGTCAAGTATACTATTCATCCATACCTGTGGTGCATTTCAGTTTTGCACTGTTTGCTGACCACCAGTATATAATATATAGCAGTACGGTACAGTAGGCTACTGCTCTACCTACCTCTGTGTCGTCAAGTATACTATCCATCCATACCTGTGGTGCATTTCAGTTTTTGTGCGCAGTATATATAGTAGTAGGCCATTGCTATTGATAAATATATTACTGGCATATAATTCCACACATTAAAAAATGGAGAACAAAAATGTGGAGGGTAAAATAGGGAAAGATCAAGATCCACTTCCACCTCACGCTGAAGCTGCTGCCACTAGTTATGGCCGAGACGATGAAATGCCATCAACGTCGTCTGCCAAGGCCGATGCCCAATGTCATAGTAGAGAGCATGTAAAATCCAAAAAACAAAAGTTCAGTAAAATGACCCAAAAATCAAAATTAAAATCGTCTGAGGAGAAGCGTAAAGTTGCCAATATGACATTTACGACACGGAGTGGCAAGGAACGGCTGAGGCCCTCTCCTACGTTCCTCATGACTAGTGGGTCAGGTTCACATGAGGATGGAAGCACTCATCCTCCTGCTAGAAAACTTAAAAGACTTAAGATGGCAAAAGCACAGCAAAGAACTGCGTTCTTCTAAATCACAAATCCCCAAGGAGAGTCCAATTGTGTCGGTTGCGATGTCTGACCTTCCCAACACTGGACGGGAAGAGGTGGCGCCTTCCACCATTTGCACGCCCCCTGCAAGTGCTGAAAGGAGCACCCGCAGTCCAGTTTCTGATAGTCCAATTGAAGATGTCACTGTTGAAGTACACCAGGATGAGGATATGGGTGTTGCTGGCGCTGGGGAGGAAATTGACAAGGAGGATTCTGATGGTGAGGTGGTTTGTTTAAGTCAGGCACCCGGGGAGACACCTGTTGTCCGTGGGACGAATATGGCCATTGACATGCCTGGTCAAAATACAAAAAAAAATCACCTCTTCGGTGTGGAATTATTTCAACAGAAATGCGGACAACTGGTGTCAAGCCGTGTGTTGCCTTTGTCAAGCTGTAATAAGTAGGGGTAACGACGTTAACCACCTAGGAACATCCTCCCTTATACGTCACCTGGAGCGCATTCATCAGAAGTCATTGACAAGTTCAAAAACTTTGGGTGACAGTGGAAGCAGTCCACTGCCAACTAAATCCCTTCCTCTTGTAACCAAGCTCCTGCAAACCACACCACCAACTTCCTCAGTGTCAATTTCCTCCTTAGACAGGAAAGCCAATAGTCCTGCAGGCCATGTCACTGGCAAGTCTGACGAGTCCTCTCCTGCCTGGGATTCCTCCGATGCAACCTTGAGTGTAACGCCTACTGCTGCTGGCGCTGCTGTTGTTGCTGCTGCTGGGAGTCGATCGTCATCCCACAGGGGAAGTCGGAAGATCACTTGTACTACTTCCAGTAAGCAATTGACTGTCCAACAGTCCTTTGCGAGGAAGATGAAATATCACAGCAGTCATCCTGCTGCAGAGTGGATAACTCAGGCCTTGGCAGCCTGGATGGTGAGAAACGTGTTTCCGGTATCCACCGTTAATTCACAGGGAACTAGAGAATTGATTGAGGTACTGTGTCCCCGGTACCAAATACCATCTAGGTTCCATTTCTCTAGGCAGGCGATACCGAAAATGTACACAGACGTCAGAAAAAGAGTCACCAGTGTCCTAAAAAATGCAGTTGTACCCAATGTCCACTTAACCACGGACATGTGGACAAGTGGACCAGGGCAGACTCAGGACTATATGACTGTGACAGCCCACTGGGTAGATGTATTGCCTCCCGCAGCAAGAACAGCAGCGGCGGCACTAGTAGCAGCATCTCGCAAACGCCAACTCGTTCCTAGGCAGGCTACACTTTGTATCACCGCTTTCCATAAAAGGCACACAGCTGACAACCTCTTACGGAAACTGAGGAACATCATCGCAGAATGGCTTACCCCAATTGGACTCTCCTGAGGATTTGTGACATCGGACAACGCCACCAATATTGTGCGTGCATTACATCTGGGCAAATTCCAGCACGTCCCATGTTTTGCACATACATTGAATCTGGTGGTGCAGAATTATTTAAAAAACGACAGGGGCGTGCAAGAGATGCTGTTGGTGGCCCGAATAATTGCGGGCCACTTTAGGCATTCAGCCACCGCGTGCCGAAGACTGGAACACCAGCAAACACTCCTGAACCTGCCCTGCCATCATCTGAAGCAAGAGGTGGTAACGAGGTGGAATTCAACCCTCTATATGCTTCAGAGGATGGAGGAGCAGCAAAAGGCCATTCAAGCCTATACAGCTACCTACGATATAGGCAAAGGAGGGGGAATGCACCTGACTCAAGCGCAGTGGAGAATGATTTCAACGTTGTGCAAGGTTCTGCAACCCTTTGAACTTGCCACACGTGAAGTCAGTTCAGACACTGCCAGCCTGAGTCAGGTCATTCCCCTCATCAGGCTTTTGCAGAAGAAGCTGGAGAGATTGAAGGAGGAGCTAAAACAGAACGTTTCTGCTAGGCATGTGGGACTTGTGGATGGAGCCCTTAATTCGCTTAACCAGGATTCACGGGTGGTCAATCTGTTGAAATCAGAGTACTACATTTTGGCCACCGTGCTCGATCCTAGATTTAAAACCTGCGTTGTATCTCTCTTTCCAGCAGACACAAGTCTGCAGAGGTTCAAAGACCTGCTGGTGAGAAAATTGTCAAGTCAAGCGGAACGTGACCCGTCAACAGCTCCTCCTTCACATTCTCCCGCAACTGGGGCTGCAAGGAAAAGGCTAAGAATTCCGAGCCCACGCGCTGGCGGTGATGCAGGGCAGTCTGGAGCGAGTGCTGACATCTGGTCCGGACTGAAGGACCTGCCAACGATTACTGACATGTCGTCTACTGTCACTGCATATGATTCTGTCACCATTGAAAGAATGGTGGAGGATTATATGAGTGACCGCATCCAAGTAGGCACGTCAGACAGTCCGTACGTATACTGGCAGGAAAAAGAGGCAATTTGGAGGTCCTTGCACAAACTGGCTTTATTTTACCTAAGTTGCCCCCCCTCCAGTGTGTACTCCAAAAGAGTGTTTAGTGCAGCCAGTCACCTTGTCAGCAATCGGCGTACGAGGTTAGTTCCAGAAAATGTGGAGAAGATGATGTTCATCAAAATGAATTATAATCAATTCCTCCGTGGAGACATTCACCAGCAATTGCCTCCAGAAAGTACACAGGGACCTGAGATGGTGGATTCCAGTGGGGACAAATTAATAATCTGTGAGGAGGGGGATGTACACAATGAAAGGGGTGAGGAATCGGACGATGAGGACGAGGTGGACATCTTGCCTCTGTAGAGCCAGTTTGTGCAAGGAGAGATTAATTGCTTCTTTTTTGGTGGGGGCCCAAACCAACCAGTCATTTCAGTCACAGTTGTGTGGCAGACCCTGTCGCTGAAATGATGGGTTTGTTAAAGTGTGCATGTCCTGTTTATACAACATAAGGGTGGGTGGGTGGGAGGGCCCAAGAGCAATTCCATCTTGCACCTGTTTTTTCTTTCATTTTTTTTGTGCTGTTTGGGGACTATTTTTTGAAGTGCCATCCTGTCTGACACTGCAGTGCCACTCCTAGATGGGCCAGGTGTTTGTGTTGGCCACTTGGGTCGCTTAGCTTAGTCACACAGCTACCTCATTGCGCCTCTTTTTTCTTTGCATCATGTGCTGTTTGGGGACTATTTTTTTAATCTGCCATCCTGTCTGACACTGCAGTGCCACTCCTAGATGGGCCAGGTGTTTGTGTCGGCCACTTGGGTCGCTTAGCTTAGTCACACAGCTACCTCATTGCGCCTCTTTTTTTCTTTGCATCATGTGCTGTTTGGGGACTATTTTTTTGAAGTGCCATCCTGTCTGACACTGCAGTGCCACTCCTAGATGGGCCAGGTGTTTGTGTCGGCCACTTGGTTCGCTTAGCTTAGTCATCCAGCGACCTCATTGCGCCTCTTTTTTTCTTTGCATCATGTGCTGTTTGGGGACAATTTTTTTAATCTGCCATCCTGTCTGACACTGCAGTGCCACTCCTAGATGGGCCAGGTGTTTGTGTTGGCCACTTCGGTCGCTTAGCTTAGTCACACAGCTACCTCATTGCGCCTCTTTTTTTCTTTGCATCATGTGCTGTTTGGGGACAATTTTTTTAATCTGCCATCCTGTCTGACACTGCAGTGCCACTCCTAGATGGGCCAGGTGTTTGTGTCGGCCAGTTGGTTCGCTTAGCTTAGTCATCCAGCGACCTCGGTGCAAATTTTAGGACTAAAAATAATATTGTGAGGTGTGAGGTGTTCAGAATAGACTGGAAATGAGTGTAAATTATGGTTATTGAGGTTAATAATACTATGGGATCAAAATGACCCCTAAATTCTATGATTTAAGCTGTTTTTGAGGGTTTTTGTAAAAAAACACCTGAATACAAAACACACCCGAATCTGACAAAAAAATTTCAGGGAGGTTTTGCCAAAACGCGTCCGAATCCAAAACACGCCCGCGGAACCGAATCCAAAACCAAAACACAAAACCCGAAAAATTTCCGGTGCACATCACTACTGTCAACATTTTGACTGTCTACATTGATTGTGTAAATGTGGACTGTGTAATTAATATACCACACCCATGTGAATATGCAGTTTGTGTCCAAACATTTGGTGACAGATACACTGCTAAAGACTGTAGAGTTTTAACTCATGAAAAAAGAACAAAGCTTTATAAGGTAGTGGGGGAAATGTAATAGGGTCCGAGTTTGCAGAGGTCCAGGATTTTGGCCGAGACTGCCCGTATTTTTTTAAAGATGCAATCATTTACAAGACAAAACCAGCTTTGAAAAATACAGCCAATCTCAACTGAAATCCCGGACCTCGGCAAACTCGAACCATATTACATTTCCCCCAGTGTATAAATGATCTTTTCATCTTTAATTGTATGTACACATTATGTCCACCTCTGGCATTACTGATTCCAAGTCATTTATTTAATTTCACTGTTTCTTGGATTTTTTCTTTACTTGAATTGACACCACAACTCAGCTTATTCCCATCCATTGTACAGTATATCTCTGAGCATATTTCTGCATACTGTATTATTGCTGTAAAACCTTTGAAACTCATAGGGGATGACTGAGTTACAGACAATGGGGCACATGTATTTAGTCCTGGAGAAGTGATAAAGCAGTGATAAGTGCAAGTTGATCTTGCTCCAATCTGCTCCAATATGTAAATTGACAGTTAGGAGATGACAGACTGGTGCATTATTACCTTGCACTTATCACTGTTTTATCACTTCTCCAGGCTTAATACATCTTCCCCAATGTACCTGCTGTGCTGTTCCGTTCCGGATCCATAAAAGTGCGCATAGAAACTTGTGATCTTAGCGGTAGCATCCGAGCATTGCCACACTGTGGGCATCCGAGCATTGCGACACTGCTCAATGGCCCATTCCAGGTATGTGAGCTGACCCCAGCAGTCTCCGCACCACTTCACAGCTGGACCATATCTCTAATGGGATCTGGTCAGGATCCCGGTGGTTGAGATCCTGGCAGTCAAAATACAGCCGCCGGAATCTCGAACCCACTGGGAATGCCAACACCATGATCCCGAACAGGGTCACAAGCCCACCGCCGGAATCCCGACCGATGGGATCCCGACCTCCGTGATCACGAACAAGTGTGTGCCGGCCCGTCTGACAGGTAAGTTGTGTGTGTGTGTGGGGGGCTTTAGTAGGTTTAGGCTGCAGGGGGCTGGTTAGGGTTAGGCTGGCAGTGGTGTGCGGTGGGGTGAGGCGGAGCCTTTCCTGTCATACTAACGTTTGTGCCAGAGTTTTGACTGTATAAAGTATATGAAAAATACAAAGAATTTGTTTGATATATCTTTTTTTGCATTATTCTAATCATTTTTATAGTCAAAACTCTGGAGTAAAATGTCTATGGCAGGGGAAGCCGTGCCTCACCTGGCTATCTTTTCCGCACATCAAAACTCACAAAATTTCCAGGATTTTATTAGTGATGAGCGGGTTCGGTTCCTCGGAATCCGAACCCGCCCGAACTTCACCTTTTTTTTACATGGGTCCGAGCGACTCGGATCCTCCCGCCTTGCTCGGTTAACCCGAGCGCGCCCGAACGTCATCATCCCGCTGTCGGATTCTCGCGAGACTCGGATTCTATATAAGGAGCCGCGCGTCGCCGCCATTTTTCACACGTGCATTGAGATTGATAGGGAGAGGACGTGGCTGGCGTCCTCTCCGTTGTATTAGAAAAAAAAAAAAAACTGAGTGACTTAGTTTTAATTGTGGGGAGGATTGGGGACGGGGAGCAGCTGTTAGGGAGTACAGTGCAGGGTTTTGAGTTTAATCCGTTGATTCTCTGCCTGAAAAAAAACGCTCCACCATATCTGTGCTCACTCAGTGTGCTGCACTGCTGCATGATATATCTGTGCTGAGTGCACTGCTCACACTGCCTAATTGTGGGGACTGGGGAGCAGTTATAGCAGGAGTACAGTGCACAGTTTTGCTGACAGTGACCACCAGTCCAGTATACGTTTGTCTGCCTGAAAAACACTGTGGTGTTTTTTTTTTCTTTCTTCATGCTAGTTTGTTTAGCAGTCTGCTGACAGTGTCCACCAGGTCCGTTATACAGTATATTATATATATAATTAAGCACTAAGCAGCAGTACGGTAGGCCACGGCTGTACCTACCTCTGTGTCGTCAGTGCACTCGTCGTCCATAAGTATAAGTAATACTATACTATCCATCCATCTACATTGTATACCTGTGGTGTTTTTTTTTTCTTTCTTCATAGTCATACTAGTTTGTTTAGCAGTCTGCTGACAGTGTCCACCAGGTCCGTTATACAGTATATCATATATATATAAGCACTAAGCAGCAGTACGGTAGGCCACGGCTGTACCTACCTCTGTGTCGTCACTCGTCATCCATAAGTATAAGTAATACTATACTATCCATCCATCTACATTGTATACCTGTGGTGTTTTTTTTTCTTTCTTTATACTAGTTTAGCAGTCTGCTGACAGTGTCCACCAGGTCCGTTATACAGTATATCATATATATAAGCACTAAGCAGCAGTACGGTAGGCCACGGCTGTACCTACCTCTGTGTCGTCAGTCGTCGTCCATAAGTATAAGTAATACTATACTATCCATCCATCTACATTGTATACCTGTGGTGTTTTTTTTTTCTTTCTTCATACTAGTTTAGCAGTCTGCTGACACTGTCCACCAGGTCCGTTATACAGTATAATATCATATATATAAGCACTAAGCAGCAGTACGGTAGGCCACGGCTGTACCTACCTCTGTGTCGTCACTCGTCGTCCATAAGTATAAGTAATACTATACTATCCATCCATCTACATTGTATACATGTGGTGTTTTTTTTTTTCTTTCTTCATACTAGTTTAGCAGTCTGCTGACACTGTCCACCAGGTCCGTTATACAGTATAATATCATATATATAAGCACTAAGCAGCAGTACGGTAGGCCACGGCTGTACCTACCTCTGTGTCGTCACTCGTCGTCCATAAGTATAAGTAATACTATACTACCCATCCATCTACATTGTATACCTGTGGTGTTTTTTTTTTTTCTTTCTTCATACTAGTTTGTTTAGCAGTCTGCTGACAGTGTCCACCAGGTCCGTTATACAGTATATCATATATATAAGCACTAAGCAGCAGTACGGTAGGCCACGGCTGTACCTACCTCTGTGTCGTCAGTCGTCGTCCATAAGTATAAGTAATACTATACTATCCATCCATCTACATTGTATACCTGTGGTGTTTTTTTTTCTTTCTTCATACTAGTTTGTTTAGCAGTCTGCTGACAGTGTCCACCAGGTCCGTTATACAGTATATCATATATATAAGCACTAAGCAGCAGTACGGTAGGCCACGGCTGTACCTACCTCTGTGTCGTCAGTCGTCGTCCATAAGTATAAGTAATACTATACTATCCATCCATCTACATTGTATACCTGTGGTGGCTTTTAGTTGTGCGCAAAATATGGAGATCAAAAATGTGGAGGTTAAAAAAATAGGGAAAGATCAAGATCCACTTCCACCTCGTGCTGAAGCTGCTGCCACTAGTCATGGCCGAGACGATGAAATGCCATCAACGTCGTCTGCCAAGGCCGATGCCCAATGTCATAGTACAGAGCATGTAAAATCCAAAACACAAAAGATCAGTAAAAAAATGACCCAAAAATCAAAATTAAAAGCGTCTGAGGAGAAGCGTAAACTTGCCAATATGCCATTTACGACACGGAGTGGCAAGGAACGGCTGAGGCCCTGGCCTATGTTCATGGCTAATGGTTCAGCTTCACATGAGGATGGAAGCACTCATCCTCTCGCTAGAAAAAAGAAAAGACTTGCGGCAAAAGCACAGCAAAGAACTGTGCGTTCTTCGAAATCACAAATCCCAAAGGAGAGTCCAATTGTGTCGGTTGCGATGCCTGACCTTCCCAACACTGGACGGGAAGAGCTTGCGCCTTCCACCATTTGCACGCCCCCTGCAAGTGTTGAAAGGAGCACCCGCAGTCCAGTTCCTGATAGTGAAATTGAAGATGTCAGTGTTGAAGTACACCAGGATGAGGATATGGGTGTTGCTTGGGCTGGGGAGGAAATTGACAAGGAGGATTCTGATGGTGAGGTGGTTTGTTTAAGTCAGGCACCCGGGGAGACACCTGTTGTCCGTGGGAGGAATATGGCCATTGACATGCCTGGTGAAAATACCAAAAAAATCACCTCTTCGGTGTGGAAGTATTTCAACAGAAATGCGGACAACAGGTGTCAAGCCGTGTGTTGCCTTTGTCAAGCTGTAATAAGTAGGGGTAAGGACGTTAACCACCTCGGAACATCCTCCCTTATATGTCACCTGCAGCGCATTCATAATAAGTCAGTGACAAGTTCAAAAACTTTGGGCGACAGCGGAAGCAGTCCACTGACCAGTAAATTCCTTCCTCTTGTAACCAAGCTCGCGCAAACCACACCACCAACTCCCTCAGTGTCAATTTCCTCCTTACCCAGGAAAGCCAATAGTCCTGCAGGCCATGTCACTGGCAAGTCTGACGAGTCCTCTCCTGCCTGGGATTCCTCCGATGCATCCTTGAGTGTAATGCCTACTGCTGCTGGCGCTGCTGTTGTTGCTGCTGCTGGGAGTCGATCGTCATCCCAGAGGGGAAGTCGGAAGACCACTTGTACTACTTCCAGTAAGCAATTGACTGTCCAACAGTCCTTTGCGAGGAAGATGAAATATCACAGCAGTCATCCTGCTGCAAAGCGGATAACTGAGGCCTTGACAACTATGTTGGTGTTAGACGTGCGTCCGGTATCCGCCGTTAGTTCACAGGGAACTAGACAATTTATTGAGGCAGTATGCCCCCGTTACCAAATACCATCTAGGTTCCACTTCTCTAGGCAGGCGATACCGAGAATGTACACGGATGTCAGAAAAAGACTCACCAGTGTCCTAAAAAATGCAGTTGTACCCAATGTCCACTTAACCACGGACATGTGGACAAGTGGAGCAGGGCAGACTCAGGACTACATGACTGTGACAGCCCACTGGGTAGATGTATTGCCTCCAGCTGCAAGAACAGCAGCGGCGGCACCAGTAGCAGGATCTCGCAAACGCCAACTCGTTCCTAGGCAGGCTACGCTTTATATCACCGCTTTCTAGAATACGCACACAGCTGAAAACCTCTTACGGCAACTGAGGAAGATCATCGCAGAATGGCTTACCCCAATTGGACTCTCCTGGGGATTTGTGACATCGGACAACGCCAGCAATATTGTGCGCGCATTACATCTGGGCAAATTCCAGCACGTCCCATGTTTTGCACATACCTTGAATTTGGTGGTGCAGAATTATTTAAAAAACGACAGGGGCGTGCAAGAGATGCTGTCGGTGGCCAGAAGAATTGCGGGCCACTTTCGGCGTGCAGGCACCGCGTACAGAAGACTGGAGCACCACCAAAAAAACCTGAACCTGCCCTGCCATCATCTGAAGCAAGAGGTGGTAACGAGGTGGAATTCAACCCTCTATATGCTTCAGAGGATGGAGGAGCAGCAAAAGGCCATTCAAGCCTATACATCTGGCCACGATATAGGCAAAGGAGGTGGAATGCACCTGTCTCAAGCGCAGTGGAGAATGATTTTAACGTTGTGCAAGGTTCTGCTGCCCTTTGAACTTGCCACACGTGAAGTCAGTTCAGACACTGCCAGCCTGAGTCAGGTCATTCCCCTCATCAGGCTTTTGCAGAAGAAGCTGGAGGCATTGAAGGAGGAGCTAAAACAGAGCGATTCCGCTAGGCATGTGGGACTTGTGGATGGAGCCCTTCATTCGCTTAACCAGGATTCACGTGTGGTCAATCTGTTGAAATCAGAGCACTACATTTTGGCCACCGTGCTCGATCATTCTGGCACTGTGGGCAATGTATATCTGGCACTGTGGGGGGGCATTTGTGTATCTGGCACTGTAGGGCAATGTATATCTGGCACTGTGGGGGTATTTGTGTATCTGGCACTGTGGGGGCATTTGTATATCTGGCACTGTGGGGCAATGTATATCTGGCATTGTGGGGGTATTTGTGTATCTAGCACTGTGGGGAAATGTATATCTGGCACTGTGAGGGAATTTGTGTATCTGGCACTGTGGGGGCATTTGTGTATCTGGCACTGTGGGGCAATATGTATCTGGCACCGTGGGGCAATGTGTATCTGGCACTGTGGGGGCATTTGTGTATCTGGCACTCTGGGTGCATTTGTGTATCTGGCACTGTGGGGCATTTGTGTATCTGGCACTGTGGGGCAAAGTGTATCTGGCACTATTGGGGTCATATGTGTATCTAGCCCCCCATATGTGTATCACTCCCCCATTTTCATTGGCCACGTCCCATGTGGCATTTGGCTACACCCTTTTTTGGGTGCGCGCTCCTTCGGCGTGCGCACACAGTACCTATAAGACATATTTTCTACTTGCACCACTGCTCTACAGTCTAGATCGTCTCATACATAAAGGCCTGTGGCACCATCACTTCTGTGATAAGTATTTCTCCTGTATGTGCCGGTCTCTCTGCAGAGGCGCTTTAAGAGAGGAGGGGGCCCGTGTGCAGTCTCCAATTGGGCCCCCTCCTCTCTGGCAGTGCAGTTGACTCTGGTATTGTGCCAGAGTCTACTGCTCATGCGCAGGTCTCTGGGAACATGGCGCCTGTGCCGTTTTCCCAGGGACATCTCTATTGCGCATCCGCGGCGGCCATTTCCCAAGTGATATTTGCCGCTCTGCAGCCAGTGCCAGGTCGACGGACAGGTGAGTATAATTAAATGGATACAGGGTGTGCGGTGTGCTTGTTTGTGCCAGTCTCTCTGCCCACCCCTGCCCTTATCCTGTCTGTGCCAGTTTCGATTAGAGATGAGCGGGTTCGGTTCCTCGGAATCCGAACCCGCCCGAACTTCAGCTTTTTTTACACGGATCCGAGCGACTCGGATCTTCCCGCCTTGCTCGGTTAACCCGAGCGCGCCCGAACGTCATCATGACGCTGTCGGATTCTCGCGAGGCTCGGATTCTATCGCGAGACTCGGATTCTATATAAGGAGCCGCGCGTCGCCGCCATTTTACACGTGCATTGAGATTGATAGTGAGAGGACGTGGCTGGCGTCCTCTCCGTTTAGAGAAGAAATAGATAGGAGAGTGAGAGTGAGACAGTGACACTTCATTTACTGGAGCTTAGGAGGAGTACTCAGACAGAGAGTGCAGAATTTTGCTGATAGTATTAGTTAGTTATACTAGTGACAGAGTGAGACAGTGACACTTCATTTACTGGAGCTTAGGAGGAGTACTCAGACAGAGAGTGCAGAATTTTGCTGATAGTATTAGTTAGTTATACTAGTGACTGACCAGTGACCACCAGTGCAGTTTTATATTATTTAATATAATCCGTTCTCTGCCTGAAAAAACGATACACAGTGACTCAGTCACATACCATATCTGTGCTCAGCCCAGTGTGCTGCTGCATCATCTATGTATAATATCTGACTGTGCTCACACAGCTTAATTGTGGGGGAGACTGGGGAGCAGTTAGGTTATAGCAGGAGCCAGGAGTACATATTAAAATTAAACAGTGCACACTTTTTTTCTGCAGGAGTGCCACTGCCAGTGTGACTGACCAGTGACCTGACCACCAGTATATAGTATACTATATTGTATTGTGAATGTCTGCCTGTAAAAGTTAAACACACGTCGTGTGACTTGTGTGGTGTTTTTTTATTCTATAAAATAAAAAACTCATTCTGCTGACAGACAGTGTCCAGCAGGTCCGTCATTATATAATATATACCTGTCCGGCTGCAGTAGTGATATATATATATTTTTTATATCATTATTTATCATCCAGTCGCAGCAGACACAGTACGGTAGTTCACGGCTGTAGCTACCTCTGTGTCGGCACTCGGTAGTCCATCCATAATTGTATACCACCTACCCGTGGTTTTTTTTTTCTTTCTTCTTTATACATACTACATCTCATTATCATCCAGTCTATATTAGCAGCAGACACAGTACAGTACGGTAGTCCACGGCTGTAGCTACCTCTGTGTCGGCACTCGGCAGTCCGTCCATAATTGTATACCACCTACCCGTGGTTTTTTCTTTCTTTCTTCTTTATACATACTACATCTCATTATCAACCAGTCTATATTAGCAGCAGACACAGTACGGTAGTCCACGGCTGTAGCTACCTCTGTGTCGGCACTCGGCAGTCCATCCATAATTGTATACCACCTACCCGTGGTTTTTTTTTCTTTCTTCTTTATACATACTACATCTCATTATCATCCAGTCTATATTAGCAGCAGACACAGTACAGTACGGTAGTCCACGGCTGTAGCTACCTCTGTGTCGGCACTCGGCAGTCCGTCCATAATTGTATACCACCTACCCGTGGTTTTTTTTTTCTTTCTTCTTTATACATACTACATCTCATTATCAACCAGTCTATATTAGCAGCAGACACAGTACGGTAGTCCACGGCTGTAGCTACCTCTGTGTCGGCACTCGGCAGTCCATCCATAATTGTATACCACCTACCCGTGGTTTTTTTTCTTTCTTCTTTATACATACTACATCTCATTATCATCCAGTCTATATTAGCAGCAGACACAGTACAGTACGGTAGTCCACGGCTGTAGCTACCTCTGTGTCGGCACTCGGCAGTCCGTCCATAATTGTATACCACCTACCCGTGGTTTTTTTTTTCTTTCTTCTTTATACATACTACATCTCATTATCAACCAGTCTATATTAGCAGCAGACACAGTACGGTAGTCCACGGCTGTAGCTACCTCTGTGTCGGCACTCGGCAGTCCATCCATAATTGTATACCACCTACCCGTGGTTTTTTTTTCTTTCTTCTTTATACATACTACATCTCATTATCATCCAGTCTATATTAGCAGCAGACACAGTACAGTACGGTAGTCCACGGCTGTAGCTACCTCTGTGTCGGCACTCGGCAGTCCATCCATAATTGTATACCACCTACCCGTGTTTTTTTTTTCTTTCTTCTTTATACATACTACATCTCATTATCAACCAGTCTATATTAGCAGCAGACACAGTACGGTAGTCCACGGCTGTAGCTACCTCTGTGTCGGCACTCGGCAGTCCATCCATAATTGTATACCACCTACCCGTGGTTTTTTTTTCTTTCTTCTTTATACATACTACATCTCATTATCATCCAGTCTATATTAGCAGCAGACACAGTACAGTACGGTAGTCCACGGCTGTAGCTACCTCTGTGTCGGCACTCGGCAGTCCGTCCATAATTGTATACCACCTACCCGTGGTTTTTTTTTCTTTCTTCTTTATACATACTACATCTCATTATCATCCAGTCTATATTAGCAGCAGACACAGTACAGTACGGTAGTCCACGGCTGTAGCTACCTCTGTGTCGGCACTCGGCAGTCCGTCCATAATTGTATACCACCTACCCGTGGTTTTTTTTTTCTTTCTTCTTTATACATACTACATCTCAATATCATCCAGTCTATATTAGCAGCAGACACAGTACAGTACGGTAGTCCACGGCTGTAGCTACCTCTGTGTCGGCACTCGGCAGTCCGTCCATAATTGTATACCACCTACCCGTGGTTTTTTTTTTCTTTCTTCTTTATACATACTACATCTCATTATCAACCAGTCTATATTAGCAGCAGACACAGTACGGTAGTCCACGGCTGTAGCTACCTCTGTGTCGGCACTCGGCAGTCCGTCCATAATTGTATACCACCTACCCGTGGTTTTTTTTTCTTTCTTCTTTATACATACTACATCTCATTATCAACCAGTCTATATTAGCAGCAGACACAGTACGGTAGTCCACGGCTGTAGCTACCTCTGTGTCGGCACTCGGCAGTCCATCCATAATTGTATACCACCTACCCGTGGTTTTTTTTTTTCTTCTTTTACATACATACTACATCTCATTATCATCCAGTCTATATTAGCAGCAGACACAGTACAGTACAATAGTCCACGGCTGTAGCTACCTCTGTGTCGGCACTCGGCAGTCCATCCATAATTGTATACTAGTATCCATCCATCTCCATTGTTTACCTGAGGTGCCTTTTAGTTGTGCCTATTAAAATATGGAGAACAAAAATGTTGAGGTTCCAAAATTAGGGAAAGATCAAGATCCACTTCCACCTCGTGCTGAAGCTGCTGCCACTAGTCATGGCCGAGACGATGAAATGCCAGCAACGTCGTCTGCCAAGGCCGATGCCCAATGTCATAGTACAGAGCATGTCAAATCCAAAACACCAAATATCAGTAAAAAAAGGACTCCAAAACCTAAAATAAAATTGTCGGATGAGAAGCGTAAACTTGCCAATATGCCATTTACCACACGGAGTGGCAAGGAACGGCTGAGGCCCTGGCCTATGTTCATGGCTAGTGGTTCAGCTTCACATGAGGATGGAAGCACTCAGCCTCTCGCTAGAAAACTGAAAAGACTCAAGCTGGCAAAAGCACCGCAAAGAACTGTGCGTTCTTCCAAATCCCAAATCCACAAGGAGAGTCCAATTGTGTCGGTTGCGATGCCTGACCTTCCCAACACTGGACGTGAAGAGCATGCGCCTTCCACCATTTGCACGCCCCCTGCAAGTGCTGGAAGGAGCACCCGCAGTCCAGTTCCTGATAGTCAGATTGAAGATGTCAGTGTTGAAGTACACCAGGATGAGGAGGATATGGGTGTTGCTGGCGCTGGGGAGGAAATTGACCAGGAGGATTCTGATGGTGAGGTGGTTTGTTTAAGTCAGGCACCCGGGGAGACACCTGTTGTCCGTGGGAGGAATATGGCCACTGACATGCCTGGTGAAAATACCAAAAAAATCAGCTCTTCGGTGTGGAAGTATTTCAACAGAAATGCGGACAACAGGTGTCAAGCCGTGTGTTGCCTTTGTCAAGCTGTAATAAGTAGGGGTAAGGACGTTAACCACCTCGGAACATCCTCCCTTATACGTCACCTGCAGCGCATTCATAATAAGTCAGTGACAAGTTCAAAAACTTTGGGCGACAGCGGAAGCAGTCCACTGACCAGTAAATCCCTTCCTCTTGTAACCAAGCTCACGCAAACCACCCCACCAACTCCCTCAGTGTCAATTTCCTCCTTCCCCAGGAATGCCAATAGTCCTGCAGGCCATGTCACTGGCAATTCTGACGAGTCCTCTCCTGCCTGGGATTCCTCCGATGCATCCTTGCGTGTAACGCCTACTGCTGCTGGCGCTGCTGTTGTTGCTGCTGGGAGTCGATGGTCATCCCAGAGGGGAAGTCGTAAGCCCACTTGTACTACTTCCAGTAAGCAATTGACTGTTCAACAGTCCTTTGCGAGGAAGATGAAATATCACAGCAGTCATCCTGCTGCAAAGCGGATAACTGAGGCCTTGACAACTATGTTGGTGTTAGACGTGCGTCCGGTATCCGCCGTTAGTTCACAGGGAACTAGACAATTTATTGAGGCAGTGTGCCCCCGTTACCAAATACCATCTAGGTTCCACTTCTCTAGGCAGGCGATACCGAGAATGTACACGGACGTCAGAAAAAGACTCACCAGTGTCCTAAAAAATGCAGTTGTACCCAATGTCCACTTAACCACGGACATGTGGACAAGTGGAGCAGGGCAGGGTCAGGACTATATGACTGTGACAGCCCACTGGGTAGATGTATGGACTCCCGCCGCAAGAACAGCAGCGGCGGCACCAGTAGCAGCATCTCGCAAACGCCAACTCTTTCCTAGGCAGGCTACGCTTTGTATCACCGCTTTCCAGAATACGCACACAGCTGAAAACCTCTTACGGCAACTGAGGAAGATCATCGCGGAATGGCTTACCCCAATTGGACTCTCCTGTGGATTTGTGGCATCGGACAACGCCAGCAATATTGTGTGTGCATTAAATATGGGCAAATTCCAGCACGTCCCATGTTTTGCACATACCTTGAATTTGGTGGTGCAGAATTTTTTAAAAAACGACAGGGGCGTGCAAGAGATGCTGTCGGTGGCCAGAAGAATTGCGGGACACTTTCGGCGTACAGGCACCACGTACAGAAGACTGGAGCACCACCAAAAACTACTGAACCTGCCCTGCCATCATCTGAAGCAAGAAGTGGTAACGAGGTGGAATTCAACCCTCTATATGCTTCAGAGGTTGGAGGAGCAGCAAAAGGCCATTCAAGCCTATACAATTGAGCACGATATAGGAGGTGGAATGCACCTGTCTCAAGCGCAGTGGAGAATGATTTCAACGTTGTGCAAGGTTCTGATGCCCTTTGAACTTGCCACACGTGAAGTCAGTTCAGACACTGCCAGCCTGAGTCAGGTCATTCCCCTCATCAGGCTTTTGCAGAAGAAGCTGGAGACATTGAAGGAGGAGCTAACACGGAGCGATTCCGCTAGGCATGTGGGACTTGTGGATGGAGCCCTTAATTCGCTTAACAAGGATTCACGGGTGGTCAATCTGTTGAAATCAGAGCACTACATTTTGGCCACCGTGCTCGATCCTAGATTTAAAGCCTACCTTGGATCTCTCTTTCCGGCAGACACAAGTCTGCTGGGGTTGAAAGACCTGCTGGTGACAAAATTGTCAAGTCAAGCGGAACGCGACCTGTCAACATCTCCTCCTTCACATTCTCCCGCAACTGGGGGTGCGAGGAAAAGGCTCAGAATTCCGAGCCCACCCGCTGGCGGTGATGCAGGGCAGTCTGGAGCGACTGCTGATGCTGACATCTGGTCCGGACTGAAGGACCTGACAACGATTACGGACATGTCGTCTACTGTCACTGCATATGATTCTCTCAACATTGAAAGAATGGTGGAGGATTATATGAGTGACCGCATCCAAGTAGGCACGTCACACAGTCCGTACTTATACTGGCAGGAAAAAGAGGCAATTTGGAGGCCCTTGCACAAACTGGCTTTATTCTACCTAAGTTGCCCTCCCACAAGTGTGTACTCCGAAAGAGTGTTTAGTGCCGCCGCTCACCTTGTCAGCAATCGGCGTACGAGGTTACATCCAGAAAATGTGGAGAAGATGATGTTCATTAAAATGAATTATAATCAATTCCTCCGCGGAGACATTGACCAGCAGCAATTGCCTCCACAAAGTACACAGGGAGCTGAGATGGTGGATTCCAGTGGGGACGAATTGATAATCTGTGAGGAGGGGGATGTACACGGTGATATATCGGAGGATGATGATGAGGTGGACATCTTGCCTCTGTAGAGCCAGTTTGTGCAAGGAGAGATTAATTGCTTCTTTTTTGGGGGGGGTCCAAACCAACCCGTCATATCAGTCACAGTCGTGTGGCAGACCCTGTCACTGAAATGATGGGTTGGTTAAAGTGTGCGTGTCCTGTTTATACAACATAAGGGTGGGTGGGAGGGCCCAAGGACAATTCCATCTTGCACCTCTTTTTTCTTTTATTTTTCTTTGCGTCATGTGCTATTTGGGGAGGGTTTTTTGGAAGGGCCATCCTGCGTGACACTGCAGTGCCACTCCTAGATGGGCCCGGTGTTTGTGTCGGCCACTAGGGTCGCTTATCTTACTCACACAGTCAGCTACCTCATTGCGCCTCTTTTTTTCTTTGCGTCATGTGCTGTTTGGGGAGGGTTTTTTGGAAGGGCCATCCTGCGTGACACTGCAGTGCCACTCCTAGATGGGCCCGGTGTTTGTGTCGGCCACTAGGGTCGCTTATCTTACTCACACAGTCAGCTACCTCATTGCGCCTCTTTTTTTCTTTGCGTCATGTGCTGTTTGGGGAGGGTTTTTTGGAAGGGCCATCCTGCGTGACACTGCAGTGCCACTCCTAGATGGGCCCGGTGTTTGTGTCGGCCACTAGGGTCGCTTATCTTACTCACACAGTCAGCTACCTCATTGCGCCTCTTTTTTTCTTTGCGTCATGTGCTGTTTGGGGAGGGTTTTTTGGAAGGGCCATCCTGCGTGACACTGCAGTGCCACTCCTAGATGGGCCCGGTGTTTGTGTCGGCCACTAGGGTCGCTTATCTTACTCACACAGTCAGCTACCTCATTGCGCCTCTTTTTTTCTTTGCGTCATGTGCTGTTTGGGGAGGGTTTTTTGGAAGGGACATCCTGCGTGACACTGCAGTGCCACTCCTAGATGGGCCCGGTGTTTGTGTCGGCCACTAGGGTCGCTTATCTTACTCACACAGCGACCTCGGTGCAAATTTTAGGACTAAAAATAATATTGTGAGGTGTGAGGTATTCAGAATAGACTGAAAATGAGTGTAAATTATGGTTTTTGAGGTTAATAATACTTTGGGATCAAAATGACCCCCAAATTCTATGATTTAAGCTGTTTTTTAGGGTTTTTTTAAAAAAACACCCGAATCCAAAACACACCCGAATCCGACAAAAAAAATTCGGTGAGGTTTTGCCAAAACGCGGTCGAACCCAAAACACGGCCGCGGAACCGAACCCAAAACCAAAACACAAAACCCGAAAAATTTCCGGCGCTCATCTCTAGTTTCGATGCCCTACCCATTTTTATCAGCCTCTCTCCTCTTCTTCTGTCTGCACCAACCACCCCTGATTGAAGAGCACTCTCCAGCGCACCAATGAAGTTTTTTTATCTGCATACCTGAAGCAGCAAAGTCCAAACTTAATTGGGTTGACCCCCTGGTGAAAATCAATCTGTGTGTTATACTGCACACCCATGTTCTGCTGTAGGTTGCACTAATCTTAGCTGGTACAGAATAATCCACCGCTTCTGAGTATAATATCCGGCAACTAAAGAATCTTGACTCATAAATTCCTGAATATTATTCTGACTTACCCACAAACTTGGTGAGTTTAGGGGGTGAGGGGAATAGGGAGCACTGTTGTCTATACATGGCTGCCTCATCTGGTGCACTTGTGGATGGGATGAAAAATACATGAACCTGATGGTTTTGTTGGAACCCTATTCTGAACTTTAGGACTCTACAATCTCCCCATTTTGTGTTATCCCTTCTAGGGGTGTACTATTTCACCCTGGGTAATCCTACACAGTGCGCAAAAGATGGCTGCCGCACCTAGTACCTTGTGAGGGTGGAATACATAACCCTTGGAAGTTATTACCCAAAATGCCTACACCAATCATGCATCACGCTTTTTGTGTGCTCAAGGTTTTCTTTTATGTCTGTGTGGCTTATCTATTGCTGTATTACTTAAATCTTCTGTATTATGTGTATTGTTTTTGATGTCTGTAAAGTGCCTTGAGTCCTGTTGGAGAAAGAGCACTATATAGATAAAATTATTATTATTTTTATTAAACAAATCATGGTTTTTACGGGGGGGGGGGGGGGGGGGAGATGGTGGATTTAACGGGATGTAGTCACGATCCCAGCGGTCAGGATCCCGGCAGGTCATCATACGGACCCCGGGATTCCAGCCGTCAGAATGGCGGCAGGAGGCTGAGGGCTATTTCCACTTGTGGGCGTCCAAGACACCCATAGAGTGGGAATAGAACCTGTGGCGAGCATGCTCACCCCCCTGCCAGCATTCTGGCGGACGGGAACCTGGCGACGGCATGCTGACCGCCGGCATCCCGACCGCCGGTATCCCGACCGCCGGTATCCCAAACACAACCCGAATTAACCACTTATAATTTACCACTATAGATAACTGATAAGGTACGTATATAGATCTTTATGTGGAGATGCGCCCTGGAGAGTAAAGGAATATACGCTAAGAAGGCACAAAGGGCATCTGCCTCTCAGGCTGCTGCATCCGGAGCTTCTTGGGAGGCAGGTAGAGAATGCTGCCTGACTACTCTGATTGTGAATTACACCCAATCAGAGAGGCCAGGCAGTATTCTCTACCTGTCTCTCAGACACAGACTGGCTATCTGCTTGCTGATTGGTGGATGGTTGGAGCTATCCAGCAATCAGAGTGCTGACAACCATTCGGTGTACTATTAAAGCATATAAAGAGACAGTGCTGGACCTTCAGGAAGGGTAAATTATAATAATAATAATTTTCTTTATATAGCGCTTTTCTTTGGCAGGACTCAAAGTCGCTTTACAGATATCAATTACATAGTACAAAGGATTTAGGGGTCTATGTACTAAGCCTTGGAGAGAGATAAAGTGGACAGAGATAAAGTACCAACCAATCAGTTCCTGCCATTATTCAAACAAAGCCTGTAACATGGCTGTTAGGAGCTGATTGGCTGGTACTTTATCTCTGTCCATTTTATCTCTCTCCAAGGCTTAGTAAATAGACCTCACCAGTGCTAAGCGGTCCTAGAGAGGTGGTGGAACTCAACCCCCCCCACCACCACCACCCACGGCGACCATGTAATAAAGGTATTGCGCGCACCGCAAAAAGGGGGCGTGGTCTCAAAAAGAAAGGGGCGTGATCACACAATAGTAATAATGCCTACAGTAGTAGCACCCCATAATACACATAATGCCCACCGCAGTAGCGCCCCTTATACAATGCCCACAGTAGTAGTGCTCCTTATGCAATGTCCACTCTACTGGCAGTGCCCACAGTGGTAGTGTCCCTTATATAGACCCCATAGTAGTGGTGCCCCTTATGCAATGTCCGCAATAGTAGTGCCACTTATGTCCCCAGCAGTGATGCCCCTTATGAAGTGCCCCCTTTACAATGCCCTCATTAGTAGGGCCCCCCAGTAGTAATGCCCGTAATGGTAATGCCCTGTGTAGTATTGCTCCCAGTAGTAATGTTACCTGTAGTAATGCCCCCAGTCGTTTAGCTCCCTGTAGTTTAGCCCCAGTAGTTATGCCCCCAGTGGTAATGCCCCTGCAGTTTTGACCCCAGTAGTTTACTCCCCCCCCTTTAGTTTAGCTTCCCAGTGGTAATGCCTCAGTAGTGTAGCCCTCATGTAGTTTGCCCCATGTAGTTTAGCCTCCCAGTGGTAATGCCCCCAGTAGTTTAGCCCCAGTAGTTTGCCCGCTTGTAGTTTGCCTCTTTGTAGTTTAGCCGCCAGTAGTAATGCCCCCTGTAGTTTGCCCCCTTGTAGTTTAGCCCCTGTAGTTATGCCTCCAGTAGTTTAGCCCCTGTAGTTATGCCCCCTTGTAGTTTAGCCCCCAGTAGCAATGCCCCCAGTAGTTTAGCCCCTGTACTTATGCCCCCAGTGGTAATGCCCCTGCAGTTATGACCCCAGTAGTTTACCCCCCCCTTTAGTTTAGCTTCCCAGTGGTAATGCCCCCCGTAGTTTAGCCCTCATGTAGTTTGCCCAATGTAGTTTAGCCTCCCAGTGGTAATGCTTGCAGTTTGCATCTTTGTAGTTTAGCCGCTAGTAATGCCCCCCTGTAGTTTGCCCCCTTGTAGTTTAGCACCTGTAGTTATGCCTCCAGTAGTTTAGCCCCTGTAGTTATGCCCCATTAGTTTAGCCCCTGTAGTTATGGCCCTAGTAGTTTAGCCCCGCTGTAGCTTACCCCCAAGTAGTAATGTCCCTGTAGTTACACCCCCAGTAGTAATGCCCCTGTAGTTATGCCCCCAGTAGTAATGCCCTCCTGTAGTTTGCCCCCAGTAGTTAGCCCCTTTGTAGTTTGCCCCCAGAAGCTTACCCCCTTGTAGTTTGCCCCCCTTGTAGCTTACCCCAGTAGCTTGCCCCCTTGTAGTGTGCCCCCAGTAGCTTGCCCCCTTGTAGTTTGACCCCAGTAATAATGTAGTTTTGACCCCAGTAGTTGGTCCCCAGTAATAATGTCCCCCAGTAGTTTGCCCCCAGTGGATGCCCCCCCAGTAGTAATGCCCCCAGTAGTAATGCCCCCCAGTAGATGCCCCTCAGTAGTAATGTCCCCCAGTAGTTTACCCCAGTAGATGCCCCCCAGTAGTAATGCCCCCCAGTCATGACATCTCTCCCATATGTTAGGCGCCGGGGTCCGCTCGTCGGTGCGGCCCGGCGCCTAGCAACCAGGGACGCCGTACGCGAACAGCCGCCGGCTCCCTGGCAACGCTGGACGCCGGGCGCGCTGAGCCGCATGGACCCTAGCAACGGGGACGCCACTGGCGGACCGTGTTCCCCGTTGCTAGGCTTTAAGGGTTAATGTTTTCTCCTGCTCTCTGGCCGGGCAGCAAGGCAGCTGCACGGCATTTATTCTAATCAGCCTTAAGGCAGCTGATTGGAGGACTCCTTGTTAAATACACTCCCAGGGCTTCTCACAGACGCCGGTAATAGCTTCCTGCATGCTGTCTTTGTTTGCTGAGAGTCTGTTCCAGTCTTGCTGTATCCGGTCATTCCAGTATTGGAAGCTCTGAACTCGGAAGTTTGTCATCTAATTCCTGGAGTCCTGACTAATCACCTTATAACATCCAGTGGTGTTCGTGAGTCACGGCCTTGCCGTGTGTTGCGGCTTGTCCGCTTTATTATTTATTATTTATCTTTTGGTGCAGTTTGCGGAGGGTTCCGCTTCCACAGGTCCACTCTGGTATCCGGCGGTGCCGGGTAGGAGTATTGGACAAGTGGATTTTGGTTGTCCTTTTCCCTGGCGGGTTTCCGCACATACTTTAGGTTTTGTCAGTTAGCTTGTAGCCCCTGGCCTGGTTGTTTAGTCAGAGGGCCCCTTGTTATCACCCTGTCTCGGATTTCCCTTTGTCTCCCATTAAGACCTGAGGGGGCATCGGAGTTGGGCAGACTTAATCCGCCCTTCAAACGCGGCTGCCATGGGCTCAAGCAACCATAGTCTCGCAGGGGATTTCTGACAGCACGGGCGAGACAACGGAGTTAGGGCGCCAGGGGCTATTTTCTATTCCCGCTCCCATAACCAGCATTCCCTTCCAGTACTCTGACCATTGCCATGAGATCTCCTCCGGTCAGGAGTACTGGAATCATAACATTATTACCGGCCTTACCAAAACCTAAAATTAAACTGGGTTTAATTTTTTCCTTATTCAGTTTTGTAAGAGTTATCGGCCTCATGAATCCCACAGGTTTAGGGCCAAATCCTGGTCAGCTCCTAGTCAGCCAGATTCAAGAACTTACTCAGATGTTTCAGGATCTTTCCCTTCGGGTGAAGTCGCAGGAAGATCTTTTACGAACTTCCCCGAGGGTAGTCCCTGAACCAAAAATGCACTTGCCTGACCGTTTTTCTGGTGATAGGAAGGAGTTTTTTAATTTTAAAGAATCCTGTAAACTTTATTTTCGTTTAAGACCGATCTCCTCAGGTACTGAATCTCAGCGGGTCGGAATTATTATTTCTTTGCTCCAGCGAGATCCTCAGACCTGGGCATTCGGTTTAAAAGTAGAGGATCCGGCGTTGTCATCAGTAGACGCCTTTTTTGGGTCTTTAGGGCTTTTGTATGATGACCCTGATAGAGAGGCATCCGCTGAGAGTCAGTTACGCACTCTCAGACAGGGTAGAAATCCTGCAGAAGTTTTTTGTACAGAGTTTCGCCGTTGGTCGAACGACTGTGGCTGGAATGACCCAGCCCTGCGCAGTCAGTTTCGCCTCGGCTTATCAGAGTCTATAAAAGACAGTCTCCTTCAGTATCCCACTCCTGAGACTCTCGATAAACTCATGGAGCTTTCTATTAAGATTGATCGTCGTCTCAGAGAGCGGAGGGCTGAAAAAGGAGCACCTGTCAGGTCTACTCCATGTGTATTTTCCATTCCTGAGGATGTAGAGAAGCCCATGCAGATGGGTCTCTCCCGGCTGTCTCCAGAAGAAAGAGCCAGAAGGCAAAACTCTGGTCTTTGTTTGTACTGTGGGGGTAAGGGACATTTTGCCCGTAATTGTCCGATCAAGTCAGGAAAACGCCTCGACCAAGTGAATTGTGAGGGGGTTCACTTTGGTCTGCAGCTTATCTCCTCGAAGAACTCCCTTTTAGTCCCAGCTAAAGTTTCCTGTGGCAGCCTCTGTTCCTCGGTGTCGGCTTTTGTTGACAGTGGAGCTGCAGGGAACTTTATGGACTTAACGTGGGCCAAGGCCTTAGGTATTCCTCAGTTAGCCTTGGGTAGGTGTATCACCATGCATGGTTTAGATGGGAGTCCCTTGTCCAATGGGGTTATTTCCCTCTGTACACCCCCTGTACTACTTACGGTAGGAGCTCTTCATTCCGAAAAGATCGAGTTTTTCCTTACCCATTGCCCAGCAGTTCCAGTGGTTCTGGGTCACCCTTGGCTGGCCTTTCATAATCCCACCATTGATTGGCAGTCGGGGGAGATTTCACAATGGGGTACCATCTGTAATAAGGAATGTATTACGTTTCCCGTCAGAATAGCTGCTGCCATTCCCGAACTCATTCCCGTGGAATACCAGGACTTTGTTGATGTGTTTTCCAAGGGCAATGCAGACATTCTGCCTCCCCATCGGCCTTATGATTGTGCTATTGAGCTAATTCCTGGTGCCACATTGCCAAAGGGAAGGTTATATGCATTATCCGGGCCAGAAACTGCGGCCATGAATGAGTATGTTAAGGAGAGCCTAGGGAAAGGATTTATCAGGCCATCTAAATCCCCTTTAAGTGCAGGCTTCTTCTTTGTGGAGAAAAAAGACGGATCACTCATTCCTTGCATTGACTTTAGAGCCCTGAATAAGATCTCAGTTAAAAATACTTACCCTCTGCCGCTGATTTCTGTCCTCTTTGATCAGCTGCGTTCGGCTGTGATTTTTTCTAAAATTGACCTGAGGGGAGCGTATAACCTCATCCGAATCAAGTCGGGAGATGAGTGGAAGACGGCTTTCAGTACTCAGTCGGGTCACTACGAGTATCTGGTGATGCCGTTCGGCTTGTCTAACGCTCCGGCAGTATTCCAGGATCTCATTAACGATGTGCTCCGTGATTTTCTAGGAAGATTCGTGATCGTTTACTTAGACGACATCCTGATCTATTCTGAATCAATTGAACAACATGTTACCCAGGTGCGTCAGGTTCTTCAAAAATTACGTGAAAATCATCTATATGCCAAGCTGGAGAAGTGCGAGTTTCATGTCACGAAGGTATCCTTTTTAGGGTACATTATTTCCCCTCGGGGATTCAGCATGGAACCTAAGAAGCTCCAAGCCATCCTTAGCTGGGCGCAACCCACCAACTTAAAAGCAATTCAGCGCTTTTTAGGGTTTGCGAATTATTATAGAAGATTTATTCATTCTTTTTCCGACCTGGTTGCTCCCATTGTTGCACTGACTAAGAAGGGAGCGGATCCTACCAATTGGTCACATGAAGCCGAGTTATCCTTTCAGGCCTTGAAACAAGCTTTTGTCTCAGCTCCAGTCCTCAGACATCCCAACCCAGAATTGCCCTTCATTGTTGAGGTTGATGCCTCGGAGGTTGGAGTGGGGGCTATCCTATCTCAGAAGGATCCGGACACTCTGGAACTACATCCTTGTGCCTTTATGTCCAGGAAATTCTCATCCGCTGAATCCAACTACGATGTTGGTAACCGGGAGTTACTGGCTATTAAATGGGCTTTCGAGGAGTGGAGACATTGGCTTGAGGGAGCAACACATACCATTTCAGTATTGACTGACCATAAGAATCTGCAATACATCGAATCAGCTAAGCGGCTGAATGCCCGGCAGGCTCGTTGGGCTTTGTTCTTTACTCGTTTCAAATTTATTATAACTTTCAGGCCAGGTTCCAAGAATACCAAGGCAGATGCTCTGTCACGCAATTTTCTTCCGGTTCATGATAACAGTCCTGTTACTCCCATACTTCCATCTTCAGTCATTTGGGCAGGCCTCACACAAGATTTATTTACCCAGTTAAAACAGCTTCAACACCAAGCTCCTGGAAATACTCCTGCTGGTCGTCTTTACGTCCCTGAGTTCTTGAGAGCAACTGTTTTGACTGAGTTCCATGATAACAAAGTTTTCGGGCATCCGGGGATCTCTAAGACATTGGAGTTAGTCTCCCGCTCAGTATGGTGGCCTGGTCTTTCTAAAGACGTTAAGGAGTTTGTTTCTTCATGTCAGGTTTGTGCACAGCATAAGGTTCCCCGTTCCTTGCCTATCGGGCAACTTATGCCCTTGAATGTCCCTCTCAGGCCATGGTCTCATATTTCCATGGATTTTGTGGTGGAACTTCCCCTTTCAGCTGGGTGCAGAGTCATTTGGGTGGTAGTAGACCGTTTTAGCAAGATGGCTCATTTCATTGCCCTTCCCCGACTTCCATCTGCCCAAGGATTGGCAGTGTTGTTTCTCCGCCATGTTTTCAGACTTCATGGGTTGCCCACTGATATTGTTTCTGATCGGGGTCCACAATTCATTGCACTATTCTGGAAGTGTTTCTGTGCTTCATTAAAGATGAGATTATCATTAACATCTGGTTACCACCCACAGTCCAACGGGCAAACCGAGCGAGTTAACCAATCTTTGAAACAGTATTTGCGTTTGTATTCAGCTAAACTCCAGAATGATTGGTCCGAGTTTCTTCCATTGGCGGAGTTTGCTTACAATAATTCTTGTCATTCCTCCACCAACGTGTCTCCATTCTTTTCAGTTTTTGGTTTTCACCCCAGAGCTAATTCTTTTTTTCAACATTCCTCAGTTTCCTCGCTAACCTTAACCTCCCATCTCAGAGCCATTTGAAAAAAAGTGCACCTTGCTCTCAGAAAAGCGGCCTTTCGAGAGAAAAATTTTTCTGACCGGCTCCGACGTCCTTGCAGTTTTAAGGTGGGAGATAGGGTATGGTTGTCGACTCGTAACATTAGACTTCGACAATCTTCAGCTAGGTTGGGACCCAAATTTATTGGACCATTTCATATCATTAAAAAAGTTAACCCAGTTGCTTTCCGGTTACATTTACCAAAATCTCTTCGGATTGGTAATACGTTTCATTGCTCCCTGTTGAAGCCATACATTTCTTCCAATAAATTTCCTCGGAAGATCTCTCAGGGAAGATCTCCAGTGGATGTACAGGGGCAACAGGAGTTCCTGGTGGAGAAGGTTCTCGATTCCAAGTTGTCCAGGGGCCGGCTCTATTTTCTGGTTCACTGGAGAGGTTATGGTCCAGAGGAAAGGTCCTGGGTCCTGGATAAGGATCTTCATGCCCCAAGGCTCAAGAGGGCATTTTTTCGGGAGTTTCCTTGGAAGCCTGGCTTTAGGGGTTCCTTGACCCCTCCTCAAAGGGGGGGTACTGTTAGGCGCCGGGGTCCGCTCGTCGGTGCGGCCCGGCGCCTAGCAACCAGGGACGCCGTACGCGAACAGCCGCCGGCTCCCTGGCAACGCTGGACGCCGGGCGCGCTGAGCCGCACGGACCCTAGCAACGGGGACGCCACTGGCGGACCGTGTTCCCCGTTGCTAGGCTTTAAGGGTTAATGTTTTCTCCTGCTCTCTGGCCGGGCAGCAAGGCAGCTGCACGGCATTTATTCTAATCAGCCTTAAGGCAGCTGATTGGAGGACTCCTTGTTAAATACACTCCCAGGGCTTCTCACAGACGCCGGTAATAGCTTCCTGCATGCTGTCTTTGTTTGCTGAGAGTCTGTTCCAGTCTTGCTGTATCCGGTCATTCCAGTATTGGAAGCTCTGAACTCGGAAGTTTGTCATCTAATTCCTGGAGTCCTGACTAATCACCTTATAACATCCAGTGGTGTTCGTGAGTCACAGCCTTGCCGTGTGTTGCGGCTTGTCCGCTTTATTATTTATTATTTATCTTTTGGTGCAGTTTGCGGAGGGTTCCGCTTCCACAGGTCCACTCTGGTATCCGGCGGTGCCGGGTAGGAGTATTGGACAAGTGGATTTTGGTTGTCCTTTTCCCTGGCGGGTTTCCGCACATACTTTAGGTTTTGTCAGTTAGCTTGTAGCCCCTGGCCTGGTTGTTTAGTCAGAGGGCCCCTTGTTATCACCCTGTCTCGGATTTCCCTTTGTCTCCCATTAAGACCTGAGGGGGCATCGGAGTTGGGCAGACTTAATCCGCCCTTCAAACGCGGCTGCCATGGGCTCAAGCAACCATAGTCTCGCAGGGGATTTCTGACAGCACGGGCGAGACAACGGAGTTAGGGCGCCAGGGGCTATTTTCTATTCCCGCTCCCATAACCAGCATTCCCTTCCAGTACTCTGACCATTGCCATGAGATCTCCTCCGGTCAGGAGTACTGGAATCATAACACCATAGTGCACAGTGACAGCGCTGGAAGCCGGAGCTCCTGCCACCGGCTTCTGCTGTAGAGAGGGAGACGGGCGCCCGCTGGTAACTCAATCTCAGCGGGCGCCTGTCACCTTCCTGCGGTGCCAGGCACACATCGGGTTAGGTGAGCCGGAGGAGGCGGAACTGCGTACCGTCTCCAAGTGGAACTGATGGAACGCAGTTCTGCCCCGTTCCGGCTCACTTTAACCCCTGGACCTCATAGTATTACAGCAGTTAGAAAACCATACAGAAATAAAAACAGACAGAGGGCCTGATTCAGGTTCTGCTAAGTAGCAGAATTTGCAATCCTTGTGAACGCATGCTGGGGACCGGCCATCGCAGGGCAAGGCCGCCCAGCATGCTGACCGCCGCTCCCCCCCCCCCCCTCAATCAAGCAGAAATTGTGATCGCATTGCTTGACCGCTGAGATCAGAATTATTGGTGTGACGTCACGCAGCCATCATGCCCCCGTTCATGCCGCCACATCCCCCCCCCCCCCCCGTTCTGATGCCCCGCACCTGCAACGCTCCTTCTCCTCCTAGGAAATGGTGCGTTGCCTTCCCCCACCCCGCAAAAGCCTCTTCCTGAGTGACAAAAAATGCGGGTGCATGCGCAGGATGGGCGCTGCGCATGTGCCCGCAACCTTTTCATAATTTCTGAGTTGGATCGCTTATTGCAATCCAACCTGAATCGGGCCCAGAGAACAATAAACATAATACAGGGTTGGTGCAGACATTTTGAGTAATAAATTCCATGGGTTATATATTTCAACCACGAAAGGTACCAGGCGAGGCAGCCATCTTGGCCAACTACGTAGGATTACCCTTGGTGTAATAGGTCACACATAGAAAAGATGACACAAAATGGGTGCTTGCAGCGTCCTAACGCTAGGAGTAGAGTCCCAACACAACCATCAGTTCAATGTATTTTATATCCCATCCACGAGCGTACCAGGTGAGGCAGCCATGTTGGGAGCACTACAAAGGTTATACTGTGGAAGGTAAGAGATACAAGGACTCAAGGCATATATGGGAAAACTGGCACATGTGTAGTTGTATGATATACCCTGTATGAATAGATTCACGTGTAGCACATCCTGCCAACCGAGGATCCATCTGAGGCAGCCATCTGTGGTGCACTGCGTAGGTTGCTGCTGGCAGGGGGTGTAAAATAGTGGAGGTGTAGCATACAATGGGGCAGAAGTACATAGTGTAAAAAAAATTAAAATATATAAGCAGTATAGAAATCTCAGGTACAGCAAAGATATGGTCTCTGGATGCTCCAGATTACAAGCAGTCACTGCAGCAGGGGAACCCGGTTTCTTTATACTAAATTTCCAGCCTTGGCATCACATTAAAGTGTCCACCATGAAATAGTCACAGCAGATACTGGGGCTGGAGGTTCCCAATCCCATTGTATAGGATAATATGAGAGACTCCCAGGGCATGAGCAATGGGCCGGTGAATTATTATTATTATTTCTTTTTTTATTAACGTTAATGGGTGTGTAAGGGCCTGCCTAGGGTCTTCAGTGCTATTAAGATGGACATGAATCTACTTAAAGACTTCAATAAAATTGAATAGACCTCTACTTGGTTAATCATTTGATAATCTGTACTTTTTCGAAGCCTGGAAATGCTAGGTTATCTACTTAGATATTCGTCGTATCCCCCCTTTCTTACATAGTTGCTCCACTGTAAAGGAGCAAACATTTTACAGTACCATTTTCCAGGTCATACCCTTACTTGTACCACTCGTATTAGACATTATTACACTCTGTACTTTGTTCCATTGGTGATGAAAAACTTTCTGAGCAAAACAACGCCAAGAAAGCATTTGATCTAATGACTTGACAAGAGTTTTATGTTGGTTTGCAGTAAACGTTCACAGAGAGGTTAAATGATGTTTAATACAGTTGACTCCCCCCTGTTCCTTTCCGATAGAGAAATGACAGATGGGCATTGAACGGTTCCACAAAGGACCAAATGCTGTGTCTTACATTCTCTTCTCTCTGTGTCATACAGTGAGCAGTACAGGCATTAATAGGAAATGAAGTGGAAAAAGCAGGTGCTGCCGTAAAATTCTACAGATGGGACACTGATACTGACTTCACACTTTCACATCATTTTCTCTGTATCTATTTATTATTTGGAATGTATTTCAGCATAACATATCCATATATGAAGTCCTCAATTCATGAAGCAAGTATTGTTCCTGGTAATTGGCAATGTATAGTTTTACTTGTTCCGGTATGAATGGTCGACCATGTTATGGTCGACAGTCATTAGGTCGACCACTATTGGTCGACATGGACACATGGTCGACACGTGAAAATGGTCGACACATGAAAGGTCGACACATGAAAAGGTCGACATGGTTTTTTTTACTTTTTTTGTGTTGTTTTTTGCATAAAAGTGACAGGGAACCCCAATTAGTGCACCGCGTCCCCTCGCATGGCTCGCTTCGCTCGCCATGCTTCGGGCATGGTGCCTTCGCTTCGCTCAGCACAGATTACCGTTCCAATCGTAGTCCACGTGGATCGTAAAGTATGGAAAAGTTCCCCAAAAGAAAAAAGTTAAAAAAAATCATGTCGACCTTTTCATGTGTCGACCATTTTCATGTGTCGACCATGTGTCCATGTCGACCATGTCAATGTCGACCAATAGTGGTCGACCTAATGACTGTCGACCATAACATGGTCGACCATGTGAACGGATACCAGTTTTACTACATTTAACTTCTAAATAACAGTAAATCAAGCCAGTTAGTTATCTTGTTTTAGATTTCTTCTAGTGAGAGAACAATTCTCCTATATAAAATATAATAATAATAATAATAATAATAATAATAATAATAATACTTAATAAATATTGAAAGTAGAACCATTGCTAGACCCTAGTACCATGAGCCCAGTCTCAGAGTGTAAAGTACAAGGTCATTTTTAAAACATACCTACAGTGTTTGTTATTAAAAAAAAAAGCTATTTAATTGCTTTATATAAAGGTAATTCAACATCTCCTGTGGTATTATCAGGGAGGGTTTCCTGACTAGAGATGTGCGGCGGGCACTTTTCTTGTTTTGTGTTTTGGTTTTGGTTCTGGTTCCATTCTCGTGTTTTGGATCTGGATTGGTTTTGCCAAAACCACCCCTTCGTGTTTTGGTTTTGGATCTGGATGATTTTTGAAAAAAACATAAAAACAGCTAAAATCACAGAATTTGGGGGTAATTTTGATTCTTCAGTATTATTAACCTCAATAACATTCATTTCCACTCATTTCCAGTCTATTCTGAACACCTCATACCTCTCAATATTGTTTTTAGGCCAAAAGGTTGCACTGAGGTGGCTGTATGACTAAGCTAAGCGACACAAGTGTGCGGCACAAACACCTGGCCCATCTAGGAGTGGCACTATAGGTGTCAGACAGGATGGCACTATTCAAAAACTAAGCCGCAAACAGCACATCATGCAAAGAAGAAAAAGAGGTGCAATGAGGTAGCTGTATGACTAAGCTAAGCGACACAAGTATGCGGCACAAACACCTGGTCCATCTAGGATTGGCACTGCAGTGGCAGACAGGATGGCACTATTCAAAAACTAGGCCCCAAACAGCACATCATGCAAAGAAGAAAAAGAGGTGCAATGAGGTAGCTGGATGACTAAGCTAAGCGACACAAGTATGCGGCACAAACACCTGGTCCATCTAGGAGTGGCACTGCAGTGGCAGACAGGATGGCACTTTAAAAAACTAGGCCCCAAACAGCACCTCATGCAAAGAAGTAAAAGGTGCAATGAGGTAGCTGTATGACTAAGCTAAGCGACACAAACACCTGGCCCATCTAGGAGTGACACTGCAGTGGCAGACAGGATGGCACGTTAAAAAAACTAGTCCCCAAACAGCACATCATGCAAAGAAGTAAAAGAGGTGCAATGAGGTAGCTGTATGACTAAGCTAAGCTACACAAGTGTGCGGCACAAACACCTGGTCCATTTAGGAGTGGCACTGCAGAGGCAGACAGGATGGCAATATTCAGAAACTAGGCCCCAAACAGCACATCACGCAAAGAAGAAAAAAAGGTGCAATGAGGTAGCTGTAAGACTAAGCTAAGCGACACAAGTGTGCGGCACAAACAACATGGGACATGCTGGAATATGCCCAGATGTAATACATGCACAATATTGGTGGCACAGGAGAGCGTATCCCTAAACCACACACACACGGCAAAGCCTGTAAAATTAATTTGGATAATAATAACCCTTTTATTTGGAGCTATTATAATAATATGCAGCACAGACAAGCATACCTCTACACCACACAGGGCAAACCCTGTAAAAATTATTTGTATAATAATATAAGTAATGTATATAACCCTTTTATTTGGAGAAAATAATATACAGCACAGGACACCATGGCAGCACTTATGACTGGACTTATACGGCAGTACCACTGGACATATATACGGCAGTATCACTGGACTAGATTTATATGCCAGTAACACTGGATTTATACGGCAGTACCACTGGACATATACGGCAGTGTCACTGAAATTATATGGCAGTACCACTGGACATATACGGCAGTATCACTGGACTGGATTTATACGTCAGTACCACTGGATTTATACGGTAGTACCACTGGACATATACGGCAGTATCGCTGGAATTATACGGCAGTACCGCTGGACATATATGGCAGTATCACTGGACATATGCAGCAGTATCACTGGACATATACAGCAGCACAGCGACACCACCACTGGACTGATGCAGGACAACACCGCACCACTGTAATGGACTGGACTTATACAGCAGCACTGGACATATGGCAGCAGAGGACACAACCACTGTGACTGGACTGATGCAGCACAAGACACCACCACTGAACTGATGCAGCACAACACAGCACCACTGGACTGGACTTATACAGCAGCACTGGACATATGGCAGCAGAGGACACCACCACTGTTACTGGACTGATGCAGCACAAGACACCACCACTGGACTGATGCAGCACAACACAGCACCACTGCAATGGACTGGACTTATACAGCAGCACTGGACATATGGCAGCAGAGGACACAACCACTGTGACTGGACTGATGCAGCACAAGACACCACCACTGAACTGATGCAGCACAACACAGCACCACTGGACTGGACTTAAACAGCAGCAATGGACATATGGCAGCAGAGGTCACCACCACTGTGACTGGACTGATGCAGCACAAGACACCACCACTGGACTGATGCAGCACAACACAGCACCACTTGACTGGACTTATACAGCAGCACTGTACATATGCAGGGCCGCATTAAGACTAGTGGGGGCCGCGGGACAACTAAGTTGTGGGGGCCCCCACCAACAGAATTGTCTCTGCCACCCACCACTGACACTACTATGCCCCTTGGGGGACAGGATAGAGAGCGAGGGGAGTGTCAGGGAGAAAGAGTGAGAGAGGGGGAGGTTTCAGGGAGAGAGAAAGAGACAGAAGGTGCCAGGGAGAGAGAAAGTGAGAGGGTGCCAGGGAGAGAGAGAAAGAGAAAGAGGGGGAGAGAATGAGAGGGGAAAGAGAGAGAGGAGCAAAAGAGAGAGAGAGGGTGTCACAGATAGAGAGACGGGGAGTGGAAGCAGGAGAGAGAGAGAGAGAGAGAGAGAGAGAGAGAAAGAGATGGTGTCAGGATGAAAGATAGAGGGAGGGTGTCAGGGAGAGAGAAAGAGAGGCAGAGAGAGAGTGTTGGTATTAAAGAAACAGAGAAAGTGATAGAGGGAGGGGTGCTAAGGGAGAGTGTGATGTAGAGAGGGGGGGGGGGCAAGAGGTAGCAATAGAGAGAGAGAAGGGGCAGCATACCAAAAAGACACTGCTATCCCTATGTGCTTCAGATGCCCCAACTATAGCTCCCAATCCTTCTAACACATCTCCCGGCCGTGGCTGTTCGGCGTCCCGTTTCTTCTCCTGATGCTGCATTGCTCTTCTTCTGTACTCTCCCGCCGATGTGACAGCCTGATGTTACGGAGGTGAGGTCACTGCTGGGAGCTGGCAGCCAGGCACCTCAGTCACTGAGTGTAATAGACCTCGCCCCCTTTCCAATGCATCCCCGAATCGCAGGATTATGCACGCAAGGTGGGCGGGGCTTCGTATTCGGCTAGGGGCAGAGGGACACTACACTAGACTAGAGTGGCCTAGATCGGGGCACTGTTTGACACAGTGTGGGGGCCCCCAATGTATGGAGGGCCCTGGACGGTCGCCCCATCCGCCCTGCCTATAATCCGGCTCTGGACATATGGCAGCAGAGGACACCACCACTGTGACTGGACTGATGCAGCACAAGACACTACCACTGTACTGATGCAGGACACTGAGGACGGAGACACGTCCTCTCGCTACACTCTCCAATGCTGGAGTGAAAATGGCGGCAATGCACGTCTCCTTATATGGAATCCAAACCCCGCGAGAATCCGTCAGCGGGATGATGACGTTTTGCCTCGTTCTGGTTTCCGAGTCAGGCGGGAAAACCCGAGCCTGGATCCGTGAAGTCCGGTAGGGTTTGGTTCTCAGCGAACCGAACCCGCTCATCTCTAGTTTCCAGTCACCCTGAAATACTCTACCCTGGCCCATGCTTTGACCCACAGCTGAGATCACTACTACAGGCATCAGGAGCATAGCCAGAACTTTGTGGGCCCCATAGCAACATTTTGAATGGGCCCATGTTGAAAAGGAGACACCTCTCTGCAGCAGTTGTTAATTTTATACCCCATAGTAGTGCCCGGGTTTATTTTATGAACCATAGATGTGCCCTAATTCACATTGTCACACTGTAGGGCTGCCAGTACACATAATGCAACACAACACCCCCAATTCACATTATGGTATAAAGTGTTCCCCAGTTCACAGTTCAGTGGAAATATTCTGCAGTTACTGATACTTATTGGGCTGACAGTACCAACACAAGCATCCAAGTGCCACACCTAGGCACGTGCTAGTGGGAAATTCCCCACTGACTATAGTGCTTCCTCTTCATATTGTGCCACATTACAGTGCCCCAGTCCATATTATGTAACATTACAATGTCCTCCAGTTCATTTTATACCACACTACAATGAGAAGGTCCAGGGACATAACTAGATACTGTATATTGTAGAGCCCAAGGCAAAAAGGGGTATGGGTCGTTGGGTCGACAGTCATTAGGTCGATAGTCATTAGGTCGACAGGTCAAAATGAGTTTTTTTATTTTTTGGGGGGTCGTTTTCTTCTTAAAGTGATGAGGAACCCCAATTAGTGCACCATATCCCCTCGCATGGCTCGCTTCACTCGCCATGCTTTGGGCAAGGTGCCTCGCTCCTCTCGGCACAGGTTACCATTCTCAATTGTAGTCCATGTGGATCGTAAAGTATGAAAAAGTCCAAAAATTGGGGGGGGGGAAATGGAAAAACTCATGTCGACCTTTTGAACTGTCGACCTAGTACATGTCCACCTAATGACCATGTCGACCCAATGACCCTGTCGACCTAATGCATGTCAACCAACAGTGGTCGACCTAAGTGGTGTCGACCTAATGACCGTATCCCAGCAAAAGTTTTGTAAGGACCCCTATGTATCACCCAATGGTGAAAAATGTATATAAGACATGTAACTTTGATAGGGAAGGTGGGCCCTCTTCGTTCTGGACCCCATAGCAGCTGCACTTACTATGCCCTTGTACAGGATCCTGACAGTCTGGATGCCGATGGTCAGAATACCAACAGAGAATCCCGATAGTTCTTCGTAAGTAACCTACCCCTTACCCTATCCCTAAGCCTAGCCCTTTCTCCTTGCAGCCTAACTCTAACCCTCCCCTCCCACAGCTTAACCCCCCTCTCCCGCAGCCTAACCCACCCAGTGCCTAACACTAACCCTCCCCTCCAGGAGCCTAACCCTCCCCACACAAACTTACATTCGGCATTCTGACTGTAGGCATTCTGGCGTTGAGATTCTGACCGATGCCAGTCATCTGACCACCACTATAATTGTCGTGATGCCAACTACATCCCAACAGCGGTAATATATCCATTTAACTAGTGCAGCAGCTGCTGTACTGAATCTAAAATTGGGCAGGCATAGTGCAGCAGTTCCTCTTACATGAAGAGGCACATTGGGTGCCGGGGAGTGGTTATATGAAAAACATTTTATATAAATTCTGTGTTAATCTGTAATAGTAAAGATGGACTGATAAATAAGAATACTATTTATTTATTAAATGATAGCTATCATCCAGTAAAACCAAACTAGTAATAGATCAAATACTGTAGCAATTGCATTTGCTCTATTACTGGTTTGTTTTCTAACATATACAGGCCCAAATGTATTAAGCCTTAAAAAGTAATAAAGTGAAGACGGATAAAGAGTGATAAAGTAGCAGCCAATCAGCTTCCTAACTGCCTTGTTACAAGCTGTGTTTGAAATATGACAGTTACTGTAGGAGCTGGTTGGTTGGTTGGTACTTTTTCACTCTTTTAGGTAAATGTATTATAGCGGCACGTATCGTGCCGCTATAACACTTCCTGCTTCACCTCATTAACAAGGCGAAGCAGGCACATCAAGAAGATATATTAACATCTTGTCTGTCGAAGCGCTCCCCCCTCAGGAAATGTCCCCAAAGCACACAGCCCGTCAGCTCAGAGCTGAAGCGCTGTGTCTCCCTGTCCCGGCCGGCTCCTGTGCGCATGTGCGGGATGTCACTACTCACGCGAGATCCCCAGCGCAGTCCGGAGCCAGCACCCGCCACAGACAGGGACAGCTCTGTCCCTGCTGTGGTAAGTGGGCATCGCCACCTGCAGCTGTCGAAAATCGACAGCTGCAGGTGTCGGAACGGTCAGCCCCTGCTTATCATTGCCCACGCTTATCGGCCTGCTAACTTTTAGGTAGCAGTGCTGATAAGGACAGAGGCGCATAGCCCCTGTCACCTTGCACACATCACTGCCTTTCTACAGGGGGGAGAAGTGGTATAGCGCACATAACGTGCGCTGATACCGCTTCTCCCCCATAACGACGGGTAATACATCTACCCCTTTATCCGTCTCCACTGTATCAGTTTTTAAGGCTTAATACATTTGGGCCACAGTACAGTACAGGATGCATACATTATGTCAGTGGTTAAAATGTCATCATACAGTATGTTGCCTACATAATGTTGGCATTTACGGTATGTTGACAGAGCACGTCGACATGTTCATCATAACGACATATACATTGTCCCTTGTAACATGTTGACATTGCCATTATGTCGACATGTTCATTACAACACCCTAACCCTTAACCCTAATGTTTAAATTTTTTGACTGTCGACATGATATATTTCGACATTTTGTACACATCAACATTTTCCAGCTGTTCATATGTTTAATGTTAACATTTTAACCATGTCGACATAACATTCAACATTCTGGTGTCGACATTCTGAATTTCAACATAATGAAATTTGAATGAAAACCCTCAAATCCATTTTCTCTTACGTCCTAGAGGATGCTGGGGACTCCAAAAGGACCATGGGGTATAGACGGGATCCGCAGGAGCTTGGGCACACTAAAAAGACTTTGACTGGGTGTGAACTGGCTCCTCCCTCTATGCCCCTCCTCCAGACCTCAGTTAGACTTTGTGCTCAGGAGTGACTGGACACACACTAGGGGAGCTCTACTGAGTTTCTCTAGAAAGACTTTTGTTAGGTTTTTTATTTTCAGGGAGACCTGCTGGCTACAGGCTCCCTGCATCGTGGGACTGAGGGGAGAGAAGTCAGACCTACTTCTGCTTAGTTAAGGGCTCTGCTTCTTAGGCTACTGGACACCATTAGCTCCAGAGGGTTCGATCACTTGGTTCGCCTAGCTCATGGGTCTTCAACCTGTGGCCCTCCAGCTGCTGTGAAACTACACATCCCAGCATGCCCTGCCACAATTTTGCTATTGAGGTATGCTAAAACTGAGGCAGGGCATGCTCGGATGTGTAGTTCCGCAGCAGCTGGAGGGCCGCAGGTTGAAGACCCATGGCCTAGCTGCTTGTTCCCGGAGCCGCGCCGTCACCCCCCTCACAGAAGCCAGAAGAAAGAAGCCGGGTGAGTATGTGAAGATCCGAAGACATCAGACGGCAGAAGACTTCAGTAACGAGGTAGCAGCGCAGCGGTAGCGCTGCGCTCCATGCTCCCACACACTTCAACAACGGCACTTGCGGGTGCAGGGCGCTGGGGGGGGGAGCGCCCTGGGCAGCATGTTACTGGGGTCTAAAAGGGCTGGCAGACAGGCATTTTCGGTGCCCGGGCACCGTTTTCCATACCCCCGCCAGCATAGCAGTTTTAATTTTTGCGGGACTGAAGCGCGCCGGGAAGGGGCGGGGCTTAGCCGCACAGCTCACCAGCGCCATTTTCTCTCATCCACAGCCGCTGCATGAGACGCTGGCCCGGGACCTCCAGGCTCCATTCAAGTAAAAGGGAGCAAAACGGGGGGGGGGGGAAAGGGGCACAGATATTTGGTGCTTATATTTTAATTAAGAGCAGCGCTATCGGGTGTAGTATGTCTGACCGGCGGTCAGGAGACCGCCGGTCAGCTTACCGACGCCGGGATCCCGGCAGCATACCGAGGCTGGGATCCCGGCGGGGAGGGGCGAGTGCAGCAAGCCCCTTGCGGGCTCGCTGCGCTCGCCACGCTGCGGGCACGGTGGCGACCGGCGGTCGCCACGGGTTCTATTCCCACTCTATGGGTGTCGTGGACACCCACGAGTGGAAATAGTCCCTGTTGGTCGGCATGCCGACCATCGGGATAGTCACCCGTCGGGCTGGTGGAGGAGGTCATGTGACTGTCGGTCAGCTGACCGGCGGTCACATGAATACCACCCGCGCTATCAACATATATTGTTTTGGTGGGATATATGGGCGCTGGGGTGTGAGCTGGCATACTCCCTCTGTGTTTTCTCTCTCTGGGCTTCCTTGTGGGTCTGTCCCCTGGCTGAGGCAGTGTGTGTGTGTGTGTGTGTGTGTGTGTGTGTGTGTGTGTGTGTGTGTGTGTGTGTGTGTGTGTGTGTGTCGGTACTACGTGTCGGCATGTCTGAGGCTGAGTGTTACTCCCCGGAGGAGGTTGCTGGGGGCGCAGAAATGGGGCTGGAGATGGCTCTGTCGGCACAGCCAACACCTGATTTGGTTACTATGTTAAGTGCACTTAATGCAAATGTGGCCTCATTGTCTAAGAGGTTGGATAAATCTGAGTCTCAGACACAAGTGTGGAGGAAGTCCATGGAGGATGCTTTGACTCAGGTGCAGGCCCCGTCGGGGTCACAAAAGCGTTCGTTTACCCAGATGGTAGATACGGATACCGACACGGATTCTGATTCCGATGTGGACTTCAATGAGGCTACCTTACACCCAAGGCTAGTTAAGAGTATTCAGTACATGATTGTGGCTATTAAAGATGTTTTACGTATCTCTGACGAACCTGCGGTGCAGGAAACAAGAATTTGTTTATTTAAGGGGAAAAGGCCTGAGGTGAAATTTCCCCCTCTCATGAAATGAATGCTCTCTGTGAAAAGGCTTGGGAGTCGCCGGACAAGAGGTGGCAGATTCCCAAGAGAATTTTCATGGCGTATCCTTTCCCCTCTGATGACAGGGAAAAATGGGAGTCGTCTCCGAATGTCGACAAGGCTCTATCCCGTTTGTCTTAGAAAGTGGCGCTTCCGTCCCCTGACACGGCAGCTCTCAAGGATCCGGCGGATCGCAAGCTGGAGACGTCTTTGAAGGCCATTTTCGTTAATACGGGTGCATTACTCAGACCTGCTGTGGCGTCGGTATGGGTGAGTAGTGCTATTGCTAAATGGGCTGATAATTTAGCTTCTGGTATGGATACCCTTGATAAAGATAATATTCTTTTGACTCTTGGTTATATCAAGGACGCTGCAGATTACCTGAAGGATTCGGCGAGGGATGTTGGTCTCTTGGGATCAAGAGCCAATGCCACGGCGATCTCGGCCCGGAGGGCGCTGTGAATCCATCAATGGAATGCTGATGACGACTCCAAGAAAAATATGGAAGCTCTTCCCTTCAAAGGTAGTGTCTTGTTTGGTGACGGCCTGGCTGACCTGGGGGCAAATTTACTAAGATGGGAGTTCTATTTAAGATGGGATGTTGCCAATAGCAACCAATCAGATTCTTCTCATTTATCTAGCACCTTCTAGAAGATAATAGCTGGAATCTGATTGGTTGCTATGGGCAACATCCCATCTTAAATAGAACTCCCATCTTAGTAAATTTACCCCCTGGTGTCTACTGCGACTGCGGGTAAATCATCTTTTCTTCCTTATGTTCCCACACAACAGAAAAAGGCACCCCATCAGCAGATGCAGTCCTTTCGACCCAATAAATACAAGCGAGGAAAAGGCTCGTCCTTCCTCGCTTCAAAGGGTAGAGGAAGGGGAAGAAAGTCACCTGCAGTATCAGACGCCCAGGACCAAAAGTCCTCCCCCGCCTCTACCAAGTCCACCGCATGACGCTCCCCTGTGGGAGTCCGGACTGGTGGGGGGCCGTCTCCGGATCTTCAGTCAGGTCTGGGTTCAATCAGGCCTGGATCCTTGGGTCCTAGACACAGTGTCTCAGGGATACAGGCTGGAGTTGCAGGAGATGCTCCCTCACCGTTTTTTCATTTCGGCCTTGCCAGTGTCTCTTCCGGACAGGGAGGTGGTGAATGCAGCAATACAAAAGTTGTGTCAACAGAGGGTCATTGTTCCCGTTCCCCCGTCCCAACGGGGGGAGGGGTTCTACTCAAGCCTCTTTGTTGTACCGAAGCCGGATGGTTCGGTCAGACCGATTCTGAACCTAAAATCCCTCAATACATACTTGAAGGTTTTCAAGTTCAAGATGGAATCTTTTCGAGCTGTGATCTCCAGCCTAGAAGGGGGGGATTTTATGGTGTCAGTCGACATAAAGGATGCCTACTTACACGTCCCGATATATCCTCCGCATCAAGCTTTCCTCAGATTTGCGGTACAAGATTGTCATTACCAATTTCAGACGTTGCCGTTTGGGCTTTCCAAGGCCCCGAGGATTTTCACCAAAGTCATGGCGGAAATGATGGTTCTCCTTCGCAAACAAGGGGTTACAATTATCCCGTACTTGGACGATCTCCTGATAAAGGCGAGGTCCAAGGAACAATTGTTAAGAAACGTGGATTTGTCTCTGTCGGTTCTGCGACAACACGGTTGGGTTCTAAATTTGCCAAAGTCTCAGTTGATTCCGGCCACTTGGCTGCCCTTTCTGGGCATGATTCTAGACACGGAGTTACAGAGAGTGTTTCTTCCGGAAGCCAAAGCTCTGGAACTACAGACAATGGTCAGGGAGCTTCTGAGGCCGACAAGTGTGTCGATTCATCAATGTACTCGGGTTCTGGGGGAAATGGTTGCAGCGTACGAAGCCATTCCGTTTGGCAGGTTTCATGCCCAGGTGTTTCAGTGGGATCTGCTGAGCAAATGGTCCGGGTCTCACCTACACATGCACCGGAAAATAAGTCTATCTTCCAGGGCCCGGATTTCTCTCCTGTGGTGGCTACAAAGCTCTCACCTTCTAGAAGGGCGCCGATTCGGAATCCAGGACTGGATCCTACTGACAACAGATGCAAGTCTCCGAGGATGGGGCGCAGTCACCGAAGGAAGAAATTTCCAGGGAAAATGGTCAAACCAGGAATCTTGTCTCCACATAAATGTTCTCGAGTTAAGAGCTATTTACAACGGCCTGCTACAAGCAAAGAGCCTTCTTCAGGGTCGGCCTGTCCTGATCCAGTCGGACAACATAACAGCGGTGGCGCATGTAAACCGTCAAGGCGGAACAAGGAGCAGGGTGGCTATCGTGGAGGCCACAAGAATCCTTCGCTGGGCGGAACAGCATGTGAGCGCTCTGTCAGCAGTCTTCCTCCCGGGCGTGGACAACTGGGAAGCAGACTTCCTCAGCAGACACGATCTCCATCCGGGAGAGTGGGCTCTTCACCAAGAGGTATTTGCAGAAGTGATGAAGCGTTGGGGACTTCCTCTGATAGACATGATGGCGTCACGCCTCAACAAGAAGCTTCCGAGGTATTGTTCCAGGTCAAGGGACCCCCAAGCCAGTGCAGTGGACGCCCTGGTGACTCCGTGGGTGTTTCAGTCGGTGTATGTGTTCCCTCCGCTTCCTCTCATTCCAAAGGTGCTGGGGATCATAAGACGAGAAAAGGTTCAGGCGATTCTCGTCGTTCCAGACTGGTCACGCAGGGCCTGGTATCCGGATCTTCAGGAATTACTAGTGGAAGATCCTTGGCCACTTCCTCTAAGAGAGGACCTGTTACTGCAGGGACCATGCGTGTTTCCGGACTTACCGCGGCTGCGTTTGACGGCGTGGAAGTTGAGCACCAAATCTTAGCTCGAAAAGGTATTCCTGGGGAGGTCATCCCCACTCTCCTTAAGGCTAGGAAGGAGGTTACGGCAAAACATTATCACCATATTTGGAGAAAGTATGTTTCGTGGTGTGAGACCAAAACTGCTCCTGCGGAGGAATTTCATTTGGGTCGGTTTCTCCATTTTTTGCAGGCAGGCGTGGATGCAGGCCTGAAATTGGGTTCCATCAAAGTGCAGATTTCGGCTTTATCTATTTTCTTTCAAAAGGAATTGGCCGTCCTTCCAGAGGTTCAGACTTTTGTGAAGGGACTGCTGCATATCCATCCTCCATTTGTGCCGCCTGTGGCGCCGTGGGATCTTGAAGTGGTCTTGCAGTTTCTTATGTCTTCCTGGTTTGAACCTTTGCGTAAGGTTGAGTTAAAGTTTCTCACTTGGAAGGTAGTCATGCTTTTGGCTCTGGCGTCTGCCAGGCGAGTGTCAGAGTTGGCGGCCTTATCTCACAAGAGTCCATATTTGATCTTCCATTCGGATAGAGCAGAATTGAGGACTCGTCAACAATTTCTGTCGAAGGTGGTTTCTTCATTTCACATTAACCAACCTATTGTGGTACCTGTGGCTACAGATACGGTGGCAGTTCCAAAGTCTCTTGATGTTGTAAGAGCTTTGAAACTTTACG